>NC_092710.1:353938822-354254265 GCF_047496885.1 Scyliorhinus torazame | reverse complement strand
AATTCTGCTCTCTCCTGTGTGTACTGGGTGTAATTCTGCTCTCTCTGTGTTGTACTGGGTGTAATTCTGCTCTCTCCTGTGTTGTACTGGGTGTAATTCTGCTCTCTCCTGTGTTGTACTGGGTGTAATTCTGCTCCCTCCTGTGTGGTACTGGGTGTAATTCTGCTCTCTCGTGTGGTACTGGGTGTAATTCTGCTCTCTCCTGTGTTGTACTGGGTGTAATTCTGCTCTCTCCTGTGTTGTACTGGGTGTAATTCTGCTCTCTCCTGTGTGGTACTGGGTGTAATTCTGCTCTCTCCTGTGTGTACTGGGTGTAATTCTGCTCTCTCCTGTGTGGTACTGGGTGTAATTCTGCTCTCTCTGCTGTACTGGGTGTAATTCTGCTCTCTCCTGTGTTGGTACTGGGTGTAATTCTGCTCTCTCCTGTGTGGTACTGGTGTAATTCTGCTCTCTCCTGTGTTGTACTGGGTGTAATTCTGCTCTCTCCTGTGTGGTACTGGGTGTAATTCTGCTCTCTCCTGTGTGTACTGGGTGTAATTCTGCTCTTCCTGTGTTGTACTGGGTGTAATTCTGCTCTCTCCTGTGTTGTACTGGGTGTAATTCTGCTCTCTCCTGTGTTGTACTGGGTGTAATTCTGCTCTCTCCTGTGTTGTACTGGGTGTAATTCTGCTCTCTCCTGTGTGTACTGGGTGTAATTCTGCTCTCTCCTGTGTGGTACTGGGTGTAATTCTGCTCTCTCCTGTGTTGTACTGGGTGTAATTCTGCTCTCTCCTGTGTTGTACTGGGTGTAATTCTGCTCTCTCCTGTGTTGTACTGGGTGTAATTCTGCTCTCTCCTGTGTGGTACTGGGGGTAATTCTGCTCTCTCTGTGTTGTACTGGGTGTAATTCTGCTCTCTCCTGTGTGGTACTGGGTGTAATTCTGCTCTCTCTGTGTTGTACTGGTGTAATTCTGCTCTCTCCTGTGTGGTACTGGGTGTAATTCTGCTCTCTCCTGTGTTGTACTGGGTGTAATTCTGCTCTCTCCTGTGTTGTACTGGGTGTAATTCTGCTCTCCTGTGTGTACTGGGTGTAATTCTGCTCTCTCCTGTGTGGTACTGGGTGTAATTCTGCTCTCTCTGTGTTGTACTGGGTGTAATTCTGCTCTCTCCTGTGTTGTACTGGGTGTAATTCTGCTCTCTCCTGTGTTGTACTGGTGTAATTCTGCTCTCTCTGTGTTGTACTGGGTGTAATTCTGCTCTCTCCTGTGTTGTACTGGGTGTAATTCTGCTCTCTCCTGTGTGTACTGGGTGTAATTCTGCTCTCTCCTGTGTTGTACTGGTGTAATTCTGCTCTCTCCTGTGTGGTACTGGGTGTAATTCTGCTCTCTCCTGTGTTGTACTGGGTGTAATTCTGCTCCTCCTGTGTTGTACTGGTGTAATTCTGCTCTCTCCTGTGTTGTACTGGGTGTAATTCTGCTCTCTCCTGTGTGGTACTGGGTGTAATTCTGCTCTCTCTGTGTTGTACTGGGTGTAATTCTGCTCTCTCCTGTGTGGTACTGGTGTAATTCTGCTCTCTCCTGTGTTGTACTGGGTGTAATTCTGCTCTCTCCTGTGTGGTACTGGGTGTAATTCTGCTCTCTCTGTGTGGTACTGGGTGTAATTCTGCTCTCTCCTGTGTTGTACTGGTGTAATTCTGCTCTCTCCTGTGTGGTACTGGGTGTAATTCTGCTCTCTCCTGTGTGGTACTGGGTGTAATTCTGCTCTCTCCTGTGTGGTACTGGGGTAATTCTGCTCTCTCCTGTGTGGTACTGGGTGTAATTCTGCTCTCTTCCTGTGTGGTACTGGGTGTAATTCTGCTCTCTCCTGTGTTGTACTGGGTGTAATTCTGCTCTCTCCTGTGTTGTACTGGGTGTAATTCTGCTCTCTCCTGTGTGGTACTGGGTGTAATTCTGCTCTCTCCTGTGTGTACTGGGGGTAATTCTGCTCTCTCCTGTGTTGTACTGGGTGTAATTCTGCTCTCTCCTGTGTTGTACTGGGTGTAATTCTGCTCTCTCCTGTGTGGTACTGGGTGTAATTCTGCTCTCTCCTGTGTTGTACTGGGTGTAATTCTGCTCTCTCCTGTGTGGTACTGGGTGTAATTCTGCTCTCTCCTGTGTTGTACTGGGTGTAATTCTGCTCTCTCCTGTGTGGTACTGGGGTAATTCTGCTCTCTCCTGTGTTGTACTGGGTGTAATTCTGCTCTCTCCTGTGTTGTACTGGGTGTAATTCTGCTCTCTCCTGTGTTGTACTGGGTGTAATTCTGCTCTCTCTGTGTGGTACTGGGGTAATTCTGCTCTCTCCTGTGTTGTACTGGGTGTAATTCTGCTCTCTCCTGTGTTGTACTGGGTGTAATTCTGCTCTCTCCTGTGTGGTACTGGTGTAATTCTGCTCTCTCCTGTGTTGTACTGGGTGTAATTCTGCTCTCTCCTGTGTTGTACTGGGTGTAATTCTGCTCTCTCCTGTGTTGTACTGGGTGTAATTCTGCTCTCTCCTGTGTGGTACTGGGTGTAATTCTGCTCTCTCCTGTGTTGTACTGGGTGTAATTCTGCTCTCTCCTGTGTTGTACTGGGTGTAATTCTGCTCTCTCCTGTGTGTACTGGGTGTAATTCTGCTCTCTCCTGTGTTGTACTGGGTGTAATTCTGCTCTCTCCTGTGTGGTACTGGGTGTAATTCTGCTCTCTCCTGTGTTGTACTGGGTTAATTCTGCTCTCTCCTGTGTGGTACTGGGTGTAATTCTGCTCTCTCCTGTGTTGTACTGGGTGTAATTCTGCTCTCTCCTGTGTTGTACTGGGTGTAATTCTGCTCTCTCCTGTGTTGTACTGGGTGTAATTCTGCTCTCTCCTGTGTGTACTGGGTGTAATTCTGCTCTCTCCTGTGTGGTACTGGGTGTAATTCTGCTCTCTCCTGTGTGGTACTGGGTGTAATTCTGCTCTCTCCTGTGTTGTACTGGGTGTAATTCTGCTCTCTCCTGTGTGGTACTGGGTGTAATTCTGCTCTCTCCTGTGTTGTACTGGGTGTAATTCTGCTCTCTCCTGTGTGGTACTGGGTGTAATTCTGCTCTCTCCTGTGTGGTACTGGGTGTAATTCTGCTCTCTCCTGTGTGGTACTGGGTGTAATTCTGCTCCCTCCTGTGTGGTACTGGGTGTAATTCTGCTCTCTCCTGTGTTGTACTGGGTGTAATTCTGCTCTCTCCTGTGTTGTACTGGTGTAATTCTGCTCTCTCCTGTGTTGTACTGGGTGTAATTCTGCTCTCTCCTGTGTTGTACTGGGTGTAATTCTGCTCTCTCCTGTGTGGTACTGGGTGTAATTCTGCTCTCTCCTGTGTTGTACTGGGTGTAATTCTGCTCTCTCCTGTGTTGTACTGGGTGTAATTCTGCTCTCCTGTGTGGTACTGGGTGTAATTCTGCTCTCTCCTGTGTGGTACTGGGTGTAATTCTGCTCTCTCTGTGTTGTACTGGGTGTAATTCTGCTCTCTCCTGTGTTGTACTGGGTGTAATTCTGCTCTCTCCTGTGTTGTACTGGGTGTAATTCTGCTCTCTCCTGTGTGGTACTGGGTGTAATTCTGCTCTCTCCTGTGTTGTACTGGGTGTAATTCTGCTCTCTCCTGTGTTGTACTGGGTGTAATTCTGCTCTCTCCTGTGTGGTACTGGGTAATTCTGCTCTCTCTGTGTGGTCTGGGTGTAATTCTGCTCTCTCCTGTGTTGTACTGGGTGTAATTCTGCTCTCTCCTGTGTTGTACTGGGTGTAATTCTGCTCTCTCCTGTGTGGTACTGGGTGTAATTCTGCTCTCTCCTGTGTTGTACTGGGTGTAATTCTGCTCTCTCCTGTGTGGTACTGGGTGTAATTCTGCTCTCTCCTGTGTTGTACTGGGTATAATTCTGCTCTCTCCTGTGTGGTACTGGGTGTAATTCTGCTCTCTCTGTGTTGTACTGGGTGTAATTCTGCTCTCTCCTGTGTTGTACTGGGTGTAATTCTGCTCTCTCCTGTGTTGTACTGGGTGTAATTCTGCTCTCTCCTGTGTGGTACTGGGTGTAATTCTGCTCTCTCCTGTGTGTACTGGGTGTAATTCTGCTCTCTCCTGTGTGGTACTGGGTGTAATTCTGCTCTCTCCTGTGTGGTACTGGGTGTAATTCTGCTCTCTCCTGTGTGGTACTGGGTGTAATTCTGCTCTCTCCTGTGTTGTACTGGGTGTAATTCTGCTCTCTCCTGTGTGTACTGGGTGTAATTCTGCTCTCTCCTGTGTGGTACTGGGTGTAATTCTGCTCTCTCCTGTGTTGTACTGGGTGTAATTCTGCTCCTCCTGTGTGGTACTGGGTGTAATTCTGCTCTCTCCTGTGTTGTACTGGTGTAATTCTGCTCTCTTCCTGTGTTGTACTGGGTGTAATTCTGCTCTCTCCTGTGTTGTACTGGGTGTAATTCTGCTCTCTCCTGTGTGGTACTGGGTGTAATTCTGCTCTCTCCTGTGTGGTACTGGGTGTAATTCTGCTCCCTCCTGTGTTGTACTGGGTGTAATTCTGCTCTCTCCTGTGTTGTACTGGGTGTAATTCTGCTCTCTCCTGTGTTGTACTGGGTGTAATTCTGCTCTCTCCTGTGTGGTACTGGGTGTAATTCTGCTCTCTCCTGTGTGTACTGGGTGTAATTCTGCTCTCTCCTGTGTTGTACTGGGTGTAATTCTGCTCTCTCCTGTGTTGTACTGGGTGTAATTCTGCTCTCTCCTGTGTTGTACTGGGTGTAATTCTGCTCTCTCCTGTGTGGTACTGGGTGTAATTCTGCTCTCTCCTGTGTTGTACTGGGTGTAATTCTGCTCTCTCCTGTGTTGTACTGGGTGTAATTCTGCTCCTCCTGTGTGGTACTGGGGTAATTCTGCTCTCTTCTGTGTGTGCTGGGTGTAATTCTGCTCTCTCCTGTGTTGTACTGGGTGTAATTCTGCTCTCTCCTGTGTGGTACTGGTGTAATTCTGCTCTCTCCTGTGTGTACTGGGTGTAATTCTGCTCTCTCCTGTGTGGTACTGGGGTAATTCTGCTCTCTCCTGTGTGGTGCTGGTGTAATTCTGCTCTCTCCTGTGTTGTACTGGGTGTAATTCTGCTCTCTCCTGTGTTGTACTGGGTGTAATTTTGCTCTCTCCTGTGTTGTACTGGGTGTAATTCTGCTCTTTCCTGTGTTGTACTGGGTGTAATTCTGCTCTCTCCTGTGTTGTACTGGGTGTAATTCTGCTCTCTCCTGTGTTGTACTGGGTGTAATTCTGCTCTCTCTGTGTTGTACTGGGTGTAATTCTGCTCTCTCCTGTGTTGTACTGGGTGTAATTCTGCTCTCTCCTGTGTTGTACTGGGTGTAATTCTGCTCTCTCCTGTGTTGTACTGGGTGTAATTCTGCTCTCTCCTGTGTTGTACTGGGTGTAATTCTGCTCTCTCCTGTGTGGTACTGGGTGTAATTCTGCTCTCTCCTGTGTTGTACTGGGTGTAATTCTGCTCTCTCCTGTGTGATACTGGGTGTAATTCTGCTCTCTCCTGTGTTGTACTGGGTGTAATTGTGCTCTCTCCTGGTGGTACTGGGTGTAATTCTGCTCTCTGCTGTGTTGTACTGGGTGTAATTCTGCTCTCTCCTGTGTTGTACTGGGTGTAATTCTGCTCTCTCCTGTGTTGTACTGGGTGTAATTCTGCTCTCTCCTGTGTGGTACTGGGTGTAATTCTGCTCTCTCCTGTGTTGTACTGGGTGTAATTCTGCTCTCTCCTGTGTGGTACTGGGTGTAATTCTGCTCTCTCCTGTGTGGTACTGTGTGTAATTCTGCTCTCTCGTGTGGTACTGGGTGTAATTCTGCTCTCTCCTGTGTTGTACTGGGTGTAATTCTGCTCTCTCCTGTGTTGTACTGGGTGTAATTCTGCTCTCTCCTGTGTGGTAGTGGGTGTAATTCTGCTCTCTCCTGTGTGGTACTGGGTGTAATTCTGCTCTCTCCTGTGTGGTACTGGGTGTAATTCTGCTCCTCCTGTGTTGTACTGGGTGTAATTCTGCTCCCTCCTGTGTTGTACTGGGTGTAATTCTGCTCTCTCCTGTGTTGTACTGGGTGTAATTCTGCTCTCTCCTGTGTTGTACTGGGTGTAATTCTGCTCTCTCCTGTGTGGTACTGGGTGTAATTCTGCTCTCTCCTGTGTGGTACTGGGTGTAATTCTGCTCTCTCCTGTGTTGTACTGGGTGTAATTCTGCTCTCTCCTGTGTGTGTACTGGGTGTAATTCTGCTCTCTCCTGTGTGTACTGGGTGTAATTCTGCTCTCTCCTGTGTGTACTGGGTGTAATTCTGCTCTCTCCTGTGTGGTACTGGGTGTAATTCTGCTCTCTCCTGTGTTGTACTGGGTGTAATTCTGCTCTCTCCTGTGTGGTACTGGGTGTAATTCTGCTCTCTCCTGTGTGGTACTGGGTGTAATTCTGCTCTCTCCTGTGTGGTACTGGGTGTAATTCTGCTCTCTCCTGTGTGGTACTGGGTGTAATTCTGCTCTCTCCTGTGTTGTACTGGGTGTAATTCTGCTCTCTCCTGTGTTGTACTGGGTGTAATTCTGCTCTCTCCTGTGTAGTACTGGGTGTAATTCTGCTCTCTCTGTGGGGTACTGGGTGTAATTCTGCTCTCTCCTGTGTGGTACTGGGTGTAATTCTGCTCTCTCCTGTGTTGTACTGGGTGTAATTCTGCTCTCTCCTGTGTAGTACTGGGTGTAATTCTGCTCTCTCCTGTGTTGTACTGCGTGTAATTCTGCTCTCTCCTGTGTGGTACTGGGTGTAATTCTGTTCTCTCCTGTGCTGTACTGGGTGTAATTCTGCTCTCTCCTGTGTGGTACTGGGTGTAATTCTGCTCTCTCCTGTGTGGTACTGGGGGTAATTCTGCTCTCTCCTGTGTGGTACTGGGTGTAATTCTGCTCTCTCCTGTGTGGTACTGTGTGTAATTCTGCTCTCTCGTGTGTGGTACTGGGTGTAATTCTGCTCTCTCCTGTGTTGTACTGGGTGTAATTCTGCTCTCTCTGTGTTGTACTGGGTGTAATTCTGCTCTCTCCTGTGTGGTACTGGGTGTAATTCTGCTCTCTCCTGTGTGTACTGGGTGTAATTCTGCTCCCTCCTGTGTGTACTGGGTGTAATTCTGCTCCCTCCTGTGTTGTACTGGGTGTAATTCTGCTCTCTCCTGTGTTGTACTGGGTGTAATTCTGCTCTCTCCTGTGTTGTACTGAGTGTAATTCTGCTCTCTCCTGTGTGTACTGGGTGTAATTCTGCTCTCTCCTGTGTGGTACTGGGTGTAATTCTGCTCCTCCTGTGTGGTACTGGGTGTAATTCTGCTCCCTCCTGTGTTGTACTGGGTGTAATTCTGCTCTCTCCTGTGTTGTACTGGGTGTAATTCTGCTCTCTCCTGTGCTGTACTGGGTGTAATTCTGCTCTCTCCTGTGTTGTACTGGGTGTAATTCTGCTCTCTCCTGTGTTGTACTGGGTGTAATCTGCTCTCTCGTGTGTGGTACTGGGTGTAATTCTGCTCTCTCCTGTGTTGAACTGGGTGTAATTCTGCTCTCTCCTGTGTGGTACTGGGTGTAATTCTGCTCTCTCCTGTGTTGTACTGGGTGTAATTCTGCTCTCTCGTGTGTGGTACTGGGTGTAATTCTGCTCTCTCCTGTGTTGTACTGGGTGTAATTCTGCTCTCTCCTGTGTTGTACTGGGTGTAATTCTGCTCTCTCCTGTGTGGTACTGGTGTAATTCTGCTCTCTCCTGTGTGGTACTGGTGTAATTCTGCTCTCTCCTGTGTTGTACTGGGTGTAATTCTGCTCTCTCGTGTGTGGTACTGGGTGTAATTCTGCTCTCTCCTGTGTTGTACTGGGTGTAATCTGCTCTCTCCTGTGTGGTACTGGGTGTAATTCTGCTCTCTCCTGTGTTGTACTGGGTGTAATTCTGCTCTCTCGTGTGTGGTACTGGGTGTAATTCTGCTCTCTCCTGTGTTGTACTGGGTGTAATTCTGCTCTCTCCTGTGTTGTACTGGGTGTAATTCTGCTCTCTCCTGTGTGGTACTGGGTGTAATTCTGCTCTCTCCTGTGTGGTACTGGGTGTAATTCTGCTCTCTCCTGTGTTGTACTGGTGTAATTCTGCTCTCTCCTGTGTTGTACTGGGTGTAATTCTGCTCTCTCCTGTGTTGTACTGGGTGTAATTCTGCTCTCTCCTGTGTTGTACTGGGTGTAATTCTGCTCTCTCCTGTGTGGTACTGGGTGTAATTCTGCTCTCTCCTGTGTGGTACTGGGTGTAATTCTGCTCTCTCCTGTGTGGTACTGGGTGTAATTCTGCTCTCTCCTGTGTGGTACTGGGTGTAATTCTGTCTCTCCTGTGTGGTACTGGGTGTAATTCTGTTCTCTCCTGTGTGGTACTGGGTGTAATTCTGCTCTCTCCTGTGTGTACTGGGTGTAATTCTGCTCTCTCCTGTGTGGTACTGGGTGTAATTCTGCTCTCTCCTGTGTTGTACTGGGTGTAATTCTGCTCTCTCCTGTGTTGTACTGGGTGTAATTCTGCTCTCTCCTGTGTTGTACTGGGTGTAATTCTGCTCTCTCCTGTGTGGTACTGGGTGTAATTCTGCTCTCTCCTGTGTGTACTGGGTGTAATTCTGCTCTCTCCTGTGTGGTACTGGTGTAATTCTGCTCTCTCCTGTGTTGTACTGGGTGTAATTCTGCTCTCTCCTGTGTTGTACTGGGTGTAATTCTGCTCTCTCTGTGTTGTACTGGGTGTAATTCTGATCTCTCCTGTGTGGTACTGGGTGTAATTCTGCTCTCTCCTGTGTGGTACTGGGTGTAATTCTGCTCTCTCCTGTGTGGTACTGGTGTATGCTCTCTCCTGTGTGGTACTGGGTGTAATTCTGTTCTCTCCTGTGTGGTACTGGGTGTAATTCTGTTCTCTCCTGTGTGGTACTGGGTGTAATTCTGCTCTCTCCTGTGTGGTACTGGGTGTAATTCTGCTCTCTCCTGTGTGGTACTGGGTGTAATTCTGCTCTCTCCTGTGTGGTACTGGGTGTAATTCTGCTCTCTCCTGTGTGGTACTGGGTGTAATTCTGCTCTCTCCTGTGTGGTACTGGGTGTAATTCTGCTCTCTCCTGTGTTGTACTGGGTGTAATTCTGCTCTCTCCTGTGTTGTACTGGGTGTAATTCTGCTCTCTCCTGTGTTGTACTGGGTGTAATTCTGCTCTCTCCTGTGTTGTACTGGGTGTAATTCTGCTCTCTCCTGTGTGGTACTGGGTGTAATTCTGCTCTCTCCTGTGTTGTACTGGGTGTAATTCTGCTCTCTCCTGTGTTGTACTGGGTGTAATTCTGCTCTCTCCTGTGTGGTACTGGGTGTAATTCTGCTCTCTCCTGTGTGGTACTGGGTGTAATTCTGCTCTCTCCTGTGTTGTACTGGGTGTAATTCTGCTCTCTCCTGTGTGGTACTGGGTGTAATTCTGCTCTCTCCTGTGTGGTACTGGGTGTAATTCTGCTCTCTCCTGTGTGGTACTGGGTGTAATTCTGCTCTCTCCTGTGTTGTACTGGGTGTAATTCTGCTCTCTCCTGTGTGGTACTGGGTGTAATTCTGCTCTCTCCTGTGTGGTACTGGGGGTAATTCTGCTCTCTCCTGTGTGGTACTGGGTGTAATTCTGCTCTCTCCTGTGTGGTACTGGGTGTAATTCTGCTCTCTCCTGTGTTGTACTGGGTGTAATTCTGCTCTCTCCTGTGTTGTACTGGGTGTAATTCTGCTCTCTCCTGTGTTGTACTGGGTGTAATTCTGCTCTCTCCTGTGCTGTACTGGGTGTAATTCTGCTCTCTCCTGTGTTGTACTGGGTGTAATTCTGCTCTCTCCTGTGTTGTACTGGGTGTAATTCTGCTCTCTCCTGTGTGGTACTGGGTGTAATTCTGCTCTCTCCTGTGTTGTACTGGGTGTAATTCTGCTCTCTCCTGTGTTGTACTGGGTGTAATTCTGCTCTCTCCTGTGTGGTACTGGGTGTAATTCTGCTCTCTCCTGTGTTGTACTGGGTGTAATTCTGCTCTCTCCTGTGTGGTACTGGGTGTAATTCTGCTCTCTCCTGTGTTGTACTGGGTGTAATTCTGCTCTCTCCTGTGTTGTACTGGGTGTAATTCTGCTCTCTCCTGTGTTGTACTGGGTGTAATTCTGCTCTCTCCTGTGTTGTACTGGGTGTAATTCTGCTCTCTCCTGTGTGGTACTGGGTGTAATTCTGCTCTCTCCTGTGTTGTACTGGGGGTAATTCTGCTCTCTCCTGTGTTGTACTGGGTGTAATTCTGCTCTCTCCTGTGTGGTACTGGGTGTAATTCTGCTCTCTCCTGTGTTGTACTGGGTGTAATTCTGCTCTCTCCTGTGTTGTACTGGGTGTAATTCTGCTCTCTCCTGTGTGGTACTGGGTGTAATTCTGCTCTCTCCTGTGTTGTACTGGGGGTAATTCTGCTCTCTCCTGTGTTGTACTGGGTGTAATTCTGCTCTCTCCTGTGTTGTACTGGGTGTAATTCTGCTCTCTCCTGTGTGGTACTGGGTGTAATTCTGCTCTCTCCTGTGTTGTACTGGGTGTAATTCTGCTCTCTCCTGTGTTGTACTGGGTGTAATTCTGCTCTCTCCTGTGTGGTACTGGGTGTAATTCTGCTCTCTCCTGTGTGGTACTGGGTGTAATTCTGCTCTCTCCTGTGTTGTACTGGGTGTAATTCTGCTCTCTCCTGTGTTGTACTGGGTGTAATTCTGCTCTCTCCTGTGTTGTACTGGGTGTAATTCTGCTCTCTCCTGTGTGGTACTGGGTGTAATTCTGCTCTCTCCTGTGTGGTACTGGGTGTAATTCTGCTCTCTCCTGTGCTGTACTCTCTCTCTCTCTCTCACCTGCAGCCTCTCTCCGATGTCGGCCTGCGGGGCCGCGGTGTGGGGTGGCCCGAGTGCGGGTTCCTGGCCCAGGGGGAGGTACTGATAGCCAGGCGCTGCTCCCGGGCTGCCCCCGGCCTGGACATCGGCCCCCTGCTCCTCGTCCTCCTCCTCCTCGCTGCTCCACTGCGCCGGCACGGGGCCCGGCTCCTGCCGCTGCTCCTCCTCCGGTTCAGGCAACACTCGCTCGGGACTCATCCTGAAAACCCCCACTTCCATCCACAGGCCTCAGGCGTCGCCATTAACAACCAGCGTATCCGGTCCACCGCCTAACGTACATCCGGTCGCCGAGACGGCCGAACGAAACAAGAGCGGCATCCTGGCGGTGAGGAAGAGACAGCAGCTGCTGCCCCCAGGCGGTGAGGCAGAGACAGCAGCTGCTGCCGCCTGGCGGTGAGGCAGAGACAGCAGCTGCTGCCGCCTGGCGGTGAGGCAGAGACAGCAGCTGCTGCCCCCTGGCGGTGAGGCTGAGACAGCAGCTGCTGCCCCCAGGCGGTGAGGCTGAGATAGCAGCTGCTGCCCCCTGGCGGTGAGGCTGAGACAGCAGCTGCTGCCCCCTGGCGGTGAGGCTGAGACAGCAGCTGCTGCCCCCTGGCGGTGAGGCAGAGACAGCAGCTGCTGCCCCCAGGCGGTGAGGCTGAGACAGCAGCTGCTGCCCCCTGGCGGTGAGGCAGAGACAGCAGCTGCTGCCCCCAGGCGGTGAGGCAGAGACAGCAGCTGCTGCCCCCAGGCGGTGAGGCAGAGACAGCAGATGCTGCCCCCTTGCAGTGAGGCTGAGACAGCAGCTGCTGCCCCCTGGCGGTGAGGCAGAGACAGCAGCTGCTGCCCCCTGGCGGTGAGGCTGAGACAGCAGCTGCTGCCCCCTGGCGGTGAGGCAGAGACAGCAGCTGCTGCCCCCTGGCGGTGAGGCAGAGACAGCAGCTGCTGCCCCCTGGTGGTGAGGCTGAGACAGCAGCTGCTGCCGCCTGGCGGTGAGGCAGAGACAGCAGCTGCTGCCCCCTGGCGGTGAGGCAAAGACAGCAGCTGCTGCCCCCTGGCGGTGAGGCAGAGACAGCAGCTGCTGCCCCCTGGCGGTGAGGCTGAGACAGCAGCTGCTGCCCCCTGGCGGTGAGGCAGAGACAGCAGCTGCTGCCCCCCAGGCGGTGAGGCAGAGACAGCAGCTGCTGCCCCCTGGCGGTGAGTCAGAGACAGCAGCTGCTGCCCCCTGGCAGTGAGGCTGAGACAGCAGCTGCTGCCCCCAGGCGGTGAGGCTGAGACAGCAGCTGCTGCCCCCTGGCGGTGAGGCAGAGACTGCAGCTGCTGCCCCCTGGTGGTGAGGCTGTGACAGCAGCTGCTGCCCCAGACGGTGAGCCAGAGACAGCAGCTGCTGCCCCCTGGCGGTGAGGCAGAGGCAGCAGCTGCTGCCCCCTGGCGGTGAGGCAGAGACAGCAGCTGCTGCCCCCTGGCAGTGAGGCTGAGACAACAGCTGCTGCCCCCAGGCGGTGAGGCTGAGACAGCAGCTGCTGCCCCCTGGTGGTGAGACAGAGACAGCAGCTGCTGCCCCCTGGCGGTGAGGCAGAGACAGCAGCTGCTGCCCCCTGGCGATGAGGCTGAGATACCAGCTGCAGCCCCCTGGCGGTGAGGCAGAGACAGCAGCTGCTGCCCCTTGGTGGTGAGGCAGAAACAGCAACAGCTGCCCTCTGGCGGTGAGGCAGAGACAGCTGCTGCTGCCACCTGGTGGTGAGGCAGGGACAGCAGCTGCTGCCCCCTGGCGGTGAGGCAGAGACAGCAGCTGCTGCCCCCTGGCCGTGAGGCAGAGACAGCAGCTGCTGCCACCAGGCGGTGAGGCAGGGACAGCAGCTGCTGCCCCCTGGCGGTGAGGCAGAGACAGCAGCTGCTGCCCCCTGGCCGTGAGGCTGAGATAGCAGCTGCTGCCCCCTGGCGGTGTGGCAGAGACAGCAGCTGCTGCCCCCTGGCCGTGAGGCAGAGACAGCAGCTGCTGCCCCCTGGCGGTGAGGCTGAGACAGCAGCTGCTGCCCCCTGGCGGTGAGGCAGAGACAGCAGCTGCTGCCCCCTGGCGGTGAGGCAGAGACAGCAGCTGCTGCCCCCAGGCGTTGAGGCTGAGACAGCAGCTGCTGCCCCCTGGCGGTGAGGCTGAGACAGCAGCTGCTGCCACCTGGCGGTGAGGCAGAGAAAGCAGCTGCTGCCCCCTGGCGGTGAGGCAGAGACAGCAGCTGCTGCCCCCTGGTGGTGAGGCTGTGACAGCAGCTGCTGCCCCCAGACGGTGAGGCAGAGACAGCAGCTGCTGCCCCCAGGCGGTGAGGCTGAGACAGCAGCTGCTGCCCCCTGGCGGTGAGGCTGAGACAGCAGCTGCTGCCCCTTGGTGGTGAGGCAGAAACAGCAACAGCTGCCCTCTGGCGGTGAGGCAGAGACAGCTGCTGCTGCCACCTGGTGGTGAGGCAGGGTCAGCAGCTGCTGCCCCCTGGCGGTGAGGCAGAGACAGCAGCTGCTGCCCCCTGGCCGTGAGGCAGAGACAGCAGCTGCTGCCACCAGGCGGTGAGGCAGGGACAGCAGCTGCTGCCCCCTGGCGGTGAGGCAGAGACAGCAGCTGCTGCCCCCTGGCCGTGAGGCTGAGATAGCAGCTGCTGCCCCCTGGCGGTGTGGCAGAGACAGCAGCTGCTGCCCCTGGCCGTGAGGCAGAGACAGCAGCTGCTGCCCCTGGCGGTGAGGCTGAGACAGCAGCTGCTGCCCCCTGGCGGTGAGGCAGAGACAGCAGCTGCTGCCCCCTGGAGGTGAGGCAGAGACAGCAGCTGCTGCCCCCAGGCGGTGAGGCTGAGACAGCAGCTGCTGCCCCCTGGCGGTGAGGCTGAGACAGCAGCTGCTGCCACCTGGCGGTGAGGCAGAGAAAGCAGCTGCTGCCCCCTGGCGGTGAGGCAGAGACAGCTGCTGCTGCCCCCTGGTGGTGAGGCTGTGACAGCAGCTGCTGCCCCCAGACGGTGAGGCAGAGACAGCAGCTGCTGCCCCCTGGCAGTGAGGCTGAGACAGCAGCTGCTGCCCCCAGGCGGTGAGGCTGAGACAGCAGCTGCTGCCCCCTGGCGGTGAGGCTGAGACAGCAGCTGCTGCCCCCTGGCGGTGAGGCTGAGACAGCAGCTGCTGCCCCCTGGCGGTGAGGCTGAGATTGCAGCTGCTGCCCCCTGGCGGTGAGACTGGGACAGCAGCTGCTGCCCCCGGCGGTGAGGCAGAGACAGCAGCTGCTGCCCCCTGGTGGTGAGGCTGAGACAGCAGCTGCTGCCCCCTGGCGGTGAGGCAGAGACAGCAGCTGCTGCCCCCTGGCGGTGAGGCAGAGAGAGCAGCTGCTGCCCCCAGGCGGTGAGGCTGAGACAGCAGCTGCTGCCCCCTGGCGGTGAGGCTGAGACAGCAGCTGCTGCCCCCTGGCGGTGAGGCTGTGACAGCAGCTGCTGCCCCCTGGCGGTGAGGCAGAGACAGCAGCTGCTGCCCCCTGGCGGTGAGGCAGAGACAGCAGCTGCTGCCCCCAGGTGGTGAGGCTGAGACAGCAGCTGCTGCCCCCTGGTGGTGAGGCTGTGACAGCAGCTGCTGCCCCCAGACGGTGAGGCAGAGACAGCAGCTGCTGCCCCCTGGCAGTGAGGCTGAGACAGCAGCTGCTGCCCCCAGGCGGTGAGGCTGAGTCAGCAGCTGCTGCCCCCTGGCGGTGAGGCTGAGACAGCAGCTGCTTCCCTGGCAGTGAGGCAGAGACAGCAGCTGCTGCCCCCTGGTGGTGAGGCTGTGACAGCAGCTGCTGCCCCCAGACGGTGAGCCAGAGACAGCAGCTGCTGCCCCCTGGCGGTGAGGCAGAGACAGCAGCTGCTGCCCCCTGGCGGTGAGTCAGAGACAGCAGCTGCTGCCCCCTGGCAGTGAGGCTGAGACAGCAGCTGCTGCCCCCAGGCGGTGAGGCTGAGACAGCAGCTGCTGCCCCCTGGCGGTGAGGCAGAGACAGCAGCTGCTGCCCCCTGGTGGTGAGGCTGTGACAGCAGCTGCTGCCCCAGACGGTGAGCCAGAGACAGCAGCTGCTGCCCCCTGGCGGTGAGGCAGAGGCAGCAGCTGCTGCCCCCTGGCGGTGAGGCAGAGACAGCAGCTGCTGCCCCCTGGCAGTGAGGCTGAGACAACAGCTGCTGCCCCCAGGCGGTGAGGCTGAGACAGCAGCTGCTGCCCCCTGGTGGTGAGACAGAGACAGCAGCTGCTGCCCCCTGGCGGTGAGGCAGAGACAGCAGCTGCTGCCCCCTGGTGGTGAGGCTGTGACAGCAGCTGCTGCCCCCAGACGGTGAGGCAGAGACAGCAGCTGCTGCCCCCTGGCAGTGAGGCTGAGACAGCAGCTGCTGCCCCCAGGCGGTGAGGCTGAGACAGCAGCTGCTGCCCCCTGGCGGTGAGGCTGAGACAGCAGCTGCTGCCCCTTGGTGGTGAGGCAGAAACAGCAACAGCTGCCCTCTGGCGGTGAGGCAGAGACAGCTGCTGCTACCACCTGGTGGTGAGGCAGGGACAGCAGCTGCTGCCCCCTGGCGGTGAGGCAGAGACAGCAGCTGCTGCCCCCTGGCCGTGAGGCAGAGACAGCAGCTGCTGCCACCAGGCGGTGAGGCAGGGACAGCAGCTGCTGCCCCCTGGCGGTGAGGCAGAGACAGCAGCTGCTGCCCCCTGGCCGTGAGGATGAGATAGCAGCTGCTGCCCCCTGGCGGTGTGGCAGAGACAGCAGCTGCTGCCCCTGGCCGTGAGGCAGAGACAGCAGCTGCTGCCCCCTGGCGGTGAGGCTGAGACAGCAGCTGCTGCCCCCTGGCGGTGAGGCAGAGACAGCAGCTGCTGCCCCCTGGCGGTGAGGCAGAGACAGCAGCTGCTGCCCCCAGGCGGTGAGGCTGAGACAGCAGCTGCTGCCCCCTGGCGGTGAGGCTGAGACAGCAGCTGCTGCCACCTGGCGGTGAGGCAGAGAAAGCAGCTGCTGCCCCCTGGCGGTGAGGCAGAGACAGCAGCTGCTGCCCCCTGGTGGTGAGGCTGTGACAGCAGCTGCTGCCCCCAGACGGTGAGGCAGAGACAGCAGCTGCTGCCCCCTGGCAGTGAGGCTGAGACAGCAGCTGCTGCCCCCAGGCGGTGAGGCTGAGACAGCAGCTGCTGCCCCCTGGCGGTGAGGCTGAGACAGCAGCTGCTGCCCCCTGGCAGTGAGGCAGAGACAGCAGCTGCTGCCCCCTGGTGGTGAGGCTGTGACAGCAGCTGCTGCCCCAGACGATGAGCCAGAGACAGCAGCTGCTGCCCCCTGGCGGTGAGGCAGAGACAGCAGTTGCTGCCCCCTGGCGGTGAGGCAGAGACAGCAGCTGCTGCCCCCTGGCAGTGAGGCTGAGACAGCAGCTGCTGCCCCCAGGCGGTGAGGCTGAGACAGCAGCTGCTGCCCCCTGGCGGTGAGGCAGAGACAGCAGCTGCTGCCCCCTGGTGGTGAGGCTGTGACAGCAGCTGCTGCCCCAGACGGTGTGGCAGAGACAGCAGCTGCTGCCCCCTGGCGGTGAGGCAGAGACAGCAGCTGCTGCCCCCTGGTGGTGAGGCTGTGACAGCAGCTGCTGCCCCAGACGGTGAGCCAGAGACAGCAGCTGCTGCCCCCTGGCGGTGAGGCAGAGACAGCAGCTGCTGCCCCCTGGCAGTGAGGCCGAGACAGCAGCTGCTGCCCCTTGGCAGTGAGGCTGAGACAGCAGCTGCTGCCCCCAGGCGGTGAGGCTGAGACAGCAGCTGCTGCCCCCTGGTGGTGAGACAGAGACAGCAGCTGCTGCCCCCTGGCGGTGTGGCAGAGACAGCAGCTGCTGCCCCCTGGCGATGAGGCTGAGATAGCAGCTGCAGCCCCCTGGCGGTGAGGCAGAGACAGCAGCTGCTGCCCCTTGGTGGTGAGGCAGAAACAGCAACAGCTGCCCTTTGGCGGTGAGGCAGAGACAGCTGCTGCTGCCACCTGGTGCTGAGGCAGGGACAGCAGCTGCTGCCCCCTGGCGGCGAGGCAGAGACAGCAGCTGCTGCCCACTGGCCGTGAGGCAGAGACAGCAGCTGCTGCCCCCTGGCCGTGAGGCAGAGACAGCAGCTGCTGCCACCAGGCGGTGAGGCAGGGACAGCAGCTGCTGCCCCCTGGCGGTGAGGCAGAGACAGCAGCTGCTGCCCCCTGGCCGTGAGGCTGAGATAGCAGCTGCTCCCCCTGGCGGTGAGGCTGAGATAGCAGCAGCTGCCCCCTGGCGGTGAGGCTGAGATAGCAGGTGCTGCCCCCTGGCGGTGAGGCTGAGACAGCAGCTGCTGCCCCCTGGCGGTGAGACTGAGACAGCAGCTGCTGCCCCCAGGCGGTGAGGCAGAGACAGCAGCTGCTGCCCCCCAGGCGGTGAGGCAGAGCCAGCAGCTGCTGCCCCCCAGGCGGTGAGGCTGAGACAGCAGCTGCTACCCCCTGGCGGTGAGGCTGAGACAGCAGCTGCTGCCCCCTGGCGGTGTGGCAGAGACAGCAGCTGCTGCCCCCAGGCGGTGTGGCAGAGACAGCAGCTGCTGCCCCCAGGCGGTGAGGCAGAGACAGCAGCTGCTGCCCCCCAGGCGGTGAGGCTGAGACAGCAGCTGCTGCCCCCTGGCGGTGAGGCAGAGACAGCAGCTGCTGCCCCCAGGCGGTGTGGCAGAGACAGCAGCTGCTGCCCCCTGGTGGTGAGGCAGAAACAGCAGCTGCTGCCCCCTGGCGGTGAGGCTGAGACAGCAGCTGCTGCCCCCAGGCGGTGAGGCTGAGACAGCAGCTGCTGCCCCCTGGCGGTGAGGCTGAGACAGCAGCTGCTGGCATCTGGTGGTGAGGCAGAGAAAGCAGCTGCTGCCCCCTGGCGGTGAGGCAGAGACAGCAGCTGCTGCCCCCTGGCGGTGAGGCTGAGATAGCAGCTGCTGCCCCCTGGCGGTGTGGCAGAGACAGCAGCTGCTGCCCCCTGGCCGTGAGGCAGAGACAGCAGCTGCTGCCCCCTGGTGGTGAGGCTGAGACAGCAGCTGCTGCCCCCTGGCGGTGAGGCAAAGACAGCAGCTGCTGCCCCCTGGTGGTGTGGCTGAGACAGCAGCTGCTGCCCCCTGGCGGTGAGGCAGAGACAGCAGCTGCTGCCCCCTGGCGGTGAGGCAGAGACAGCAGCTGCTGCCCCCAGGCGGTGAGGCTGAGACAGCAGCTGCTGCCCCCTGGCGGTGAGGCTGAGACAGCAGCTGCTTCCCCCTGGCAGTGAGGCAGAGACAGCAGCTGCTGCCCCCTGGTGGTGAGGCTGTGACAGCAGCTGCTGCCCCCAGACGGTGAGCCAGAGACAGCAGCTGCTGCCCCCTGGCGGTGAGGCAGAGACAGCAGCTGCTGCCCCCTGGCGGTGAGGCAGAGACAGCAGCTGCTGCCCCCTGGCAGTGAGGCTGAGACAGCAGCTGCTGCTCCCAGGCGGTGAGGCTGAGACAGCAGCTGCTGCCCCCTGGCGGTGAGGCAGAGACAGCAGCTGCTGCCCCCTGGTGGTGAGGCTGTGACAGCAGCTGCTGCCCCAGACGGTGAGCCAGAGACAGCAGCTGCTGCCCCCTGGCGGTGAGGCAGAGACAGCAGCTGCTGCCCCCGGCGGTGAGGCAGAGACAGCAGCTGCTGCCCCTTGGCAGTGAGGCTGAGACAGCAGCTGCTGCCCCCAGGCCGTGAGGCTGAGACAGCAGCTGCTGCCCCCTGGTGGTGAGACAGAGACAGCAGCTGCTGCCCCCTGGCGGTGAGGCAGAGACAGCAGCTGCTGCCCCCAGGCGGTGAGGCAGAGACACAGCTGCTGCCCCAGACGGTGAGCCAGAGACAGCAGCTGCTGCCCCCTGGCGGTGAGGCAGAGACAGCAGCTGCTGCCCCCTGGCAGTGAGGCTGAGACAACAGCTGCTGCCCCCAGGCGGTGAGGCTGAGACAGCAGCTGCTGCCCCCTGGTGGTGAGACAGAGACAGCAGCTGCTGCCCCCTGGCGGTGAGGCAGAGACAGCAGCTGCTGCCCCCTGGCGATGAGGCTGAGATACCAGCTGCAGCCCCCTGGCGGTGAGGCAGAGACAGCAGCTGCTGCCCCTTGGTGGTGAGGCAGAAACAGCAACAGCTGCCCTCTGGCGGTGATGCAGAGACAGCTGCTGCTGCCACCTGGTGGTGAGGCAGGGACAGCAGCTGCTGCCCCCTGGCCGTGAGGCAGAGACAGCAGCTGCTGCCCCCTGGCCGTGAGGCAGAGACAGCAGCTGCTGCCACCAGGCGGTGAGGCAGGGACAGCAGCTGCTGCCCCCTGGCGGTGAGGCAGAGACAGCAGCTGCTGCCCCCTGGCCGTGAGGCTGAGATAGCAGCTGCTGCCCCCTGGCGGTGTGGCAGAGACAGCAGCTGCTGCCCCCTGGCCGTGAGGCAGAGACAGCAGCTGCTGCCCCCTGGCGGTGAGGCTGAGACAGAAGCTGCTGCCCCCTGGCGGTGAGGCAGAGACAGCAGCTGCTGCCCCCTGGCGGTGAGGCAGAGACAGCAGCTGCTGCCCCCAGGCGGTGAGGCTGAGACAGCAGCTGCTGCCCCCTGGCGGTGAGGCTGAGACAGCAGCTGCTGCCACCTGGCGGTGAGGCAGAGAAAGCAGCTGCTGCCCCCTGGCGGTGAGGCAGAGACAGCAGCTGCTGCCCCCTGGTGGTGAGGCTGTGACAGCAGCTGCTGCCCCCAGACGGTGAGGCAGAGACAGCAGCTGCTGCCCCCTGGCAGTGAGGCTGAGACAGCAGCTGCTGCCCCCAGGCGGTGAGGCTGAGACAGCAGCTGCTGCCCCCTGGCGGTGAGGCTGAGACAGCAGCTGCTGCCCCTTGGTGGTGAGGCAGAAACAGCAACAGCTGCCCTCTGGCGGTGAGGCAGAGACAGCTGCTGCTGCCACCTGGTGGTGAGGCAGGGACAGCAGCTGCTGCCCCCTGGCGGTGAGGCAGAGACAGCAGCTGCTGCCCCCTGGCCGTGAGGCAGAGACAGCAGCTGCTGCCACCAGGCGGTGAGGCAGGGACAGCAGCTGCTGCCCCCTGGCGGTGAGGCAGAGACAGCAGCTGCTGCCCCCTGGCCGTGAGGCTGAGATAGCAGCTGCTGCCCCCTGGCGGTGTGGCAGAGACAGCAGCTGCTGCCCCTGGCCGTGAGGCAGAGACAGCAGCTGCTGCCCCTGGCGGTGAGGCTGAGACAGCAGCTGCTGCCCCCTGGCGGTGAGGCAGAGACAGCAGCTGCTGCCCCCTGGCGGTGAGGCAGAGACAGCAGCTGCTGCCCCCAGGCGGTGAGGCTGAGACAGCAGCTGCTGCCCCCTGGCGGTGAGGCTGAGACAGCAGCTGCTGCCACCTGGCGGTGAGGCAGAGAAAGCAGCTGCTGCCCCCTGGCGGTGAGGCAGAGACAGCAGCTGCTGCCCCCTGGTGGTGAGGCTGTGACAGCAGCTGCTGCCCCCAGACGGTGAGGCAGAGACAGCAGCTGCTGTCCCCTGGCAGTGAGGCTGAGACAGCAGCTGCTGCCCCCAGGCGGTGAGGCTGAGACAGCAGCTGCTGCCCCCTGGCGGTGAGGCTGAGACAGCAGCTGCTGCCCCCTGGCAGTGAGGCAGAGACAGCAGCTGCTGCCCCCTGGTGGTGAGGCTGTGACAGCAGCTGCTGCCCCAGACGATGAGCCAGAGACAGCAGCTGCTGCCCCCTGGTGGTGAGGCAGAGACAGCAGTTGCTGCCCCCTGGCGGTGAGGCAGAGACAGCAGCTGCTGCCCCCTGGCAGTGAGGCTGAGACAGCAGCTGCTGCCCCCAGGCGGTGAGGCTGAGACAGCAGCTGCTGCCCCCTGGCGGTGAGGCAGAGACAGCAGCTGCTGCCCCCTGGTGGTGAGGCTGTGACAGCAGCTGCTGCCCCAGACGGTGAGCCAGAGACAGCAGCTGCTGCCCCCTGGCGGTGAGGCAGAGACAGCAGCTGCTGCCCCCTGGCAGTGAGGCCGAGACAGCAGCTGCTGCCCCTTGGCAGTGAGGCTGAGACAGCAGCTGCTGCCCCCAGGCGGTGAGGCTGAGACAGCAGCTGCTGCCCCCTGGTGGTGAGACAGAGACAGCAGCTGCTGCCCCCTGGCGGTGTGGCAGAGACAGCAGCTGCTGCCCCCTGGCGATGAGGCTGAGATAGCAGCTGCAGCCCCCTGGCGGTGAGGCAGAGACAGCAGCTGCTGCCCCTTGGTGGTGAGGCAGAAACAGCAACAGCTGCCCTTTGGCGGTGAGGCAGAGACAGCTGCTGCTGCCACCTGGTGGTGAGGCAGGGACAGCAGCTGCTGCCCCCTGGCGGTGAGGCAGAGACAGCAGCTGCTGCCCACTGGCCGTGAGGCAGAGACAGCAGCTGCTGCCCCCTGGCCGTGAGGCAGAGACAGCAGCTGCTGCCACCAGGCGGTGAGGCAGGGACAGCAGCTGCTGCCCCCTGGCGGTGAGGCAGAGACAGCAGCTGCTGCCCCCTGGCCGTGAGGCTGAGATAGCAGCTGCTCCCCCTGGCGGTGAGGCTGAGATAGCAGCAGCTGCCCACTGGCGGTGAGGCTGAGATAGCAGCTGCTGCCCCCTGGCGGTGAGGCTGAGACAGCAGCTGCTGCCCCCTGGCGGTGAGACTGAGACAGCAGCTGCTGCCCCCAGGCGGTGAGGCAGAGACAGCAGCTGCTGCCCCCCAGGCGGTGAGGCAGAGCCAGCAGCTGCTGCCCCCCAGGCGGTGAGGCAGAGACAGCAGCTGCTGCCCCCAGGCGGTGAGGCAGAGACACAGCTGCTGCCCCCTGGCGGTGAGGCTGAGACAGCAGCTGCTACCCCCTGGCGGTGAGGCTGAGACAGCAGCTGCTGCCCCCTGGCGGTGTGGCAGAGACAGCAGCTGCTGCCCCCAGGCGGTGTGGCAGAGGCAGCAGCTGCTGCCCCCAGGCGGTGAGGCAGAGACAGCAGCTGCTGCCCCCCAGGCGGTGAGGCTGAGACAGCAGCTGCTGCCCCCTGGCGGTGAGGCAGAGACAGCAGCTGCTGCCCCCAGGCGGTGTGGCAGAGACAGCAGCTGCTGCCCCCTGGTGGTGAGGCAGAAACAGCAGCTGCTGCCCCCTGGCGGTGAGGCTGAGACAGCAGCTGCTGCCCCCAGGCGGTGAGGCTGAGACAGCAGCTGCTGCCCCCTGGCGGTGAGGCTGAGACAGCAGCTGCTGGCATCTGGTGGTGAGGCAGAGAAAGCAGCTGCTGCCCCCTGGCGGTGAGGCAGAGACAGCAGCTGCTGCCCCCTGGCGGTGAGGCTGAGATAGCAGCTGCTGCCCCCTGGCGGTGTGGCAGAGACAGCAGCTGCTGCCCCCTGGCCGTGAGGCAGAGACAGCAGCTGCTGCCCCCTGGTGGTGAGGCTGAGACAGCAGCTGCTGCCCCCTGGCGGTGAGGCAAAGACAGCAGCTGCTGCCCCCTGGTGGTGTGGCTGAGACAGCAGCTGCTGCCCCCTGGCGGTGAGGCAGAGAGCAGCTGCTGCCCCCTGGCGGTGAGGCAGAGACAGCAGCTGCTGCCCCCAGGCGGTGAGGCTGAGACAGCAGCTGCTGCCCCCTGGCGGTGAGGCTGAGACAGCAGCTGCTGCCACCTGGCGGTGAGGCAGAGAAAGCAGCTGCTGCCCCCTGGCGGTGAGGCAGAGACAGCAGCTGCTGCCCCCTGGTGGTGAGGCTGTGACAGCAGCTGCTGCCCCCAGACGGTGAGGCAGAGACAGCAGCTGCTGCCCCCTGGCAGTGAGGCTGAGACAGCAGCTGCTGCCCCCAGGCGGTGAGGCTGAGACAGCAGCTGCTGCCCCCTGGCGGTGAGGCTGAGACAGCAGCTGCTTCCCCCTGGCAGTGAGGCAGAGACAGCAGCTGCTGCCCCCTGGTGGTGAGGCTGTGACAGCAGCTGCTGCCCCCAGACGGTGAGCCAGAGACAGCAGCTGCTGCCCCCTGGCGGTGAGGCAGAGACAGCAGCTGCTGCCCCCTGGCGGTGAGGCAGAGACAGCAGCTGCTGCCCCCTGGCAGTGAGGCTGAGACAGCAGCTGCTGCTCCCAGGCGGTGAGGCTGAGACAGCAGCTGCTGCCCCCTGGCGGTGAGGCAGAGACAGCAGCTGCTGCCCCCTGGTGGTGAGGCTGTGACAGCAGCTGCTGCCCCAGACGGTGAGCCAGAGACAGCAGCTGCTGCCCCCTGGCGGTGAGGCAGAGACAGCAGCTGCTGCCCCCGGCGGTGAGGCAGAGACAGCAGCTGCTGCCCCTTGGCAGTGAGGCTGAGACAGCAGCTGCTGCCCCCAGGCCGTGAGGCTGAGACAGCAGCTGCTGCCCCCTGGTGGTGAGACAGAGACAGCAGCTGCTGCCCCCTGGCGGTGAGGCAGAGACAGCAGCTGCTGCCCCCAGGCGGTGAGGCAGAGACACAGCTGCTGCCCCAGACGGTGAGCCAGAGACAGCAGCTGCTGCCCCCTGGCGGTGAGGCAGAGACAGCAGCTGCTGCCCCCGGCGGTGAGGCAGAGACAGCAGCTGCTGTCCCTTGGCAGTGAGGCTGAGACAGCAGCTGCTGCCCCCAGACGGTGAGGCTGAGACAGCAGCTGCTGCCCCCTGGTGGTGAGACAGAGACAGCAGCTGCTGCCCCCTGGTGGTGAGGCTGTGACAGCAGCTGCTGCCCCCAGACGGTGAGGCAGAGACAGCAGCTGCTGCCCCCTGGCAGTGAGGCTGAGACAGCAGCTGCTGCCCCCAGGCGGTGAGGCTGAGACAGCAGCTGCTGCCTCCTGGCGGTGAGGCTGAGACAGCAGCTGCTGCCCCTTGGTGGTGAGGCAGAAACAGCAACAGCTGCCCTCTGGCGGTGAGGCAGAGACAGCTGCTGCTGCCACCTGGAGGTGAGGCAGGGACAGCAGCTGCTGCCCCCTGGCGGTGAGGCAGAGACAGCAGCTGCTGCCCCCTGGCCGTGAGGCAGAGACAGCAGCTGCTGCCACCAGGCGGTGAGGCAGGGACAGCAGCTGCTGCCCCCTGGCGGTGAGGCAGAGACAGCAGCTGCTGCCCCCTGGCCGTGAGGCTGAGATAGCAGCTGCTGCCCCCTGGCGGTGTGGCAGAGACAGCAGCTGCTGCCCCTGGCCGTGAGGCAGAGACAGCAGCTGCTGCCCCCTGGCGGTGAGGCTGAGACAGCAGCTGCTGGCCCCTGGCGGTGAGGCAGAGACAGCAGCTGCTGCCCCCTGGCGGTGAGGCAGAGACAGCAGCTGCTGCCCCCAGGCGGTGAGGCTGAGACAGCAGCTGCTGCCCCCTGGCGGTGAGGCTGAGACAGCAGCTGCTGCCACCTGGCGGTGAGGCAGAGAAAGCAGCTGCTGCCCCCTGGCGGTGAGGCAGAGACAGCAGCTGCTGCCCCCTGGTGGTGAGGCTGTGACAGCAGCTGCTGCCCCAGACGATGAGCCAGAGACAGCAGCTGCTGCCCCCTGGCGGTGAGGCAGAGACAGCAGTTGCTGCCCCCTGGCGGTGAGGCAGAGACAGCAGCTGCTGCCCCCTGGCAGTGAGGCTGAGACAGCAGCTGCTGCCCCCAGGCGGTGAGGCTGAGACAGCAGCTGCTGCCCCCTGGCGGTGAGGCAGAGACAGCAGCTGCTGCCCCCTGGTGGTGAGGCTGTGACAGCAGCTGCTGCCCCAGACGGTGAGCCAGAGACAGCAGCTGCTGCCCCCTGGCGGTGAGGCAGAGACAGCAGCTGCTGCCCCCTGGCAGTGAGGCCGAGACAGCAGCTGCTGCCCCTTGGCAGTGAGGCTGAGAAAGCAGCTGCTGCCCCCAGGCGGTGAGGCTGAGACAGCAGCTGCTGCCCCCTGGTGGTGAGACAGAGACAGCAGCTGCTGCCCCCTGGCGGTGTGGCAGAGACAGCAGCTGCTGCCCCCTGGCGATGAGGCTGAGATAGCAGCTGCAGCCCCCTGGCGGTGAGGCAGAGACAGCAGCTGCTGCCCCTTGGTGGTGAGGCAGAAACAGCAACAGCTGCCCTTTGGCGGTGAGGCAGAGACAGCTGCTGCTGCCACCTGGTGGTGAGGCAGGGACAGCTGCTGCTGCCCCCTGGCGGTGAGGCAGAGACAGCAGCTGCTGCCCACTGGCCGTGAGGCAGAGACAGCAGCTGCTGCCCCCTGGCCGTGAGGCAGAGACAGCAGCTGCTGCCACCAGGCGGTGAGGCAGGGACAGCAGCTGCTGCCCCCTGGCGGTGAGGCAGAGACAGCAGCTGCTGCCCCCTGGCCGTGAGGCTGAGATAGCAGCTGCTCCCCCTGGCGGTGAGGCTGAGATAGCAGCAGCTGCCCCCTGGCGGTGAGGCTGAGATAGCAGCTGCTGCCCCCTGGCGGTGAGGCTGAGACAGCAGCTGCTGCCCCCTGGCGGTGAGACTGAGACAGCAGCTGCTGCCCCCAGGCGGTGAGGCAGAGACAGCAGCTGCTGCCCCCCAGGCGGTGAGGCAGAGCCAGCAGCTGCTGCCCCCCAGGCGGTGAGGCAGAGACAGCAGCTGCTGCCCCCAGGCGGTGAGGCAGAGACACAGCTGCTGCCCCCTGGCGGTGAGGCTGAGACAGCAGCTGCTACCCCCTGGCGGTGAGGCTGAGACAGCAGCTGCTGCCCCCTGGCGGTGTGGCAGAGACAGCAGCTGCTGCCCCCAGGCGGTGTGGCAGAGACAGCAGCTGCTGCCCCCAGGCGGTGAGGCAGAGACAGCAGCTGCTGCCCCCCAGGCGGTGAGGCTGAGACAGCAGCTGCTGCCCCCTGGCGGTGAGGCAGAGACAGCAGCTGCTGCCCCCAGGCGGTGTGGCAGAGACAGCAGCTGCTGCCCCCTGGTGGTGAGGCAGAAACAGCAGCTGCTGCCCCCTGGCGGTGAGGCTGAGACAGCAGCTGCTGCCCCCAGGCGGTGAGGCTGAGACAGCAGCTGCTGCCCCCTGGCGGTGAGGCTGAGACAGCAGCTGCTGGCATCTGGTGGTGAGGCAGAGAAAGCAGCTGCTGCCCCCTGGCGGTGAGGCAGAGACAGCAGCTGCTGCCCCCTGGCGGTGAGGCTGAGATAGCAGCTGCTGCCCCCTGGCGGTGTGGCAGAGACAGCAGCTGCTGCCCCCTGGCCGTGAGGCAGAGACAGCAGCTGCTGCCCCCTGGTGGTGAGGCTGAGACAGCAGCTGCTGCCCCCTGGCGGTGAGGCAAAGACAGCAGCTGCTGCCCCCTGGTGGTGTGGCTGAGACAGCAGCTGCTGCCCCCTGGCGGTGAGGCAGAGACAGCAGCTGCTGCCCCCTAGCGGTGAGGCAGAGACAGCAGCTGCTGCCCCCAGGCGGTGAGGCTGAGACAGCAGCTGCTGCCCCCTGGCGGTGAGGCTGAGACAGCAGCTGCTGCCACCTGGCGGTGAGGCAGAGAAAGCAGCTGCTGCCCGCTGGCGGTGAGGCAGAGACAGCAGCTGCTGCCCCCTGGTGGTGAGGCTGTGACAGCAGCTGCTGCCCCCAGACGGTGAGGCAGAGACAGCAGCTGCTGCCCCCTGGCAGTGAGGCTGAGACAGCAGCTGCTGCCCCCAGGCGGTGAGGCTGAGACAGCAGCTGCTGCCCCCTGGCGGTGAGGCTGAGACAGCAGCTGCTTCCCCCTGGCAGTGAGGCAGAGACAGCAGCTGCTGCCCCCTGGTGGTGAGGCTGTGACAGCAGCTGCTGCCCCCAGACGGTGAGCCAGAGACAGCAGCTGCTGCCCCCTGGCGGTGAGGCAGGGACAGCAGCTGCTGCCCCCTGGCGGTGAGGCAGAGACAGCAGCTGCTGCCCCCTGGCAGTGAGGCTGAGACAGCAGCTGCTGCTCCCAGGCGGTGAGGCTGAGACAGCAGTTGCTGCCCCCTGGCGGTGAGGCAGAGACAGCAGCTGCTGCCCCCTGGTGGTGAGGCTGTGACAGCAGCTGCTGCCCCAGACGGTGAGCCAGAGACAGCAGCTGCTGCCCCCTGGCGGTGAGGCAGAGACAGCAGCTGCTGCCCCCGGCGGTGAGGCAGAGACAGCAGCTGCTGCCCCTTGGCAGTGAGGCTGAGACAGCAGCTGCTGCCCCCAGGCCGTGAGGCTGAGACAGCAGCTGCTGCCCCCTGGTGGTGAGACAGAGACAGCAGCTGCTGCCCCCTGGCGGTGAGGCAGAGACAGCAGCTGCTGCCCCCAGGCGGTGAGGCAGAGACACAGCTGCTGCCCCAGACGGTGAGCCAGAGACAGCAGCTGCTGCCCCGTGGCGGTGAGGCAGAGACAGCAGCTGCTGCCCCCGGCGGTGAGGCAGAGACAGCAGCTGCTGCCCCTTGGCAGTGAGGCTGAGACAGCAGCTGCTGCCCCCAGACGGTGAGGCTGAGACAGCAGCTGCTGCCCCCTGGTGGTGAGACAGAGACAGCAGCTGCTGCCCCCTGGCGGTGAGGCAGAGACAGCAGCTGCTGCCCCTTGGTGGTGAGGCAGAAACAGCAACAGCTGCCCTTTGGCGGTGAGGCAGAGACAGCTGCTGCTGCCACCTGGTGGTGAGGCAGGGACAGCAGCTGCTGCCCCCTGGCGGTGAGGCAGAGACAGCAGCTGCTGCCCCCTGGCTGTGAGGCAGAGACAGCAGCTGCTGCCCCCTGGCCGTGAGGCAGAGACAGTAGCTGCTGCCACCAGGCGGTGAGGCAGGAACAGCAGCTGCTGCCCCCTGGCGGTGAGGCAGAGACAGCAGCTGCTGCCCCCTGGTGGTGAGACAGAGACAGCTGCTGCTGCCACCTGGTGGTGAGGCAGGGACAGCAACTGCTGCCCTCTGGCGGTGAGGCAGAGACAGCAGCTGCTGCCCCCTGGCCGTGAGGCAGAGACAGCAGCTGCTGCCCCCTGGCCGTGAGGCAGAGACAGCAGCTGCTGCCACCAGGCGGTGAGGCAGGGACAGCAGCTGCTGCCCCCTGGCGGTGAGGCAGAGACAGCAGCTGCTGCCCCCTGGCCGTGAGGCTGAGATAGCAGCTGCTGCCCCCTGGCGGTGAGGCTGAGATAGCAGCAGCTGCCCCCTGGCGGTGAGGCTGAGATAGCAGCTGCTGCCCCCTGGCGGTGAGGCTGAGACAGCAGCTGCTGCCCCCTGGCGGTGAGACTGAGACAGCAGCTGCTGCCCCCAGGCGGTGAGGCAGAGCCAGCAGCTGCTGCCCCCAGGCGGTGAGGCAGAGTCACAGCTGCTGCCCCCTGGCGGTGAGGCTGAGACAGCAGCTGCTGCCCCCTGGCGGTGAGGCTGAGACAGCAGCTGCTGCCCCCAGGCGGTGAGGCTGAGACAGCAGCTGCTGCCCCCAGGCGGTGAGGCAGAGACAGCAGCTGCTACCCCCTGGCGGTGAGGCTGAGACAGCAGCTGCTGCCCCCAGGCGGTGTGGCAGAGACAGCAGCTGCTGCCCCCAGGCGGTGAGGCAGAGACAGCAGCTGCTGCCCCCCAGGCGGTGAGGCTGAGACAGCAGCTGCTGCCCCCTGGCGGTGAGGCAGAGACAGCAGCTGCTGCCCCCAGACGGTGTGGCAGAGACAGCAGCTGCTGCCCCCTGGTGGTGAGGCAGAAACAGCAGCTGCTGCCCCCTGGCGGTGAGGCAGAGACAGCAGCTGCTGCCCCCTGGTGGTGAGACAGAGACAGCAGCTGCTGCCCCCTGGCGGTGAGGCTGAGACAGCAGCTGCTGCCACCTGGTGGTGAGGCAGGGACAGCAGCTGCTGCCCCCTGGCGGTGAGGCAGAGACAGCAGCTGCTGCCCCCTGGCTGTGAGGCAGAGACAGCAGCTGCTGCCCCCTGGCCGTGAGGCAGAGACAGCAGCTGCTGCCACCAGGCGGTGAGGCAGGGACAGCAGCTGCTGCCCCCTGGCGGTGAGGCAGAGACAGCAGCTGCTGCCCCCTGGCCGTGAGGCTGAGATAGCAGCTGCTGCCCCCTGGCGGTGAGGCTGAGATAGCAGCAGCTGCCCCCTGGCGGTGAGGCTGAGATAGCAGCTGCTGCCCCCTGGCGGTGAGGCTGAGACAGCAGCTGCTGCCCCCTGGCGGTGAGACTGAGACAGCAGCTGCTGCCCCCAGGCGGTGAGGCAGAGCCAGCAGCTGCTGCCCCCCAGGCGGTGAGGCAGAGACAGCAGCTGCTGCCCCCAGGCGGTGAGGCAGAGACACAGCTGCTGCCCCCTGGCGGTGAGGCTGAGACAGCAGCTGCTACCCCCTGGCGGTGAGGCTGAGACAGCAGCTGCTGCCCCCAGGCGGTGTGGCAGAGACTGCAGCTGCTGCCCCCAGGCGGTGAGGCAGAGACAGCAGCTGCTGCCCCCCAGGCGGTGAGGCTGAGACAGCAGCTGCTGCCCCCTGGCGGTGAGGCAGAGACAGCAGCTGCTGCCCCCAGACGGTGTGGCAGAGACAGCAGCTGCTGCCCCCTGGTGGTGAGGCAGAAACAGCAGCTGCTGCCCCCTGGCGGTGAGGCAGAGACAGCAGCTGCTGCCCCCTGGTGGTGAGACAGAGACAGCAGCTGCTGCCCCCTGGCGGTGAGGCTGAGACAGCAGCTGCTGCCCCCTGGCGGTGAGGCAGAGACAGCAGCTGCTACCCCCTGGCGGTGAGGCTGAGACAGCAGCTGCTGCCCCCAGGCGGTGTGGCAGAGACAGCAGCTGCTGCCCCCAGGCGGTGAGGCAGAGACAGCAGCTGCTGCCCCCCAGGCGGTGAGGCTGAGACAGCAGCTGCTGCCCCCTGGCGGTGAGGCAGAGACAGCAGCTGCTGCCCCCAGACGGTGTGGCAGAGACAGCAGCTGCTGCCCCCTGGTGGTGAGGCAGAAACAGCAGCTGCTGCCCCCTGGCGGTGAGGCAGAGACAGCAGCTGCTGCCCCCTGGTGGTGAGACAGAGACAGCAGCTGCTGCCCCCTGGCGGTGAGGCTGAGACAGCAGCTGCTGCCACCTGGTGGTGAGGCAGGGACAGCAGCTGCTGCCCCCTGGCGGTGAGGCAGAGACAGCAGCTGCTGCCCCCTGGCTGTGAGGCAGAGACAGTAGCTGCTGCCCCCTGGCCGTGAGGCAGAGACAGCAGCTGCTGCCACCAGGCGGTGAGGCAGGGACAGCAGCTGCTGCCCCCTGGCGGTGAGGCAGAGACAGCAGCTGCTGCCCCCTGGCCGTGAGGCTGAGATAGCAGCTGCTGCCCCCTGGCGGTGAGGCTGAGATAGCAGCAGCTGCCCCCTGGCGGTGAGGCTGAGATAGCAGCTGCTGCCCCCTGGCGGTGAGGCTGAGACAGCAGCTGCTGCCCCCTGGCGGTGAGACTGAGACAGCAGCTGCTGCCCCCAGGCGGTGAGGCAGAGCCAGCAGCTGCTGCCCCCCAGGCGGTGAGGCAGAGACAGCAGCTGCTGCCCCCAGGCGGTGAGGCAGAGACACAGCTGCTGCCCCCTGGCGGTGAGGCTGAGACAGCAGCTGCTACCCCCTGGCGGTGAGGCTGAGACAGCAGCTGCTGCCCCCAGGCGGTGTGGCAGAGACTGCAGCTGCTGCCCCCAGGCGGTGAGGCAGAGACAGCAGCTGCTGCCCCCCAGGCGGTGAGGCTGAGACAGCAGCTGCTGCCCCCTGGCGGTGAGGCAGAGACAGCAGCTGCTGCCCCCAGACGGTGTGGCAGAGACAGCAGCTGCTGCCCCCTGGTGGTGAGGCAGAAACAGCAGCTGCTGCCCCCTGGCGGTGAGGCAGAGACAGCAGCTGCTGCCCCCTGGTGGTGAGACAGAGACAGCAGCTGCTGCCCCCTGGCGGTGAGGCTGAGACAGCAGCTGCTGCCCCCTGGCGGTGAGGCAGAGACAGCAGCTGCTGCCCCCTGGCCGTGAGGCAGAGACAGCAGCTGCTGCCCCTTGGTGGTGAGGCAGAAACAGCAACAGCTGCCCTTTGGCGGTGAGGCAGAGACAGCTGCTGCTGCCACCTGGTGGTGAGGCAGGGACAGCAGCTGCTGCCCCCTGGCGGTGAGGCAGAGACAGCAGCTGCTGCCCCCTGGCCGTGATGCAGAGACAGCAGCTGCTGCCCCCTGGCCGTGAGGCCGAGACAGCAGCTGCTGCCACCAGGCGGTGAGGCAGGGACAGCAGCTGCTGCCCCCTGGCGGTGAGGCAGAGACAGCAGCTGCTGCCCCCTGGCCGTGAGGCTGAGATAGCAGCTGCTGCCCCCTGGCGATGAGGCTGAGATAGCAGCTGCAGCCCCCTGGCGGTGAGGCAGAGACAGCAGCTGCTGCCCCTTGGTGGTGAGGCAGAAACAGCAACAGCTGCCCTTTGGCGGTGAGTCAGAGACAGCAGCTGCTGCCCTCTGGCGGTGAGGCAGAGACAGCAGCTGCTGCCCCCTGGCCGTGAGGCAGAGACAGCAGCTGCTGCCCCCTGGCCGTGAGGCAGAGACAGCAGCTGCTGCCACCAGGCGGTGAGGCAGGGACAGCAGCTGCTGCCCCCTGGCGGTGAGGCAGAGACAGCAGCTGCTGCCCCCTGGCCGTGAGGCTGAGATAGCAGCTGCTGCCCCCTGGCGGTGAGGCTGAGATAGCAGCAGCTGCCCCCTGGCGGTGAGGCTGAGATAGCAGCTGCTGCCCCCTGGCGGTGAGCCTGAGACAGCAGCTGCTGCCCCCTGGCGGTGAGACTGAGACAGCAGCTGCTGCCCCCAGGCGGTGAGGCAGAGCCAGCAGCTGCTTCCCCCAGGCGGTGAGGCAGAGACACAGCTGCTGCCCCCTGGCGGTGAGGCTGAGACAGCAGCTGCTGCCCCCAGGCGGTGAGGCAGAGCCAGCAGCTGCTGCCCCCCAGGCGGTGAGGCAGAGACAGCAGCTGCTGCCCCCAGGCGGTGAGGCAGAGACACAGCTGCTGCCCCCTGGCGGTGAGGCTGAGACAGCAGCTGCTACCCCCTGGCGGTGAGGCTGAGACAGCAGCTGCTGCCCCCAGGCGGTGTGGCAGAGACTGCAGCTGCTGCCCCCAGGCGGTGAGGCAGAGACAGCAGCTGCTGCCCCCCAGGCGGTGAGGCTGAGACAGCAGCTGCTGCCCCCTGGCGGTGAGGCTGAGATAGCAGCTGCTGCCCCCTGGCGGTGAGGCTGAGACAGCAGCTGCTGCCCCCTGGCGGTGAGACTGAGACAGCAGCTGCTGCCCCCAGGCGGTGAGGCAGAGCCAGCAGCTGCTGCCCCCAGGCGGTGAGGCAGAGACACAGCTGCTGCCCCCTGGCGGTGAGGCTGAGACAGCAGCTGCTGCCCCCTGGCGGTGAGGCTGAGACAGCAGCTGCTGCCCCCAGGCGGTGAGGCTGAGACAGCAGCTGCTGCCCCCAGGCGGTGAGGCAGAGACAGCAGCTGCTACCCCCTGGCGGTGAGGCTGAGACAGCAGCTGCTGCCCCCAGGCGGTGTGGCAGAGACAGCAGCTGCTGCCCCCAGGCGGTGAGGCAGAGACAGCAGCTGCTGCCCCCCAGGCGGTGAGGCTGAGACAGCAGCTGCTGCCCCCTGGCGGTGAGGCAGAGACAGCAGCTGCTGCCCCCAGACGGTGTGGCAGAGACAGCAGCTGCTGCCCCTGGTGGTGAGGCAGAAACAGCAGCTGCTGCCCCCTGGCGGTGAGGCAGAGACAGCAGCTGCTGCCCCCTGGTGGTGAGACAGAGACAGCAGCTGCTGCCCCCTGGCGGTGAGGCTGAGACAGCAGCTGCTGCCCCCTGGCGGTGAGACTGAGACAGCAGCTGCTGCCCCCAGGCGGTGAGGCAGAGCCAGCAGCTGCTGCCCCCCAGGCGGTGAGGCAGAGACAGCAGCTGCTGCCCCCAGGCGGTGAGGCAGAGACACAGCTGCTGCCCCCTGGCGGTGAGGCTGAGACAGCAGCTGCTACCCCCTGGCGGTGAGGCTGAGACAGCAGCTGCTGCCCCCAGGCGGTGTGGCAGAGACTGCAGCTGCTGCCCCCAGGCGGTGAGGCAGAGACAGCAGCTGCTGCCCCCCAGGCGGTGAGGCTGAGACAGCAGCTGCTGCCCCCTGGCGGTGAGGCAGAGACAGCAGCTGCTGCCCCCAGACGGTGTGGCAGAGACAGCAGCTGCTGCCCCCTGGTGGTGAGGCAGAAACAGCAGCTGCTGCCCCCTGGCGGTGAGGCAGAGACAGCAGCTGCTGCCCCCTGGTGGTGAGACAGAGACAGCAGCTGCTGCCCCCTGGCGGTGAGGCTGAGACAGCAGCTGCTGCCCCCTGGCGGTGAGGCAGAGACAGCAGCTGCTGCCCCCTGGCCGTGAGGCAGAGACAGCAGCTGCTGCCCCTTGGTGGTGAGGCAGAAACAGCAACAGCTGCCCTTTGGCGGTGAGGCAGAGACAGCTGCTGCTGCCACCTGGTGGTGAGGCAGGGACAGCAGCTGCTGCCCCCTGGCGGTGAGGCAGAGACAGCAGCTGCTGCCACCAGGCGGTGAGGCAGGGACAGCAGCTGCTGCCCCCTGGCGGTGAGGCAGAGACAGCAGCTGCTGCCCCCTGGCCGTGAGGCTGAGATAGCAGCTGCTGCCCCCTGGCGATGAGGCTGAGATAGCAGCTGCAGCCCCCTGGCGGTGAGGCAGAGACAGCAGCTGCTGCCCCCTGGCGATGAGGCTGAGATAGCAGCTGCAGCCCCCTGGCGGTGAGGCAGAGACAGCAGCTGCTGCCCCCTGGCGATGAGGCTGAGATAGCAGCTGCAGCCCCCTGGCGGTGAGGCAGAGACAGCAGCTGCTGCCCCTTGGTGGTGAGGCAGAAACAGCAACAGCTGCCCTTTGGCGGTGAGTCAGAGACAGCTGCTGCTGCCACCTGGTGGTGAGGCAGGGACAGCAGCTGCTGCCCTCTGGCGGTGAGGCAGAGACAGCAGCTGCTGCCCCCTGGCCGTGAGGCAGAGACAGCAGCTGCTGCCCCCTGGCCGTGAGGCAGAGACAGCAGCTGCTGCCACCAGGCGGTGAGGCAGGGACAGCAGCTGCTGCCCCCTGGCGGTGAGGCAGAGACAGCAGCTGCTGCCCCCTGGCCGTGAGGCTGAGATAGCAGCTGCTGCCCCCTGGCGGTGAGGCTGAGATAGCAGCAGCTGCCCCCTGGCGGTGAGGCTGAGATAGCAGCTGCTGCCCCCTGGCGGTGAGGCTGAGACAGCAGCTGCTGCCCCCTGGCGGTGAGACTGAGACAGCAGCTGCTGCCCCCAGGCGGTGTGGCAGAGCCAGCAGCTGCTGCCCCCAGGCGGTGAGGCAGAGACACAGCTGCTGCCCCCTGGCGGTGAGGCTGAGACAGCAGCTGCTGCCCCCTGGCGGTGAGGTTGAGACAGCAGCTGCTGCCCCCAGGCGGTGAGGCTGAGACAGCAGCTGCTGCCCCCAGGCGGTGAGGCAGAGACAGCAGCTGCTACCCCCTGGCGGTGAGGCTGAGACAGCAGCTGCTGCCCCCAGGCGGTGTGGCAGAGACAGCAGCTGCTGCCCCCAGGCGGTGAGGCAGAGACAGCAGCTGCTGCCCCCCAGGCGGTGAGGCTGAGACAGCAGCTGCTGCCCCCTGGCGGTGAGGCAGAGACAGCAGCTGCTGCCCCCAGACGGTGTGGCAGAGACAGCAGCTGCTGCCCCTGGTGGTGAGGCAGAAACAGCAGCTGCTGCCCCCTGGCGGTGAGGCAGAGACAGCAGCTGCTGCCCCCTGGTGGTGAGACAGAGACAGCAGCTGCTGCCCCCTGGCGGTGAGGCTGAGACAGCAGCTGCTGCCCCCTGGCGGTGAGGCAGAGACAGCAGCTGCTGCCCCCTGGCCATGAGGCTGAGACAGCAGCTGTTGCCCCCAGACGGTGTGGCAGAGACAGCAGCTGCTGCCCTTTGGTGGTGAGGGAGAGAGAGCAACTGCTGCCCCCTAGCGATGAGGTAGAGGCAGCAACTGCCCCCTGGCGGTGAGAACAAGAACAAAGAACAATGCAGCACAGGAACAGGTCCTTCGGCCCTCCAAGCCTGTGCCGTTCCTGATACCACCCTTTGCCAAAATCCTCAGCACTTCCTAGTACTGTATCCCTCTATACCCATCCAACCCATGTATTTGTCGAGATGCCTTTTGAACGCCGTTAATGTATCTGCTTCCACAACCTCCCCTGGCAGCCCGTTCCAGGCACTCTGCATAAAAAACCTGCCTCGCACATCTCCAAACTTTGCCCCACGGACCTTAAACCTATGCCCCCGAGTGACTGACCCCTCCACCCTGGGAAAGAGTGCCTGCCCATCCACTCTATCCATGCCCCTCAATCTTGTAGACCTCTATCAGGTCATCCCTCAACCTCCGACTTTCTAATGAAAACGGTCCGAGTCTATTCAGCATCTCCGCATAGCTAACACCCTCCAGACCAGGCAACATCCTGGTAAACTTCCTCTGCACCCTCTCCAAAGCCTCCACATCCTTCTGGTAGTGTGGAGACCAGAATTGTGCGCAATATTCCAAGTGCAGCCTGACCAAGGTTCTATTCAACTGTGGCATGACTTGCCAGTTTTTATACTCGATGCCCCGTCCAATGGAGGCAAGCATTCCGTATGCTTTCTTGACGACTGTGGCCCCTTGTGTTGCCACCTTCAAAGATCTGTGGAGCTGCACGCCCAGATCTCTCTGATTTTCTATCTTCCTCAGAGTTTTGCCATTCACTGTATCTTTCCCCTCCATGTTAGACCTACCAAAATGCATCACCTCATATTTGTCCAGATTAAACTCCATCTGCCATCTCTCCGCCCAAGTCTCCAACCTATCTATGTCCTGCTGTATCCTCTGACAATCCTCAACACTATCTGCCACTCCACCAACCTTGGTGTATCCGCGAACTTACTAATCAGACATTTTCCATCAAATTGTTTATGTACACCACAAACAACAGAGGCCCCAGCACAGATCCCTGTGGAACACCACTGGTCACAACCCTCCAATCAGTAAAGCATCCTTCCATTGCTACTCTTTGCCTTCTATGACCGAGCCAGTTCTGTATCCATCTTGCCAGCTCACCTCTGATCCCGTGTGACTTCACCTTTTGTACCGGTCTGCCGTGAGGCATCTTGTCAAAGGCTTTACTGAAGTCCATGTAAACAACATCCACCACCCTCCCCTCATTAATCATCTTTGTCACCTCCTCAAAAAACTCAATCAAGTTAGTGAGGCACGACCTCCCCTTCACAAAACCACACGGTCTATCGCTAATGAGTCCATTTGTTTCCAAATGGGTATAAGTCCTGTCCCTGAGAATTCTCTCCAATAATTTACATACTACCGACCTGAGGCTCACCAGCCGATAGTTTCCTGGATTATCCCTGCTACCTTTCTTTTTTTTAATTATTTATTTATTTATTAAATTTAGAGTACCCAATTCATTTTTTCTAATTAAGAGGCAATTTACTGGGCCAATCCACCTAGCCTACACATCTTTGGGTTTTGGGGGCGAAACCCACACAAACACGGGGAGAATGTGCAAACTCCACATGGACAGTGACCCAGAGCGGGGATCGAACCTGGGACCTCGGCGCCGTGAGGCAGCAGGGCTAACCCACTGCGCCACCGTGCTGCCCCTGTGAGGCAGCAATGCTAACTCCTGCACCGCCAGTCAAGGCCCCAGCAATTTCCTCCCTTGCTTCCCTCAGTATTCTGGGATAAATCCCATCTGGCCCAGGAGACTTATCTACCTTAATGCTTTTAAAAGACCCAATACCTGATAGGTTAGGCTCATGGGGCAGGGCCCGGTGGTATGATGATGGTGGATAAGAAGGCGGAGTGAGACACCCCCAGTTAGGATAGTCACATGGAACGTGAGGGGGCTCGGAGGCCCAGTCAAGAGGTCAAGGGTGCTTGCGCATCTTAAAAGTTTGAAGGCCGAACTGATAGTGGTGGGGGGACTGGAACTTGGCGCAGGAGCCAAAATTAGACAGGTCACGGCTGCGCTCGCTAGTCTCATCAGGGGGGCGCGAAGGCGCTGGCTGGGCTAATGGTGGAAATGGGAGGGGTGAACTCTTGGAGGTTTCTGCACCCGAGGGAGCAGGAGTACTCGTTTTTCTCAGCGGTCCATAAGGTGTACTCAAGGATTGACTTTTTCATGGTGGGGAAGGCGCTGCTGGCTGGGGTTAAAGGGTCACAGTACTCGGCAATTGCAATATAAGATCATAGAACATAGAACAAACAGTGCAGATGGAGACCATTCAGCCCGTCGAGTCTGCACCAACTCATTTAAGCTCTCACTTCCACCCTATCCCCGTATAACCCAATAACCACTCCTAACCATTTTGGTCACTAAGGGCAATTTATCATGGCCAATCCACCTAACCTGCAAGTCTTTGGACTGTGGGGGGAAACCGGAGCACCCGGAGGAAACCCACGCAGTCACGGGGAGAACGTGCAAACTCCGCACAGACAGTGCTCCGAATTGGGTGGATATCATAGAATCATAGAATCATAGAATTTACAGTGCAGAAGGAGGCCATTCGGCCCATCGAGTCTGCACCGGCTCTTCGAAAGAGCACCCTACCCAAGGTCCACACCTCCACCCTATCCCCATAACCCAGTAACCCCACCCTACACTAAGGGCAATTTTGGACTCTATGGGCAATTTAGCATGGCCAATCCACCTAACCCGCACATCTTTGGACTGTGGGAGGAAACCGGAGCACCCGGAGGAAACCCACGCACACACGGGGAGGATGTGCAGACTCCGCACAGACAGTGACCCAAGCCGGAATCGAACCTGGGACCCTGGAGCTGTGAAGCATTTGTGCTATCCACAATGCTACCGTGCTGCCCAGTATGGGTAGAGATCAGGAATAAGAAGGGTGCAGTCACAATGTTGGGGGTATACTACAGGCCTCCCAACAGCCAGCGGGAGATAAAGGAGCAGATAGGTAGACAGATTTTGGAAAAGAGTAAAAACAACAGGGTTGTGGTGATGGGAGACTTCAACTTCCCCAATATTGACTGGGACTCACTTAGTGCCAGGGGCTTAGACGGGGCGGAGTTTGTAAGGAGCATCCAGGAGGGCTTCTTAAAACAATATGTAGACAGTCCAACTAGGGAAGGGGCGGTACTGGACCTGGTATTGGGGAATGAGCCCGGCCAGGTGGTAGATGTTTCAGTAGGGGAGCATTTCGGTAACAGTGACCACAATTCAGTAAGTTTTAAAGTACTGGTGGACAAGGATAAGAGTGGTCCGAGGATGAATGTGCTAAATTGGGGGAAGGCTAATTATAACAATATTAGGCGGGAACTGAAGAACATAGATTGGGGGCGGATGTTTGAGGGCAAATCAACATCTGACATGTGGGAGGCTTTCAAGTGGCAGTTGAAAGGAATACAGGACCGGAATGTTCCTGTGAGGAAGAAAGATAAATACGGCAATTTTCGGGAACCTTGGATGACGAGTGATATTGTAGGCCTCGTCAAAAAGAAAAAGGAGGCATTTGTCAGGGCTAAAAGGCTGGGAACAGACGAAGCCTGCGTGGAATATAAGGAATGTAGGAAGGAACTTAAGCAAGGAGTCAGGAGGGCTAGAAGGGGTCACGAAAAGTCAATGGCAAATAGGGTTAAGGAAAATCCCAAGGCTTTTTACACGGACATAAAAAGCTTGAGGGTAGCCAGGGAAAGGGTTGGCCCACTGAAGGATAGGCAAGGGAATCTATGTGTGGAGCCAGAGGAAATGGGCGAGGTACTAAATGAATACTTTGCATCAGTATTCACCAAAGAGAAGGAATTGGTAGATGTTGAGTCTGGAGAAGGGTGTGTAGATAGCCTGGGTCACATTGTGATCCAAAAAGACGAGGTGTTGGGTGTCTTGAAAAATATTACGGTAGATAAGTCCCCAGGGCCTGATGGGATCTACCCCAGAATACTGAAGGAGGCTGGAGAGGAAATTGCTGAGGCCTTGACAGAAATCTTTGGATCCTCGCTGTCTTCAGGGGATGTCCCGGAGGACTGGAGAATAGCCAATGTTGTTCCTCTGTTTAAGAAGGGTAGCAAGGATAATATGGTACTGGAGAAGGGGGGTGGTACAGAGACCAGGGTGGAAGTTAGATGTGGGACTGTTGGGGGACGGAGGGTTCTGTGAAAAAATTGAAAGAGTAATCAAGGAATATGTAGGTTTTAACTGTGCGGGTGAGGTGTCAAAGGCGGTTGTCTGGGAGGCTTTAAAGGCGGTGGTGAGGGGTGAGGTGATCTCGTTCACGGATCGGCTAGACAAAGAGGAGAGGTTGGAACGTCAGAGGGTAATAGATGAGCTGCTGGAGGTAGACAGGAGATATGCAGAAGAGAGGGACCCGGCGCAGTTGGAAAAGAGGAAGAAACTCCAGGTGCTTTGACCGACTATCTACCTGGAAGGCAGTACGCCAATTGAGGCGAGCAAGGGGGGCAGTTTACGAGCATGGAGAGAAGGTGGGCCGTATGTTGGCGGGCCAGCTCCGTAGGGAGGCTGCGGCCAGGGAAATTGTCCAGGTGCGGGATAGGGCAGGGAAGTTGGTGTCAGCTCCGGATCTGATTAACAAGGTCTTTAAGGAATTCTATGAGAGGTTGTACAGGTCAAGCCACCCGGGGGAGATCGTGAGATGCAGGAATTTCTAGATGGGCTGGAGTATCCGAGATTAGGGGAGAGGGACAGGGTTACATTTGAGGGGGCGATAGTGGAGCAGGAGATAAAAGATGCGATTGGGAGGATGCAGTCGGGGAAGGTGGCAGGGCCGAATGGGTTTCCGGTTTTAAAGATTTAAAGTGCGCCTTAGCGACAGTCCCTGCTTTATAAGTTCCTGACCCTGACTTGCCATATGTCATTGAGGTAGCAACCACGGAGCAAACCCTTTCAGCAATGCTCCTACAAGAACGACATGACAGATTAGGACCAATAGCCTATGCTTCTTGAATTTTAGACCAAGTAGAGCAAGGGTTTTCTTTTTTTTTTTAAATAATATTTTATTGAAAATTTTTGGTCAACCAACACAGTACATTGTGCATCCTTTACACAACATTGTAACAATACAGATAATAATGACCTTTTTTATTTAAACAAAAACAACAACAAATAAATAAATATTAAATAACAAAAAAATAGAAACTAGCCCTAATTGGCAACTGCCTTGTCTCAGGCCACACCCCCCCCATCCCCCCCATCCCTCCACCCCCCCCTCTCCCCCCCCAAATCCTGGGCCGCTGCTGCTGCCTTCTTTGTTTTCCCCCATCTATCTTTCCGCAAGATATTCGACGAACGGTTGCCACCGCCTAGTAAACCCTTGAGCCGACCCCCTTAGGACGAACTTAATCCGCTCTAACTTTATGAACCCCGCCATGTCATTTATCCAGGTCTCCACCCCCGGGGGCTTGGCTTCTTTCCACATTAGTAATATTCTGCGCCGGGCTACTAGGGACGCAAATGCCAAAACATCGGCCTCTTTCGCCTCCTGCACTCCCGGCTCTTGTGCAACCCCAAATATAGCCAACCCCCAGCTTGGTTCGACCCGGACTCCTACTACTTTCGAAAGCACCTTTGTCACCCCCATCCAAAACCCCTGTAGTGCCGGGCATGACCAAAACATATGGGTATGATTCGCTGGGCTTCTCGAGCACCTCGCACACCTATCCTCCACCCCAAAAAATTTACTGAGCCGTGTTCCAGTCATATGTGCCCTGTGTAATACCTTAAACTGAATCAGGCTTAGCCTGGCGCACGAGGACGACGAGTTTACCCTGTTTAGGGCATCTGCCCACATCCCCTCCTCGATCTCCTCCCCTAGCTCTTCCTCCCATTTCCCTTTTAGTTCGTCCATCATAGTCTCCCCTTCGTCTCTCATTTCCCTATATATATCCGACACCTTACTGTCCCCCACCCATTTCTTTGAGATGACTCTGTCCTGCACCTCTTGTGTCGGGAGCTGCGGGAATTCCCTCACCTGTTGCCTCGCAAAAGCCCTCAGTTGCATATACCTGAATGCATTCCCTTGGGGCAACCCATATTTCTCGGTCAGCGCTCCCAGACTCGCAAACTTCCCATCCACAAATAGATCTTTCAATTGCGTTATACCTGCTCTTTGCCACATTCCATATCCCCCATCCATTCCCCCCGGGGCAAACCTATGGTTGTTTCTTATCGGGGACCCCCCCAGTGCTCCGGTCTTTCCCCTATGTCGTCTCCACTGTCCCCAAATCTTCAGTGTAGCTACCACCACCGGACTCGTGGTATAGTTCCTTGGTGAGAACGGCAATGGGGCTGTCACCATAGCCTGCAGGCTGGTCCCCCTACAGGACGCCCTCTCTAATCTCTTCCACGCCGCTCCTTCCTCCTCTCCCATCCACTTACTCACCATTGAAATATTAGCGGCCCAATAATATTCACTTAGGCTCGGTAGTGCCAGCCCCCCCCCCTATCCCTACTACGCTGTAAGAATCCCTTCCTCACTCTCGGAGTCTTCCCGGCCCAAACAAAACCCATGATACTCTTTTCTATCCTTTTGAAAAAAGCCTTTGTGATCACCACCGGGAGGCACTGAAACACAAAGAGGAATCTCGGGAGGACCACCATCTTAACCGCCTGCACCCTCCCTGCCATTGACAATGCTACCATATCCCATCTCTTGAAATCTTCCTCCATCTGTTCCACCAACCGCGTCAAATTTAGCCTGTGCAATGTGCCCCAATTCTTAGCTATCTGGATCCCCAGGTAACGAAAGTCTCTTGTTACCTTCTTCAACGGTAGGTCTTCTATTTCTCTACTCTGCTCCCCTGGATGCACCACAAACAGCTCACTCTTCCCCATGTTCAATTTATACCCTGAAAAATCCCCAAATTCCCCAAGTATCCGCATTATTTCTGGCATCCCCTCCGCTGGATCCGCCACATATAGTAGCAGATCATCCGCATATAAAGATACCCGGTGTTCTTCTCCTCCCCTAAGTATTCCCCTCCATCTCTTGGAACCTCTCAGCACTATCGCCAGGGGCTCAATCGCCAGTGCAAACAGTAATGGGGACAGAGGACATCCCTGCCTTGTCCCTCTATGGAGCCGAAAATATGCCGATCCCCGTCCATTCGTGACCACACTCGCCACTGGGGCCCTATACAACAGCTGCACCCATCTAACATACCCCTCTCCGAACCCAAATCTCCTCAACACCTCCCACAGATAATCCCATTCCACTCCATCAAATGCTTTCTCGGCATCCATCGCCACTACTATCTCCGTTTCACCCTCTGGTGGGGCCATCATCATTACCCCTAACAACCTCCGTATATTCGTGTTCAGCTGTCTCCCCTTCACAAACCCAGTTTGGTCCTCATGAACCACCCCCGGGACACATTCCTCTATTCTCATTGCCATTACCTTGGCCAGGACCTTGGCATCCACATTGAGGAGGGAAATTGGTCTGTAGGACCCGCATTGTAGCGGATCCTTTTCCTTCTTTAAAAGAAGCGATATCGTTGCTTCTGACATAGTCGGGGGCAGTTGTCCCCTTTCCTTTGCCTCGTTAAAGGTCCTCGTCAGTAGCGGGGCGAGCAAATCTAAATATTTTCTGTAAAATTCAACTGGGAATCCGTCCGGTCCCGGGGCCTTTCCCGCCTGCATGTTCCTAATTCCTTTCACCACTTCTTCTACCGTGATCTGTGCTCCCAATCCTATCCTTTCCTGCTCTTCCACCTTGGGAATTTCCAGCCGATCCAAAAACTCCATCATTCTCTCCCTCCCATCCGGGGGTTGAGCTTCATACAATTTTTTATAAAATGTCTTGAACACTTCATTCACTCTCTCCGCTCCCCGCTCCGTCTCTCCATCTTCGTCTCTCACCCCCCCCTATCTCCCTCGCGACTCCTAATAGTTCTAGGGATGTAGAGGAAAGGATGGCGAAGATGATTCTGGATATGAGCGAAAGTAACAGGGTAGTTATTATGGGAGACTTTAACTTTCCAAATATTGACTGGAAAATATATAGTTCGAGTACAATAGATGGGTCGTTTTTTGTACAGTGTGTGCAGGAGGGTTTCCTGAAACAATATGTTGACAGGCCAACAAGAGGCGAGGCCACGTTGGATTTGGTTTTGGGTAATGAACCAGGCCAGGTGTTGGATTTGGAGGTAGGAGAGCACTTTGGGGACAGTGACCACAATTCGGTGACGTTTACGTTAATGATGGAAAGGGATAAGTATACACCGCAGGGCAAGAGTTATAGCTGGGGGAAGGGCAATTATGATGCCATTAGACGTGACTTGGGGGGGATAAGGTGGAGAAGGATAGGCTGCAAGTGTTGGGCACACTGGATAAGTGGGGCTTGTTCAAGGATCAGCTACTGCGTGTTCTTGATAAGTATGTACCGGTCAGACAGGGAGGAAGGCGTCGAGCGAGGGAACCGTGGTTTACCAAGGAAGTGGAATCTCTTGTTAAGAGGAAGAAGAAGGCCTATGTGAAGATGAAGTGTGAAGTTTCGGTTGGGGCGATGGATAGTTACACGGTAGCGAGGAAGGATCTAAAGAGAGAGCTAAGACGAGCAAGGAGGGGACATGAGAAGTATTTGGCAGGAAGGATCAAGGAAAACCCAAAAGCTTTCTATAGGTATGTCAGGAATAAGCGAATGACTAGGGAAAGAGTAGGACCAGTCAAGGACAGGGGTGGGAAATTGTGTGTGGAGTCTGAAGAGATAGGCGAGATACTAAATGAATATTTTTCGTCAGTATTCACTCAGGAAAAAGATAATGTTGTGGAGGAGAATGCTGAGCCCCAGGCTAATAGAATAGATGGCATTGAGGTACGTAGGGAAGAGGTGTTGGCAATTCTGGACAGGCTGAAAATAGATAAGTCCCCGGGACCTGATGGGATTTATCCTAGGATTCTATGGGAGGCCAGGGAAGAGATTGCTGGACCTTTGGCTTTGATTTTTATGTCATCATTGGCTACAGGAATAGTGCCAGAGGACTGGAGGACAGCAAATGTGGTCCCTTTGTTCAAAAAGGGGAGCAGAGACAACCCCGGCAACTATAGACCGGTGAGCCTCACGTCTGTAGTGGGTAAAGTCTTGGAGGGGATTATAAGGGACAAGATTTATAATCATCTAGATAGGAATAATATGATCAGGGATAGTCAGCATGGCTTTGTGAAGGGTAGGTCATGCCTCACAAACCTGATTGAGTTCTTTGAGAAGGTGACTGAACAGGTAGACGAGGGTAGAGCAGTTGATGTGGTGTATATGGATTTCAGCAAAGCGTTTGATAAGGTTCCCCACGGTAGAATATTGCAAAAAATACGGAGGCTGGGGATTGAGGGTGATTTAGAGATGTGGATCAGAAATTGGCTAGCTGAAAGAAGACAGAGGGTGGTGGTTGATGGGAAATGTTCAGAATGGAGTACAGTCACAAGTGGAGTACCACAAGGATCTGTTCTGGGGCCGTTGCTGTTTGTCATTTTTATCAATGACCTAGAGGAAGGCGCAGAAGGGTGGGTGAGTAAATTTGCAGACGATACTAAAGTCGGTGGTGTTGTCGATAGTGTGGAAGGATGTAGCAGGTTACAGAGGGATATAGATAAGCTGCAGAGCTGGGCTGAGAGGTGGCAAATGAAGTTTAATGTAGAGAAGTGTGAGGTGATTCACTTTGGAAGGAATAACAGGAATGCGGAATATTTGGCTAATGGTAAAGTTCTTGAAAGTGTGGATGAGCAGAGGGATCTAGGTGTCCATGTACATAGATCCCTGAAAGTTGCCACCCAGGTTGATAGGGTTGTGAAGAAGGCCTATGGAGTGTTGGCCTTTATTGGTAGAGGGATTGAGTTCCGGAGTCGGGAGGTCATGTTGCAGCTGTGACGAATGTGATATAAAATAGTTACTTTAGAGATACTAGTTAATGTAATGTAGAAATAAGCCACTTTGATTCTTTTAGTTAGGGACAAAGGAATTTGGGACCGCATGGAAAAAGCAGGAAGAGGTGTGTCTATGAGAGTGAGACTGCATTGATAAGGGCCAGAGAAAGGGATTGGAAGTGAGCCAATCAGAATGGATTAAACAGGTCAGGAGGGACCTAGGCTGACCTATGTCCGTCGAGTATGTGAAACTTGATACCATTTGAACTGATTTTGCAGAGATTCCTTTGTCTGTTAGTTCAGTCGTTTTCTGGAGTGTAAGAGGCAGGACGTCCTGTTACATTTCTGTAAGATGATAAAGCTTGCAAGCTAAATAAATAACTTCTGTTTACGTGCGAATCCGTCTCAACTTTTATTGAGGCCAGACTGACAGAGAAAGAAAATAGGAGATCAACAGCTGTACAGAACTCTGGTCCGGCCGCATTTGGAGTATTGCGTACAGTTCTGGTCACCGCATTATAGGAAGGACGTGGAGGCTTTGGAGCGGGTGCAGAGGAGATTTACCAGGATGTTGCCTGGTATGGAGGGAAAATCCTATGAGGAAAGGCTGATGGACTTGAGGTTGTTTTCGTTGGAGAGAAGAAGGTTAAGAGGAGACTTAATAGAGGCATACAAAATGATCAGGGGGTTGGATAGGGTGGACAGTGAGAGCCTTCTCCCGCGGATGGATATGGCTGGCACGAGGGGACATAACTTTAAACTGAGGGGTAATAGATATAGGACAGAGGTCAGAGGTAGGTTCTTTACGCAAAGAGTAGTGAGGCCGTGGAATGCCCTACCTGCTACAGTAGTGAACTCGCCAACATTGAGGGCATTTAAAAGTTTATTGGATAAACATATGGATGATAATGGCATAGTGTAGGTTAGATGGCTTTTGTTTCGGTGCAACATCGTGGGCCGAAGGGCCTGTACTGCGCTGTATTGTTCTATGTTCTATGTTCTATGCTCCCCTTTTCCTCAATTGGTGTGCCAGCAATCTGCTCGCCTTCTCTCCATATTCATATTGTACACCCTGCGCCTTCCTCCATTGTGCCTCTGCAGTGCCTGTGGTCAGCAAGTCAAATTCCACATGCAGCCTTTGCCTTTCCCTATACAGTCCCTCCTCCGGTGCTTCCGCATATTGTCTGTCCACCCTCAAAAGTTCTTGCAGCAACCGCTCCCGTTCCTTACTCTCCTGCTTCCCTTTATGTGTCCTTATTGATATCAGCTCCCCCCTAACCACCGCCTTCAACGCCTCCCAGACCACTCCCACCTGAACCTCCCCATTGTCATTGAGTTCCAAGTACTTTTCAATGCATCCCCTCACCCTTAGGCACACCCCCTCATCCGCCATTAGTCCCATGTCCATTCTCCAGGGTGGACGCCCTCTTGTTTCCTCCCCTATCTCCAAGTCTACCCAGTGTGGGGCATGATCCGAAATGGCTATAGCCGTATATTCCGTTCCCCTCACCCTCGGGATCAATGCCCTACCCAACACAAAAAAGTCTATGCGTGAATAGACTTTATGGACATAGGAGAAAAACGAGAACTCCTTACTCCTAGGTCTACTGAATCTCCACGGGTCCACCCCTCCCACCTGCTCCATAAAATCCTTAAGCACCTTGGCTGCTGCCGGCCTCCTACCAGTCCTGGACTTCGACCTATCCAGCCTTGGTTCCAACACCGTGTTGAAGTCTCCCCCCATTATCAGCTTTCCGGTCTCTAGGTCTGGGATGCGTCCTAGCATTCGTCTCATAAAATTAGCATCGTCCCAATTCGGGGCATACACGTTTACCAACACCACCATCTCTCCCTGTAATTTGCCACTCACCATCACGTATCTGCCCCCGTTATCCGCCACTATAGTCTTTGCCTCGAACATTACCCGCTTCCCCACTAATATAGCCACCCCCCTGTTTTTCGCATCCAGCCCCGAATGGAACACCTGCCCTACCCATCCTTTGCGCAACCTAACCTGGTCTATCAGTTTCAGGTGCGTTTCCTGTAACATAACCACATCTGCTTTAAGTTTCTTAAGGTGTGCGAGTACTCGTGCCCTCTTTATCGGCCCGTTAAGCCCCCTCACGTTCCACGTGATCAGCCGAGTTGGGGGGCTTCCCACCCACCCCCTTGCCGGTTAGCCATCATCTTTTTCCAGCTTCTCACCCAGTTCCCACGCAGCTGTATTTCTCCCAGACGGTGCCCCCCCGCCCATCCTTTCCCGTACCCACTCCCCCCTTTCCCCAGCAGCAGCAACCCAGTAATTCCCCCCTCACCCCCCCCCCCCCGCTAGACCCCCCGCTAGCGTAATTACTCCCCCCATGTTGCTCCCAGAAGTCAGCAAACTCTGGCTGACCTCGGCTTCCCCCCGTGATCGCGGCTCGCCCCGTGCGGCGCCCCCTCCTTCCAGCTTCTCTATTCCCGCCATAATTATCATAGCGCGGGAACCAAGCCCGCGCCTCTCCCTCGGCCCCGCCTCCCATGGCCAACGCCCCATCTCCTCTCCCTCCCCACCTCCCCCCATCACCACCTGTGGGAGAAAGAAAAGTTACCATACCGCAGGATTAATCATACAATCCCTCTTCACCCCCCCCCCCCCCCACTCGTCCCACCACTTTGTCCAAACGTTCATTTTCGTAGTCCAATCATTCCAATTTTTCATCTGCAATAAAAGTCCACGCTTCATCCGCCGTCTCAAAGTAGTGGTGCCTCCCTTGATATGTGACCCACAGTCTTGCCGGTTGCAGCATTCCAAATTTTATCTTCTTTTTGTGAAGTACCGCTTTGGCCCGATTAAAGCGCGCCCTCCTTCTCGCCACCTCCGCACTCCAATCTTGATAGACGCGGATCACCGCGTTCTCCCATTTACTACACCGAGTTTTCTTCGCCCATCTAAGGACCATTTCTCTATCCTTAAAACGGAGAAATCTCACCACTATAGCTCTGGGAGCTTCTCCTGCTCTCGATCCTCGCACCATAACTCGGTATGCTCCCTCCACCTCCAACGGACCCGTCGGGGCCTCCACTCCCATTAACGAGTGCAGCATCGTGCTCACATATGCCCCGACATCCGCCCCCTCCACACCTTCAGGAAGGCCAAGAATCCTCAAGTTGTTCCTCCTTGCGTTGTTTTCCAGTGCCTCCAACCTCTCCACAGATCGTTTCTGATGTGCCTCCTGTATCTCCGACTTCACCAGGCCCTGTATATCGTTTTCATTCTCTGCTGCTTTCGCCTTCACGACCCGAAGCTCCTGCTCCTGGGTCTTTTGTTCCTCTTTCAGCCCTTCAATCGCCTGTAATATCGGGGCCAACAACTCTTTCTTCATTTCCTTTTTTATCTCCTCCACGCAGCGTTTCAAAAACTCTTGTTGTTCCGGGCCCCATATGAAACTGCCACCTTCCGACCCCATCTTGGTTTCTGCTTGCCTTCCTTGCCGTTGTTCCAAAGGATCCGCTGCAATCCGGCCACTTTCCTCTCCTTTTTCCATCCGTGTCCAGGGGGAACACCCTTCTGGTTTACCGCACGGTGTTTTTAGCCGTTAAAATTGCCGTTGGGGCTCCTATCAAGAGCCCAAAAGTCCGTTCCACCGGGAGCTGCCGAAACGTGCGACTTAGCTGGTCATCGCCGCACCCGGAAGTCGAGCAAGGGTTTTCTAGCTGTGAACGGCACCTGCTTGCAATCTTTTGGGCAGTTCAATATTTCGCATACATTACGGGCCTCAACCCAGTCACGATTCTCACCGAGCACACCCCGACACAACCTCTGTTAGACGGTGCCTTAAGGACGGCTCAGTTAGCCAGGTCAGAGCCGCGCGCTGGACACTATTACTGCAAGGCAGGGACATCTCTGTTACGCGCACCAAGGTCCCCACATTTTTAGCAGACAATTTACAATATGCAGGAACCCGACATGAGAGCCAGATCATTCCAGCCAAACACCAGGCAGGACCCTTTATTCCCAAGTCACTACAGCCATTAGCAGGCAGCAAGAAACCAGATTCCCAACACTCAGGGGACACATTTAAAATCTATGTAGATGGCTCCTCCACTATAGAAGATGGTGTTAGGATAACTGGATGTGGTATATATATGGAGGATTCACAGGGACGTTCACTGGAAGAAGTAGCTTTAAAATTGCCAGGACATCTAGGGGCCCAAGCAGCAGAACTGGCAGCCATAGCTTATGTAATGGCCTACCTGGACGACATACACTCAGACAGTATATATGTCTGCAATAGTTTGACCGAATTCCTCCCCCTATGGGAAGCTCTTGGTTTTGTGTCTGCTGATGGAAAAACCCTCTCCTCAGCCCCATTACTGAAACACATCTTTCAAGAAGCCACCAGCTGCACATACGGCATAATTAAAGTGAAAAGTCATCACCGTACCTCCCCACCCGGCAACTGCAAGGTAGACACCTTAGCTAAAGCTGGAGCCCGCAATGGTCACTTCTGGCAACCACCTGAAGGTGAGCAAATGTATGCAATCCAGGTGACCCAAACCAATATCGCAGATCTGTCCCAAGCCCAAAAAGCATATGAGTCCCTCAAACAAGTTTTAAACGGCACCTACCCAGCCCACCTATGATAAAAGGAAGGATACACTCACTATACAGGATGGCATAGTTTTAAAGACAGGAATTTATGTGGTCCCCACCCAGGACAGAAATCAGCTAATATACCAGTTCCATGATGGACACATCAGGGGATAGACACTACCATTGCCCATTTAAAAAATGGTGGCCTGAATTGAAAAGAGACGTCACCCATTATATTGAGAACTACCTCATTTGCGCCCAAAACAATCCCGATCGTTATGCAAAGAAGGGACAATTAAGACACACCTGACCTGTAGAAGGCCCCTGGACAAATCTGCAAATCGTTTACATTGGTCCCTTCCCCCCCCTGCAGAAATGGTTTCAAATATGTTCTGGTTGTTATTGATACCTTTACTAAATGGGTCAAAGCTTTTACTACCCTTTCCAACACAGAAAAAGCTACAGCTAAAATTCTGACCCATCAAATATTCACGTGCTGGGGTCTTCCACACAGCATTGAGTCAGACCAAGGCATGTACTTCACCGGCAGGGTAATGCAAAACGTAATGGCAATATTTGGAATTAAACAAAAATTTTCATATAGCGTACCACCCCCTACCCAGTGGCATCGTCAAGCGCATGAATCGCACTTTAAAATCAATTATTAGGAAAACGGTTAGGCAAAAAAACACCACTTGGGACAGAATACTTCCTTTCACCCTCATGATCATTATAAACACGATTTCCAGCTCCACAGGCTTCCCCCCACCACACACTTATGACTGGCAGACCCATGAATGGAATTGAGTATTTACCAGGACTTGATTTGGCCAATCCCGCAGTAACTGCCCTCACCCACGAAAAAGCAGTGCAACAGACCATAGAGAACATTAAAGAGGCACAAGTGGCTGCTGCTGTCCGACTAGGCGCTAGAAAAAAGCAGAGTAAAGCCTACTTTGACAAAAATGTCCACCCCATAGAATACACAGTTGGCCAGCAAGTTCTGTGATCTCTTTGTACAACCCAAACTCCTTCCTATTCCCTAAATACGCAGGCCCTTTCGTTAGACAAAGTAAGCCCCTGCGTTTACAAGACAGCGTACCCTAACGGCAAGACTGGTTGGTTCCACATCAATCAACTCAAAATGTACGGAGCCCAATGTAATCACGCCCACCACGTCAACATGGCAATGGGAGCGGACGATGCCCCGCCCACTGACCAACCACTCCCCCCTCATGATGACACCCTTCCCTTAGCCCCGCTCACACAGGCTGCCTTCACACTTGAACTTGACTCAGATGATGACCTCCTTGACCTTGACAGTTACCCAAGCGACATGCTCGATCTCTCTGAGGACAGCGACCCCAGCAACGTTCCAAACCCCCTTCGGGACACCGATCCACCCGACCTACTTGAGACAAATGACTGGCTTGACTCTCCCCACACCAATGTCTTGCTTCATTTAGGCCCCAAGCCTGCCTGGCCCCCACCACCGATTTATTCGCACTTCCCTAGCAGCATCGCTTCCACCTCCGTGACCACAGACCATGACTACCCTCCGCCACACCACAACCCCAACCCTCCACTATGGCACTGTGACCCCACTCGCAGACTGGTGCACAATGACGGATCAGACAATTCACAGGCCCACGGGGCACACAGCACGTCTACTGTCATGAACCTGCAGACGCGAGTCTGGCGGCCAGGAGAGTACATGATTCAAGGGATGAGCCTCTTCTGGGGAATTTAACAGAACAGCTGAGGCATGCACTGTTCTGAGCAGATACCTGAGGTGGCCAGAGGATGACAAACGGATACCTACTTAGAATTAAGGTGTCCAATTTCTGATGGAGCCTGCCCGCCTGCTCCTTCTTCCTCAATCTTTCTTCTTCAACCCCCTGGTTTTAATTCATGTCAGCTAGACACACGTCTCAAACTCGTATATGTACATTGCAGAATTTACGCACAGTAGGACTCTTACGTCGGCGACACACCAAATCAAATTCTAACACGTATACAGCAGAATTCACGGTTCAATACGACGCACACATCAGCGGGGACACCCGAATTGAATTTATAGCAGTACACCGCAGAATTGCCACCCGCAATATAGTACACCACCTGACATTCTGCACAGAATCCCACCCACATGAACACACTTCCCTTTCTTCAGGGTGACTCAGGTAGGGAGACACGGCACTGATCCCCGCCCTGCCTGAGGACTCCACAACTGGTCAAGTAAAGCTTGGGTAGTGGAGAAACACGTTTCCCCCGCCCTACCTGGGGATCCCACACATTTGTCACCCGCCGTGGCCCATAAGCACCTCATGGCACCTCCAAACTCTCTGGAATGGTTTTCAGCACACTACCTTGACCTGGGCAGGTCTCAATCTTCTTTTCAACCATGACTCTCTAGCTTCAGGTTGGTTGTGGGATGAGGAATGTATTTCCTCAATGCCTAACATTCTGAACCCTTATCTCTTCAACTCTTTGTTTTTTACAGACCCTATTGGCTCATCCCCACATGCTATTTACACTTAAACACACAATGGTTGTTGATCACAGCTGCTGTACAATGAATTCCTCTGTGCTCCTGGGACGGAATATTATAAAACTGGCCGCCCGGTAAAGCTCAAGCCTCAGCCACCCGTGGTTGTGAGTAAGATGGAGACTGGTCGAAGAAAGTGTCCGACCATTCCACGCATCGGCCAGACAGGCTGAGAGAAACACAGACTTGAGTTTCAGCATTTTATTTTAAATTTCTGGTCTCTCTCCTAAACTTATTTAAAACAAAAAATGGGGGAGTCACACATGCTGACTGGGACAAAGGAAAGAGAGAAATAAATGCAGATGTTAAACAAGGGTAATAACACGATACTATGCTTGATTCCCTAGGAATACACGGACAACAGACAAAACTACAGAATTAATCCAGGAAGAGTGCTCATCGTGCACCTGATGATCGGAGCCACCAGACTCAACTTACAGGATAATCTAAATGTACAAGATAATGTAAAACGTTACCTTTACACTCAGGGTACCTATGGTTTGCACCACCTAGTTCATGTGAGGACGGTACTTTATAGATAAACCCCGACATAAGCATCCTATTCAGGTGTAATATTCAAAAGGGACCACATCTGCATGCTACAGCAGTACAACCGGAAAAGGGGATTGGTGGGAACTTATTAATGAAGGGTGTCCCGAAATTGGATGTTTAAAGAGAAGCCCAGGGAAAGGATTGGGAATCGGCCAAAATTATCCCAGGACACTCACTAAAGATAACTTGGTCCTGCACAGAATTAGGATAGGACATAACCCAGCCCCAAACACGACCATCCAACGAACCGAGACCACCACCAGTCAGGATACCACCCAACTACTGTCAGAGATCGAGACCAAAACCCCCACCTGGTGGGAAGACATTGCAAATTGGAACCCCCTTTCCTACATAGTTGAGGCCCTCCTCTTGATTGCAGTAATATATATTGTCGTCCTCACACGCCAGCTCCGCAAATGGAAGGCAAAAGCCTCCCAGCCCCCGATATACAGGGTCCCAGCTCCCCTTTATGGAATTCAATAAGATGGCCCCCTAAGGATGTATACCTCATGAACGAATGTAAATAACCGCGACTGAAATAAACCATCTGTGCCTATGTATTACTGTTAAGATAGGTAGAATGAAATAGGGTGCTGCTGGTTTAAAACTTTTGTGTTGTAGATAAGTTCTTTAAATGTATGAGCAAGCAGCATGAGAGTACGTTAGCTTAGAAACGAACTGTCTGTAAATGAATTTAATTTAAAAATGAAATGTGTAGGTATTAATGATTTAACTTTGATGAATGTATGTAATAATGACTAAGGTAAAACTGTGCAATACATTTAGGGTAGGACCCAAATACAATACATATAGAGTAGGATGCAAATTGAGCAACAGGTGACTGGGGAAAGCAGGGCAGATATGGGCTTGAGTCTGTGATCCACCACGCTTCGCATTCAGGATCAAGAGGATGGATATGTGACCATCTAAAATGGCCGCCCGCAAAGGTTAATGGGAATTGTGGTCAGGTTGGGACACCGGTGGTACACAGCCCCTGTGTATTGTGCAGAGGGAAACCAGACCTACACTGAAACTCACACCTGCTAAATGTCAATCACCGATTTCCCCAGGGCGATGGAACACAGATTGAAACATAGCAGCCGTGGCAGACTCGGGGGCACCTATTTACCTTATTTGGGAGTACATACGTGCCTTGGACAATAGTGGCTAGGACCCACCCAGCCATCAAGGTAACCACCCTTAATTGGCCAGAATCGATTAGGGTGATCGAAACCTATCGATCCATTGGATCCCGAGTTGGGACCGCCCAAAAGAGAGCGAAAGATCGGGGGATAAGAAGAACTGTGCCACCAGTATTCGGTCTCTTTTGGGACCGGCCTCTGCCTCACCAATCGCAGCACATCGACCAGCCAAGTTCAAGGACCCGTGATTGCTACCTGAAGGATGAGCCGCAGCCGAGACGAACCTGATGACTTCCAGCCGCCACACGTGAAGATCCAGATAAAGGCCTTATCTTTTTTTTAAAAATATATTTATTAAAGTTTTTTAACACAATTTTTCTCCCTTACAAACAATAACCCCCCCCGCCCCCCCCCCGGTAACAAAAAAAAAAGAGAAATCGCGCAGAGCAAGATATATACATGGCAAAATGATATATTTACACAGCTTTGTACACTGGCCCTCACCCGTATGTGCCAGTTTCCCCAACCCTTCATGTTATCTCTTGCTCATCCACCCTCCCAGGCAGTCCCCCCTCTCCCCCCCCCCCCCCCCAGGGTTGCTGCTGCTGACCGACCTTCCTCTAACGCTCCGCGAGATAGTCTAGGAACGGTTGCCACCGCCTGTAGAACCCCTGCGCAGACCCTCTCAAGGCAAACTTAATCCTCTCCAACTTTATGAACCCAGCCATATCATTTATCCAGGCCTCCACGCTGGGGGGCTTCGCCTCCTTCCACAATAACAAGATCCTTCGCCGGGCTACTAGGGACACAAAGGCCAGAATACCGGCCTCTTTCGCCTCCTGCACTCCCGGCTCGTCCACTCCTCCGAATATTGCTAGCCCCCAGCTTGGCTTGACCCGGACTTTCACCACCTGAGATATTGCTCCCGCCACTCCTCTCCAGAACCCCTCCAGTGCCGGGCATGACCAAAACATATGGACATGGTTCGCCGGGCTCCCTGAGCACCTTCCACATCTGTCCTCTACCCCAAAGAACCTACTCAACCTCGCCCCCGTCAGGTGCGCTCTGTGAACCACCTTAAATTGTATCAGGCTGAGCCTGGCACATGAGGAGGAGGAATTAACCCTCCATAGGGCATCAGCCCACAGACCTTCCTCGATCTCCTCCCCCAGCTCCTCCTCCCATTTACCCTTCAACTCTTCTACCAGCGCTTCCCCCTCTTCTTTCAACTCCTGGTGTATTTCCGACACCTTGCCCTCCCCGACCCATACACCCGAGATCACCCTATCTTGAACTTCTTGTGCCGGGAGCAATGGGAATTCCCTCATCTGTCGCCTCACAAAAGCCCTCACCTGCATATATCTAAAGGCATTTCCCGGGGGTGATAAAGGCCTTATCTAACCTGCACAGAGACGGTCATTTGGAAGTTAAGTATAGGTCATTTCAGTTGTTAGGTATAGTTTAATGTGTCGCCGCATGTAGATTAGTACGCATAGAACCAAGCCTGTGTTTAATAATAAACTATAATTGAACTAATATACTGGTTGTGCGGTCATTTGTCCAAAACAAGAAACGTGCTCCAAAGATCACTATCTCTGGACTCAGCACCACCCGTGTGTTAAGTACCTTGGACATTACCCTCGCGAACCCTTGCCAGAACTCTCTAAGCTCCGGGCACGCCCGAAACATGTGGACATGGTTTGCAGGGCTGCCCTTGCACCTCATACAATTGTCTTCTACCCCAAAAAACTTGATCATTCTCGCTGCCGCCATGTGTGCCCAGTGGACCACCTTAAATTGAATCAGGCTGAGCCTGGCACATGAGGAGGAATTAACCCTGCCCAGGACCTCTGCCCACAGACCCGCTTCCAACTCCTCACCTAGCTCCTTCTCCCACTTGCCCTTGCACTCCTCCACCGGGGTTTCCTCCGCCTTCTGTAGTTCCTGGTAGATATCCGACACCTTCCCCTCCCTCACCCAGGTGCCGGAGACCACCCTGTCCTGTATCCTCAAGTGGCGGCAGCGTCGGAAAGGCCACCACCTGTTTTTTCAGGCAGGCTCGTACTTGCAGATATTTAAAGGCGTTTCCTGGCGGCAGATTAAATTTGTCCTCTAGCGCCTTCGAACTGGGAAAGCTTCCGTCTATGAACAGATCTCCCATCCTTCTGATGCCTGCCCTCTGCCAGCTCTGGAACCCACCATCCATCCTACCTGGGACAAACCTGTGGTTGTTGCATATCGGGGTCCAGACCGACGCTCCCTCCACCTTCTTGTACCTCCTCCACTGTCCCCAGAACCGCAGTGTCGCCACCACCACCGGACTTGTGGAGGAACGGGTCAGTGAGAACGGCAAAGGAGCCGTTATGAAAGCTCCCAGACTAGTACCTTTACATGACGCTGCCTCCAGCTGCTCCCACGCACCCCCCCCCCCCCCCCCCCAATCATAGCTATATTGGTGCCCAGTAATAGTTGTGAAAGTTCGGCAGCGCCACCTTTTAAAGTCCCCTTCCATTTGCTCCACCAACCAGGCCAGGTTGAGCCTGTGCAGGGCATCCCATTTCCTAGCCACCTGTATATCCCATAATGGGCTATTAAGGGCAGCACGGTGGCGCAGTGGTTAGCATTGCTGCCTCACGGCGCCGAGGTCCCAGGTTCGATCCCGGCTCTGGGTCACTGTCTGTGTGGAGTTTGCACATTCTCCCCGTGTTTGCGTGGGTTTCGCCCCCACAACCCAAGATGTGCAGGCTAGGTAGATTGGCCACGCTAAATTGCCCCTGAATTGGAAAAATTGAATTTGGTACTCGAAATTTTTTTTTTTTTAAATAATAATGGGTTTTTACCAAGTCTACTAACTCGTTAAGTCTTCGAGTCAGGGATATCTGGGTGTGTCAGGCTTTTTATCACACTGCTTGCTGTCAGCAAGATCACTTTCTGCTTCCCATCTGTCTCAATATCATTCATCCAGAAGAAGTAACACATGGACTCTGTGGATTGAGACCAGTGTTCCCCTCTTACATCATCGGGTTCCAGTTTACCGAAGAGACAAATTTATTTCTTACCGGAGAAACTGCTTTCTTTTGAACAATGAATGTTGGCCAAAGAAGAAAACGTGTTTATTCCTCATCGCCAATGTAATAACCTCACCAAGGCCAGTCTTCCAGCAGCGTACTCTATTATTAAAGCAATGCAGACCTACCGCATACCAGCCCAGATTAAAGCAGCGGGTTTTAACCTCCCGATGCTCATTCCCCATTTGACAAGCTCTCACCCGCTTAATAGAGGAATTCACATTCCACGAGGTCCATGAGATATAGTGATGATCCCCTGTATCCTTCATGGCCACCATACCAGGAGGCTGTAAACTAATCCTACCAGTGTTTCTGACTCTGGCTATTCCTGAGTCTTCGCCGCTGACTCTGTAGCGAGTCTTCGTTAGGGAGGATCTCTGGGTGTCCTGTCCTTAGCGCCCTCTTCACAACTTGCTCTGGCCCTCAGCCTATGAGGTCACAGGGCGGGGATTGCAACACCTAATGGACACCTGGAACTTCCTCCCAGGGGTTCATCTTCAGGTGCATTGTCTGCACGTAACCTTATCCAATAGAAGATAATGGCAGGAAATCTAGGTGCCAGGAAGTCTGGCTTCATCTGAGCAATCCACAACAATCGATCCATTTGAATGGGATTAATTATCTTCTGATGTCTTGTTTACAGGACAGGCCCAGACTTGCCCTCAGCAGTGCATGCCATATGTTTTCTTCACCATTTCCACCTGTGCTGCCACTTTTAAGGAATTGTGGACCTGCATGCCCAGATCTCTGTGTCTCTGTGGTACTGGTGGTTCTGCCATTTATTTTATAGCTCCCACCTGAATTGAATCTCCCAAAATGCATCACCTCGCATTTGCCCGGGTTAAATTCCAACTACCATTTCTCTGCCCAATTTTGCACCCTATCTATATCCTGTTGTATTCTCTGACAGTCGTCATCACGATCCGCAACTCCTGCAATCTTAGTATCATCTTGCTAATCAGACCCACTACGTTTTCTTCCAAGTCATTTATCTATATTACAAAGAGCAGAGATCCCAGAACTGATCCCTGCGGAACAGCACTAGTTACAGACCACCATTCGGAAAAACACCCTTCCACTGGTACTCGCTGTCTTCTATGGCCAAGCCAATTCTGGATCCATCCAGCTAGTTCACCCCTGACCCCATGTGATCAAACCTTTTGCACCAGCCTGCCATGAGGGACCTTATCAAATGCTTCACTAAAGTCCATGTAGACAACATCCACAATCCTTCCCTCGTCAATTATTTTTGTCACCTCCTCAAAAAATTCAATTAAATTAGCGAGATATGACCTCCCTCGTACAAAACCATGCTGTCTGATGCTAATTAGACCATTCACTTCCAAATGTGCATAGATCCTATCTCTGAGAATCTTTTCCAACAATTTCATTATCACTGACGTCAATCTCACTGGCTTATAATTACCCGGATTATCCTTGCAACCCTTCTTAAATAATGGTACAACATTGGCTATCCTCCAATCCTGTGGGATCTCACCTGTGATTTCTGGGATCTCACCTGTGGATTAGTTGATTTTAGTGGTTTAGTGGATTTTGTTTTTGAATTGGAACAGTTAAGGGGAATTCATTAAGTGTTATACATAGATTACTGTGGGTTCGAATTCCGGCCCTGGGTCCCTGTCCGAATGGATTTTGCACATTCTCCCCGTGTCCATAAGACCATAAGACATAGGAGCGGAAGTAAGGCCATTCGGCCCATCGAGTCCACTCCACCATTCAATCATGGCTGATTTCAACTCCATTTACCCGCTCTCTCTCCATAGCCCTTAATTCCTCGAGAAATCTAGAATTTATCAACTTCTGTCTTAAAGACACTCAACGTCCCGGCCTCCACTGCCCTCTGTGGCAATGAATTCCACACACCCACCACTCTCTGGCTGAAGAAATTTCTCCTCATCTCTGTTCTAAAGTGACTCCCTTTTATTCTAAGGCTGTGCCCCCGGGTCCTAGTCTCCCCTGCTAATGGAAACAACTTCCCTACATCCACCCTATCTAAGCCATTCATTATCTTGTAAGTTTCTATTAGATCTCCCCTCAACCTCCTAAACTCCAATGAATGTAATCCCAGGATCCTCAGACGTTCATCGTATGTTAGGCCTACCATTCCTGGGATCATCCGTGTGAATCTCCGCTGGACCCGCTCCAGTGCCAGTATGTCCTTCCTGAGGTGTGGGGCCCAAAATTGCTCACAGTATTCTAAATGGGGCCTAACTAATGCTTTATAAAGCTTCAGAAGTACATCCCTGCTTTTATATTCCAAGCCTCTTGAGATGAATGACAACATTACATTTGCTTTCTTAATTACGGACTCAACTTGCAAGTTTACCTTTAGAGAATCCTGGACTAGGACTCTCAAGTCCCTTTGCACTTCAGCATTATGAATTTTGTCACCGTTTAGAAAATAGTCCATGCCTCTATTCTTTTTTCCAAAGTGCAAGACCTCGCACTTGCCCACGTTGAATTTCATCAGCCATTTCTTGGACCACTCTCCTAAACTGTCTAAATCTTTTTGCAGCCTCCCCACCTCCTCCATACTACCTGCCCCTCCACCTATCTTTGTATCATCGGCAAACTTAGCCAGAATGCCCCCAGTCCCGTCATCTAGATCGTTAATATATAAAGAGAACAGCTGTGGCCCCAACACTGAACCCTGCGGGACACCACTCGTCACCGGTTGCCATTCCGAAAAAGAACCTTTTATCCCAACTCTCTGCCTTCTGCCTGACAGCCAATCGTCAATCCATGTTAGTACCTTGCCTCGAATACCATGGGCCCTTATTTTACTCAGCAGTCTCCTGTGAAGCACCTTATCAAAGACCTTTTGGAAGTCAAGATAGATAACATCCATTGACTCTCCTTGGTCTAACCTATTTGTTATCTCTTCAAAGAACTCTAACAGGTTTGTCAGGCACGACCTCCCCTTACTAAATCCATGCTGACTTGTCCTAATCCGACCCTGCACTTCCAAGAATTTAGAAATCTCATCCTTAACAATGGATTCTAGAATCTTGCCAAAAACCGAGGTTAGGCTAATTGGCCTATAATTTTCCATCTTTTTCCTTGTTCCCTTCTTGAACAGAGGGGTTACAACAGCGATTTTCCAATCCTCTGGGACTTTCCCTGACTCCAGTGACTTTTGAAAGATCATAACTAACGCCTCCACTATTTCTTCAGCTATCTCCTTTAGAACTCTAGGATGTAGCCCATCTGGACCCGGAGATTTATCAATTTTTAGACCTCTTAGTTTCTCTAGCACTTTCTCCTTTGTGATGGCTACCATATTCAACTCTGCCCCCTGACTCTCCGGAATTGTTGGGATATTACTCATGTCTTCTACTGTGAAGACTGACGCAAAGTACTTATTTAGTTCCTCAGCTATTTCCTTGTCTCCCATCACTAGATTACCAGCGTCATTTTGGAGCGGCCCAATGTCAACTTTTGCCTCCCGTTTGTTTTAATGTATTTAAATAAACTTTTACTATCATTCCTAATGTTACTGGCTAGCCTACCTTCATATTTGATCCTCTCTTTCCTTATTTCTCTCTTTGTTATCCTCTGTTTGTTTTTGTAGCCTTCCCAATATTCTGACTTCCCACTACTCTTTGCCACATTATAGGCTTTCTCTTTTGCTTTGATGCATTCCCTAACTTCCTTTGTCAGCCATGGCTGCCTAATCCCCCCTCTGATAACCTTTCTTTTCTTTGGGATGAACCCCTGTACTGTGTCCTCAATTACTCCCATAAACTCCTGCCATTGCTGTTCTACTGTCTTTCCCACTAGGCTCTGCTCCCAGTCGATTTTCGTCAGTTCCTCCCTCATGCCCCTGTAGTTACCTTTATTTAACTGTAACACCTTTACATCTGATTCTACCTTCTTTCTTTCAAATTGGAGATTGAATTCTACCATATTATGATCACTGCCTCCTAAGTGCTCCCTTACTTTAAGATCTTTAATCAAGTCTGGCTCATTACATAACACTAAATCCAGAATGGCCTGTTCCCTCGTGAGCTCCATCACAAGCTGTTCCAAAAAGCCCCCCTGTAAACATTCAATGAATTCCCTTTCCTTGGGTCCACTGGCAGCATTATTTACCCAGTCCACCTGCATATTGAAGTCCCCCATGATCACTGTGACCTTGCCTTTCTGACATGCACTTTCTATTTTGTGGTGCATTTTGTGCCCCCGGTCCTGTCCACTGTTAGGAGGCCTGTACATAACTCCCATTATGGTTTTTTTGCCTTTGTGGTTCCTCAACTCTACCCACACAGACTCCACATCATCTGACCCTATGTCGTTTAGTGCTATTGATTTAATTTCATTCCTAATTAACAAGGCAACCCCGCCCCCTCTGCCCACCTCTCTGTCTTTTCGATAGGTTGTGAATCCCTGGATGTTTAAATGCCAGTCCTGAACCCCCTGCAACCATGTCTCTGTGATGCCTACCACATCATACCTGCCAGTCACAATCTGGGCCACAAGCTCATCTACCTTGTTCCGTACACTGCGCGCATTTAAATATAGCACCTTTAATTCTCTATTGACCGTCCCTTTTTGTTTTCTTAGTGTGGTGGACCTTGGTTTACTGAGCCTTTCCATACACTGTGTCATATTTTGTGGGATGGGGACTATCGTAACCTCTCCTGAGTTCTGTCTTTTCGTGCTTTTTTGTATTCCTAAGCAGCTACGCTTCCCACTGATTACTTCCCCTCTTGGTTGCCTGACTTTCCCTTCCCCCCCAATCTTTAGTTTAAAGTCCTATTGACCACCCTATTTACTCTTTTTGCCAGAACACTGGTCCCAGCTCGGTTCAGGTGGAGACCATCCCAATGGTATAGGTCCCCCCTGTCCCAAAACTGATGCCAGTGTCCCATGAAAAGGAACCCCTCATTCCCACACCACTCTTTCAGCCACGTGTTAACTTCCCTTATTCTTGCCTCCCTATGCCAATTTGCACGTGGCTCGGGCAGTAATCCGGAGATTATGACCCTTGAGGACCTGTTTTTTAATTTGAATCCTAGCTCTTTATAATCTCTAAACAGGTCCTCTTTCCTAGACTTGCCTATGTTGTTGGTACTGACATGGACCACAACAACTGGATCCTCCCCCTCCCCCTCCAGTATCCTTTCAAGCCGGTCAGAGATGTCCCGCACCCTAGCACTGGGCAGGCAACATACCATGTGGGACTCTTCATCCTGCTCACAAAGGATACTATCTATCCCCCTGATAATAGAATCCCCGACAACTACAACTTGCCTATTTACTCCCTCCCCTTGAATGGCCTGCTGAACCTTGGTCAGCTGACTCATCCTTCCTGCAGCCCTGTTCACCATCCACACAGGGAGCAGTGCCTCATACCTGTTGGACAGGGTCAAGGGCTGAGGCTCCTGAGTTCCTGACTGCTGGTTCCCTTTACCTGCCTGACTTGCAGTCACACCCTGCTGTCCTTGGCCACTGGCAGGATTTAAACTACTTACTCTGACAGGTGTGACTGCCTCCTGAAACACAGTGTCCAGGTAAGTCTCCCCCTCCCGGATGTGCCTCAGTATTTGAAGCTCAGACTCCAGCTCATCAACTCTGAGCCGGAGCTCTTCGAGCAGCCAACACTTACTGCAGATGTGGTCGCTGCAGCTCGCAATGGGATCTGCCAGCTCCCACATCAAGCAGCTCAAGCCCATCACCTGACCAGCCATCTCTATTTAATTAATTAGTTTAATTTAAGTTTACGAGTTTAGCTGTGTTTTTTTGGGGGGGGGCAGATTTGCTATCAACCAATCAGATCACAGCTTCCCTCTGACGTCACTTTTGGGGGAAAAACTGGAAAACAGGAAGTTACCGTTAGGTTTTTATACTCACAGAGACTGCTCCTCCTCCTCCGAACGGCTCCCGAAATTAGGCCCGAAGAAAGAGAGAGAACAAAACAGTAGGGAAAAAGCACCTTCTCCCACTCTTCACCGAATTACCTCACTGCACCAAATTACCAAATTCTCACTCTGTCTGTGTCTCACTCACTCAGGCTGTGTCTCCTTGACCGGCGCAATGCTTACTAATGTGCACTTTCTGTCTGTCTTTTATACAGACTTTAGGATGACTCACACTAAAACTTCAAAGAGAAGAATACAATGTGTACCTTTGTGCCCCTTAACAGGCCTCAGGTGACTGCCAGATAACTGCCTCTCAGCAATTAGGGTGGGGGCAGCTTCAGCCAATCAGACACTAATCTACACTGCACTTTTAACTGAAAAACAGCAAAATTAGATTAACCACTTACCTTTCCTGGTTACCTCACTTCTCCAAATTACCAAATTCTCACTCTGTCTGTGTCTCACTCACTGAGGCTGTGTCTCCTTGACCTGCGCAATGTCTGCGAGGGTTTCACCCCTACAACCCAAAAATGTGCTGGTTAGGTGGATTAGCCACGTTAAATTGCCCCTTAATTGGAAAAGAAAAATAATTGGCTACTCTAAATTTATTTATTTTTTTAATTTAAAAAATACATAGATTACTGTATCTGAGTGGCGTATTTATGTTTGTAATTGATAAAAATTCTTGCTGTCTGTTTATATATGTTAACTACGTGTTAACTACGTTCTTTGAATAAAGCTTGTTTTGATTAAAATGTCTGGGAAGACTGATGAATCACTCCTTTTTATTTATTTATTTTTATAAATTTAGATTACCCAATTATTTTTTCAATTTAAGGGACAATTTAGCGTGACCAATCCACCTACCCTGCACATCTTTGGGTTGTGGGGGCGAAACCCACGCAGACACGGGGAGAATGTGCAAACTCCACACGGACAGTGACCCAGAGTCGGGATCAAACCTGGGACCTCAACGCCGTGAGGCAGCTGTGCTAACCCCTAGGCCACCGTGCTGCCCTCTGATGAATCACTCCTGAAGGGAAGGCTCTTGTGCTCATTTAGCCAAATTTAACATAAAGGTTGTAGGTCAGATGGACTTCATAATATGGGGCAGCACGGTAGCATTGTGGATAGCACAATTGCCTCACAGCTCCAGGGTCCCAGGTTCGATTCCGGCTTGGGTCACTGTCTGTGCGGAGTCTGCACATCCTCCCCGTATCTGCGTGGGTTTCCTCCGGGTGTTCCGGTTTCCTCCCACAGTCCAAAGATGTGCAGGTTAGGTGGATTGGCCATGATAAATTGGCCTTAGTGTCTAAAATTGCCCTTAGTGTTGGGTGGGGTTACTGGGTTATGGGGATAGGGTGGAGGTGGTGACCTTGGGTAGGGTGCTCTTTCCAAGAGCTGGTGCAGTCTCAATGGGCCGAATGGCCTCCTTCTGCACTGTAAATTCTATGTTAATATACTTTGGAGTTTCTAAACCCTGGCCCATAACAAATTGGGGGCTTGTGGGATGAAGGTCTATCTTTCGTGACTGGGGTTGGCTTAGTGAACGTATAGACAGTGAGGGGTGAGCATATTTGTGTTTCCTTTTCAGGTGTTGTATTCAAGTTTAAATAGGGACATTCTTATGGACAATGGCTCTTTCAGAGGCTCAGAGTTCTTTGGGGGTGGAGAAGATCATGCGCAGTACCTTACAGACGGAGAATAAAACAAAACTTTTAGATTTGGCAAATACAGATAACATTGCCTGACAAAGTACAGAAAGAAGGGCTATTGCGGTGGTAGCTGAGCATTTAAACTTGCCTGCGAGGCAGTCAGAATCATTGGAACTGGCAAGAATTCAATTGCAAATGAAACAGCTTGAACATGAAAAAGAATTAAAGCTGTTTGAATTACAGATCAGGGCACAAGAAAAGTAGAGAGAGGAAAAGGAAAAGGAAAGAATAGCCCTAGCAGACCAAAAAGACAAAGAGAGAGACTTTGAACTTCAGAAACTGGCCATGGAAAGTGAACGTCAGTCAAAATTGGCAGAGGTAAAGAAAAAGTACAGTTTGAGGATAGTGAGAAAGAGCAAGAGCTTCGTAGTCGAAGGCTTGGTGGGGATCTATTTGAATGTGTCCAAGCATGAGGGAGGAGCTGGCCAGAGTTGATTGGAGAAGGAGCCGAGCAGGGAAGACAGTGGAACAGCAATGGCAGGAGTTTTGGGGGGTTATTAGGGAGGCACAACAGAAATTCATCCCAAGGAGGAGGAAACATGCTAAGGGGAGGATGAGGCATCCATGGCTGACGAGGGATGTCAAGGACAGCATAAAGCTAAAGGAAAAAGCAAACAAAGTGGCGAGAATTAGTGGGAAACCAGAGGATTGGGAAGCCTTTAAAAGCGAGCAGACAAATAAAAAAGCAAAAAGGGGGGAGAAGATGAAGTATGAGTGCAAGCTAGCTAGTAATATAAAGGAAGGTAGGAAGAGATTTTTTTCAATATATAAAAGGTAAGAGAGAGGCATAAATAGATATTGGACCACTGGAAAATGTGGCTGGAGAAGTAATAATAGGAAACAAAGAAATGGCAGACAAACTGAATAGTTACTTTGCATCATTCTTCACGGTGGAAGACACCAGTGGGATGCCAGAGCTCCAGGAGAACCAGGGGGCAGAGGTAAGTGCAGTGACCATTACTAAGGAGAAGGTTCTGGGGAAACTGAAAGGTCTGAAGGTTGATAAGTCACCTGGACCAGATGGACTACACCCCAGGGTCCTAAAAGACCTAAAAGAGATAGCTGAGGAAATTGTGGAGGCATTGGTGGTGATCTTTCAGGAATCACTGGAAGCAAGAAGGGTCCCAGAGGACTGGAAGGTGGCAAATGGAACACCACTGTTTAAGAAGGGAGGGAAGCAGAAGATGGGAAATTATAGGCTGGTTTGCCTGACTTCGGTCATTGGGAAGATTTTAGAGTCTGTTATTAAAGATGTGATCGTGAAGCACTTGGAAGTGCATGGTAAAATAGGACTGAGTCAGCACGGCTTCGTCAAAGGGAGGTTGTGTCTGACAAATCTGTTAGAGTCCTTTGAGGAGGTAACAAGCAAGTTAAACAAAGGAGAACCAGTGGACGTGATTTATTTAGATTTCCAGAAGGTCTTTGACAAGGTGCCGCATAGGAGACTGTTAAATAAGTTAAGAGCTCATAGTGTTCAGGGTAAGGTCCTGGCATGGATAGAGGATTGGCTGACTGGCAGAAGGCAGAGAGTGGGGATAAAGGGGTCTTTTTCAGGAGAGCAGCCGATGACTAGTGGTGTGCCTCAGGGGTCTGTGCTGTGACCACAACTTTTTACAATATACATTAATGATCTGGAAGAAGGTACTGAAGGCACTGTTGCTAAGTTTGCAGATGATACAAAGATCTGTAGAGGGACAAGTAGTATTGAGGAAGCAAGGGGGCTGCAGAAGGACTTGGACAAGCTAGGAGAGTGGGCAATGAAGTGGCAAATGAAATACAATGTGGAAAAGTGTGAGGTTATGCACTTTGGAAGGAGGAATCTAGGCTTAGATTATTTTCTAAATGGGGAAATGCTTTGGAAAGCAGAAGCACAAAGGGACAGGGAGTCCTTGTTCACGATTCCCTTCAGGTTAACCTGCAGGTTCAGTCGGCAGTTAAGAAGGCAAATGCAATATTAGCATTCATGTCGAGAGGGCTAGAATGCAAGACCAGGGATGTACTTCTGAGGCTGTATAAGGCTCTGGTCAGACCCCATTTGGAGTATTGTGAGCAGTTTTGGGCCCCATATCTAAGGAAGGATGTGCTGGTCTTGGAAAGGGTCCAGAGGAGGTTCACAAGAATGATCCCTGGAATGAAGAGCTTGTCGTATGAGGAATGGTTGAGGACTCTGGGTCTGTACTTGTTGGAGTTTAGAAGGGTGAGAGGGGATCTTATTGAAACTTACAAGATACTGCGAGGCCTGGGTCGAGTGGATGTGGAGAGGATGGTTCCACTTGTCGGAAAAACTAGAATCAGAGGACACAATCTCAGATTAAAGGGACAATCCTTTAAAACAGAGATGAGGAGGAGGAATTTCTTCAGCCAGAGTGTGGTGAATCTGTGGAACTCTTTGCCGCAGAAGGCTGTGGAGGCCAATTCACTGAATGTCTTTAAGGCAGAGATAGATAGGTTCTTGATTAATAAGTGGGATCAGGGGTTATGGGGAGAAGGCAGGAGAATGGGGATGAGAAAAATATTAGCCATGATTGAAGGCGGAGCAGACTCGATGGGCCAAGTGGCCTAATTCTGCTCCTATGTCTTATGGTCTTCACAGAACCAGAGTCCCAGGTTTGATTCCCGGCTTGGGTCACTGTCTGTGCGGAGTCTGCATGTTCTCCCCGTGTCTGCGTGGGTGTCCTCCGGGTGCTCCGGTTTCCTCCCACAGTCCAAAGATGTGCAGGTTAGGTGGATTGGCCATGCTAAATTGCCCATAGTGTCCAAAAATGATAGTTGGGGTTACTGGGTTACGGGGCTGGGGTGGAGGCGTGGACCTAGGTAGGGTGCTCTTTCCAAGGGCCGGTACAGACTCGATGGGCTGAACGGCCTCCTTCCGTACTGTAAATTCTATGAATATGAACTAGTGCCTGAAGCCTACAGACAAGGTTTATAAATTTAAGGAAAGAACCTGGTCAAGCATAGATAGAGGTTGGAAGGATCAAACAGAGTAATTTTGATCGGTGGATAAGGGCTTTGAAAATAGACCAAACGTATGAAGCTCTTAGAGAAATGATAATTTTGGAGGAGTTTAAAAATTCAATTCCTGATGTTGTGAGATCTCATGTGGAAGAGCAGAGGGTTAAAACTGCAAGATTAGCAGCAGAAATGGCAGATGATTATGAATTAGTTCAGAAATTACGTCCATCACACAAACCTGCCTCCCATCCATTGACTCCATCTACACCTCCCGCTGCCTGGGGAAAGCGGGCAGCATAATCAAAGATCCCTCCCACCCGGTTTACTCACTCTTCCAACTTCTTCCATTGGGCAGGAGATACAGAATCATAGAATTTACAATACAGAAGGAGGCCATTCAGCCCATCGAGTCTGCACCAGCTCTTAGAAAGAGCACCCTACCCAGGCCCATATCTCCACCCTATTCCCATAACGCAGTAACCCCACCCAACACTAAGGGCAATTTTGGACGCTAAGACCATTTAGCATGGCCAATCCACCTAACCTGCACATCTTTGGACTGTGGGAGGAAACCGGAGCACCCGGAAGAAACCCACGCACACACGGGGAGAACGTGCAGACTCTGCACAGACAGTGACCCAAGCCGGGAATCGAACCTGGGACCCTGGAGCTGTGAAGCAATTGTGCTAACCACTATGCTACCGTGCTGCCCTTAGAAGTCTGAGAACACGCACGAACAGACTCAAAAACAGCTTCTTCCCCACTGTCACCAGATTCCGAAATGACCCTCTTCTGGACTGACCTCATTAACACTCCACCCTGTATGCTTCATCTGATGCCAATGCTTATGTAGTTACATTGTATATGTTGTGTTGCCCTATTATGTGTTTTCTTTTATTCCCTTTTCTTCCCATGTATTTAATGATCTGTTGAGCTGCTCGCAGAAAAATACTTTTCACTGCACCTCGGTACACTTGACAATAAACAAATCCAATCCAAATTAAAGCTTGACTTACGACATCAGTTTCAGCCTGTGAGGGATAGAAACTGGGGACATGAGAAATACTCAAGTGGTAAAGGCAAAGGTGATCTGATGGGAGACAATAAAGAGAGTGTACCTCAGATTAAAAAAGAAATCCAAGAGGGTGGAAGAGAAATGAAAAGTTTCAGATGTTTTCACTGTAATAAACTAGGCCATGTAAAGTCACAGTGTTGGGGATTGAAGGAAAGCTCTGGGAAGGTTGATGTGGTAAAACAGGATAAGTCAGTGGGGTTTGTTAAATTGGTAAAGGAAAGCCCAAGGGAAGCGAAGGAGGTGCAAAAAGAATGTACAGCCTGATTAACAGGGGATTGATGAGAAGGTGCCAGATCTCTTTAAAGAATTTACTTGTATGGGTAAAGTTTACTCATGTGTATCAGGAGGAGTAGGTAAAGAAGTCCGAATTTTAAGAGATACGGGAGCTAGTCAATCTTTGATCGTAAGAGATGAGGAGTTCTGAAGTTTGGGAGGAATGGTTAGGGATAGTCAACACGGTTTTGTGAAGGATAGGTCGTGCCTCACAAACCTTATTGAGTTCTTTGAGAAGGTGACTAAACAGGTGGACGAGGGTAAAGCAGTTGATGTGGTGTGTATGGATTTCAGTAAAGCGTTTGATAAGGTTCCCCACAGTAGGCTATTGCAGAAAATACGGAGGCATGGGATTGAGGGTGATTTAGCGGTTTGGATCAGAAATTGGCTAGCTGTAAGAAGACAGAGGGTGGTGGTTGATGGGAAGTGTTCAGCCTGGAGTTCAGTTACTAGTGGTGTACCACAAGGATTGCTTTAGCTCAGTGGGCTAAACAGCTGGTTGGGATGCAGAACAAGGCCAGCAGTGCGGGTTCAATTCCCGTATCAGCTTACCTGAACGGGCGCAGGAATGTGGCGACTAGGGGCTTTTCACAGTAACTCCATACTTACGGGCAGCACGGTAGCATGGTGGTTAGCACAATTGCTTCACAGCTCCAGGGTCCCAGGTTCGATTCCCCGCTGGGTCACTGTCTGTGCGGAGTCTGCACGTTCTCCCCGTGTCTGCGTGGGTTTCCTCCGGGTCCTCCGGTTTCCTCCCACAGTCCAAAGATGTGCAGGTTAGGTGGATTGGCCATGCTAAATTGCCCTTAGTGTCCAAAATTGCCCTTAGTGCTGGGTGGGGTTACTGGGTTATGGGGATGGGGTGGAGGTGTGGACTTGGGTAGGGTGCTCTTTCCAAGAGCCGGTGCAGACTCGATGGGCTGAATGGCCTCCTTCTGCACTGTAAATTCTATGTATCTATGTACCACAAGGATCTGTTTTGGGGCCACTGCTGTTTGCCATTTTTATAAATGACCTGGAGGATGGGTGAGTAAATTTGCGGATGACACTAAAGTCGGTGGAGTTGTGGACAGTGCGGAAGGATGTTGCAGGTTACAGAGGGACATAGATAAGCTGCAGAGCTGGGCTGAGCGGTGGCAAATTGAGTTTAATGCAGAAAAGTGTGAGGTGATTCATTTTGGAAGGAGTAACAGGAATACAGAGTACTGGGCTAATGGTAAGATTCTTGGTAGTGTGGATGAGCAGAGAGGTCTCGGTGTCCATGTACATAGATCCCTGAAAGTTGCCACCCAGGTTGATAGGGTTGTTAAGAAGGTGTGTTAGCTTTTATTGGTAGAGGGATTGAGTTTCGGACCCATGAGGTCATGTTGCAGCTGTAGAAAACTCTGGTGTGGCCGCATTTGGAGTATTACGTGCAGTTCTGGTCGCCGCATTATAGGAAGGATGTGGAAGCATTGGAAAGGGTGCAGAGGAGATTTACCAGAATGTTGCCTGGTATGGAGGGAAGATCTTATGAGGAAAGGCTGAGGGACTTGAGGCTGTTTTCGTTAGAGAGAAGAAGGTTAAAAGGTGACTTAATAGAGGCACACAAGATGGTCAGAGGATCAGATAGGGTGGACAGTGAGAGCCTTTTTCTTCGGATTGTGATGGCTAGCACAAGGGGACATTGCTTTAAATTGAGGGGTGATAGATATAGGACAGATGTCAGAGGTAGGTTCTTTACTCAGAGAGTAGTAAGGGTGTGGAATGCCCTACCTGCAACAGTAGTGGACTCGCCAACATTAAGGACAATTAAATGGTCATTGGATAGACATATGGACGATAAGGGAATAGTGTAGATGGGTTTTAGATTGGTTTCACAGGTCGGCGCAACATCGAGGGCCGAAGGGCTTGTACTGCGCTGTAATGTTCTATGTTCTATTGCCAGAAAAAGTGGTAATATGTGGAATTCAAGGCGAGAAGAGTAATGTTCCATTATATAAGGTGAGGTTGGAGAGTCCAGTGAAGAGTGTGAAGTGGTAGTAGGAGTAATAGAGAAACTATCTTGTCCACGAATACAGTTTATCTTGGGTAATGATATAGGTGGATCACAGGTGGGAGTGATGCCTACTGTGGTTGATAAGCCAGTGGAAAATCAGACAACTGAAGTGTTGAAGGACGAATATCCTGGGATTTTTCCGGATTGTGTAGTAACAAGGTCGCAAAGTCACAGGTTAAGACAAGAGGAGAAATCAAAGAGTGAAGATGACGTTGAAGTGCAATTATCAGAAACGATTTTTGATCAGATGGTTGGGAAAGAACGGATGGAGTATGAGGCGGATATTTTTATTTCAGGACAATTGGCGGAGTTACAACAGAAAGATATAGAAATAAACCGGATGCATCAGAAAACATACACGGAAGAGGAATCTGTGTGTATACCAGAGTGTTATTACTGTAAAAGTGATGTCTTGATGAGAAAATGGAGACCTTTACATATGCAGGCGGATGAAAAGTGGGCAGAAGTTCATCAAGTAGTATTGCCGGTAGGGTACAGAAACGAGGTGTTGCGAGTTGCACATGAGGTACCAGTGGGAGGTCATTTGGGAATAAGGAAAACTCAAGCTAAAATCCAGAAACATTTTTATTGGCCTGGACTACAAAAAGATGTAGTCAAATTTTGTCAATCATGTCACACATATCAAGTGATAGGGAAACCTCAAGCGGTGATTAAACCGCCCTTAATACCCATTCCAGCATTTGAGGAACCTTTTACAAGGATCCTAATTGGTTGCGTAGAACCGCTTCCTAAAATGAAAAGTGGGAATCAATATCTTTTGACTATAATGGATGTGCCTGCTAGGTTTCCAGAGGCCATTCCAGTACGTAATAATACAGCTAAAAAGATTGTGGAGGAGTTACTTAAATTCTTTACTTGATATGGACTACCCACAGAAATACAATTGGATCAAGGATCAGGTTTTACCTCAAGGTTATTCAAAGAAGTTAGGGATAGCTTCGGAATAAAATAATTTAAATCAACTGCGTACCATCCAGAATCGCAGGGAGCGTTAGAAAGGTGGCATCAGACATTAAAGACAATGTTGAGGGCTTATTGTCCAAAGGATTATCCAAAGGATTCGGATAAAGGAATTCCATTCGTAGTTTGCAATTAGGGATGCACCAAATGAGTCAACCAAATTCAGTCCTTTTAAACTAATTTTTGGTCATGAGGTAAGAGGACCACTTAAATTGATTAAGGAGAAATTGGTGAGTGAGCAGTCTGAAACTCCATTATTGGATTACGTGTCAAATTTTCCGGGCAGCACGGTGGCACAGTGGTTAGCACTGCTGCCTCACGGTGCCAAGGTCCCAGGTTCGATCCTGGCTCTGGGTCACTGTCTGTGTGGAGTTTGCACATTCTCCCTGTGCGTGGGTTTCATCCCCACAACCCAAAGATGTGCAGGGTAGGTGGATTGGCCACGCTAAATTGCCCCTTAATTGGAAAAAATGAATTGGGTACTCTAAATTTATTTTTGAAATTTTTTAAATACTTTTACCAGTGGTAAGTGAACCTTTAAAAGCAAGGTTTTGTGGACCGTATCAGATTGAAAGCAAATTGAGTGAGGTGAATTATTTGGTAAGAACACCAGATAGAAGGAAAACTCACCGAGTGTGTCATGTGAATACGCTTAAAAGGTATTTTGAAAGGGAAGGAGAGTAAAAGGAGGAGGTTTTAGTGATTCTAACTCAAAGTGAAGAACCAACCCAGATGACTATGAATTTGACATTCCTCAAATTAAATTGGGTAAGAGGATGTTCTTAAAAATTGGGATAAATTCTTGAGTTACCTTCCTGAGGACAAACAAATTGACCTGAAAAAGTTATTAATATCACATGGGCAAGTTTGTGGAAATAAGTTGGGAAGTACTAAAATGGTTATACATGATGTAGATGTGGGAAATGCTGTTCCAATTAAATAACATCCATATAGTCTTAACTCATTAAAATTGGCCCAGGTTCAAAAGAGAAATTGAAAGTATGCTCAAAGATGGCGTAATTGAAGTGGGTTGCTTCAATTACACGAAAAGCTCACTCTTCCCCATGTTAAGCCTATATCCCGAGAAATCTCCGAACTCCCTCAATATCTGCATGACCTCTGTCATCCCCCCCACTGGGTCCGTCACATACAACAGTAGGTCATCTGCGTATAGCGACACTCGGTGTTCTTCTCCCCCTCTAATCACCCCTCTCCATTTCCTGGAGTCTCTCAACGCCATGGCCAGAGGTTCAATTGCCAACGCGAACAACAATGGAGATAGCGGGCATCCCTGTCTTGTTCCCCTATATCGTCGGAAATACTCCGATCTTTGCCGACCCGTGACCACACTTGCCGTTGGGGCTCCATAAAGGAGTTTGACCCAGCTAATAAACCCGTTCCCGAACCCAAACCTCCTTAGCACCTCCCATAAGTACTCCCACTCCACCCTGTCAAATGCCTTCTCTGCATCCATTGCCGCCACTATCTCTGCCTCCCCCTCTACTGGGGGCATCATTATCACCCCTAATAGTCGTCGCACGTTGACATTCAGTTGTCTCCCCTTTACGAACCCTGTCTGGTCTTCGTGCATCACCCCCGGGACACAGTCCTCTATCCTCGATGCCAGTACCTTTGCCAGCAATTTGGCGTCCACATTCAATAATGAAATAGGTCTATAGGACCCGCACTGCAACGGATCTTTATCCCGCTTCAAAATTAGCGATATCGTCGCCTCCGACATTGTCGGGGGTAAAGTCCCTCCTTCCCTTGCCTCATTAAACGTCCTCACCAACAGCGGGGCCAACAAGTCCACGTATTTTCTATAAAATTCCACCGGGAACCCGTCTGGTCCCGGAGCCTTCCCTGCTTGCATATTCCCCAGCCCCTTAATAACCTCGTCCACCCCAATCGGTGCCCCCAGGCCTTCCACCTCCTGCTCCTCCACCCTCGGGAACCTCAATTGATCCAGGAAGTGCCGCATCTTCTCCTTTCCCTCCGGGGGTTGGGACCTATACAGTCCTTCATAAAAGGTCTTGAACACCTCGTTTATCTTCCCTGCTCTCCGCACCGTAGCTCCCTTTTCGTCTCTAATTCCCCCTATCTCCCTCGCCGCTGTCCTCTTTCGCAACTGATGGGCCAGCAGGCGACTAGCCTTTTGCCCATATTCATACCTCCTCCCCTGTGCCTTCCTCCACAGCACCTCCGCCCTTCTGGTGGTCAAAAGGTCGAACTCCGTCTGGAGTCGTCGTCTCTCCCTGTATAGTCCCTCCTCCGGGGTCTCCGCAAATTCCCTGTTCACCCTTAAAATCTCCCCCAGTAATCTTTCCCTTTCCTTGGCCTCTGTTTTCCCTTTGTGGGCCCTAATGGAGATCAGCTCTCCTCTGACCACCGGTTTTAGTGCTTCCCATACCACTCCCACTCGGACCTCCCCGTCGTCATTAGCCTCCATGTACCTCTCAATACATCCCCACACTCTTCCACACACTCCCTCATCCACCATCAATCCCACATCTAATCGCCAGAGTGCTCGCTGCTCCCTTTCCTCTCCTAGTTCCAGGTCCACCCAGTGTGGGGCATGGTCCGAAACCGCTATGGCTGAATACTCAGCTTCTTCCACCCTTGAGATCAACGACCTTCCCAGAACAAAAAAATCTATCCGGGAGTACACTTTATGAACATGGGAGAAGAAGAACTCCCTGGCCCTTGGTCTAAGAAATCGCCATGGATCCACTCCCCCCATTTGGTCCATAAACCCCTTGAGCACCTTGGCCGCTGCCGGCCTTCTTCCGGTCTTAGATCTGGATCTATCTAACCCTGGGTCCAGCACGGTGTTGAAGTCCCCTCCCAATATCAAGTTTCCTACCTCCAGGTCCGGTATACGACTCAACATCCGTCTCATAAATCCCGCATCGTCCCAATTCGGGGCATATACGTTAACCAGCACGACCTCCATTCCCTCCAGCTTGCCACTCACCATTACATATCTACCTCAGCTATCTGCTACAATGCTCCTTGCTTCAAATGCTACCCGTTTCCCCACCAATATGGCCACCCCTCTATTCTTTGCAGCTAGCCCTGAGTGGAACACCTGTCCCACCCATCCTTTCCTTAACCTAACTTGGTCCGCCACCTTCAGGTGTGTCTCCTGGAGCATAGCCACGTCTGCCCTTAGTCCTTTCAAGTGCGCGAGCACTCGGGCCCTTTTAATCGGTCCATTCAGGCCTCTCATGTTCCACGTGATCAGCCTCACTAGGGGGTTACCTTCCCCCTTCCCGTGCCGACTAGCCATCACCTTCTCTAGGCCAGTCCCGCATCCCGCTTCCGCGCTCCCACTCGCTCCCCAGGCGTCGCATTCCATCCCCGTCCACCCACTCTTTAGCCATTTCCTCTTTGATTTCCGCAGCAGCAACCCAGTTATCCCCCCCCCCTGCTAGATCCCCCTCTAGCGTGATTGCTCCCCCCCCATATCACTTCCGCAAGTCAGCTGACTTCAACTGACCCCGGCTACTCCTGCTCCCTCCTTGACCCCCCCGTGTGGGGAACTCCCATCTACCTTGCGCCTGTCTTCCCGCCATTATCTTTCTGGCGCGGGAACATCCCTATATCTGACCCGCCTCCTGTGGCGCAGCTCCCTTTCCCCTCCCACTCCCATTCCTCATTCTCCGCCTATGTCCCTTCTTTCCCCCCCCACCGGCACCCACATTTCTTAGTGTCTCCCCCCCTCCCAATTTACTTCTCTATTTACATCGACAATAACATTCCCTACAGTATCAGTCCCTCAGTTCCGATCCAATTTCTCATCTTTAATAAAGGTCCATGCTTCTTCCGCCGTTTCAAAGTAATGATGTCTCTCCTGGTACGTGACCCATTGTCGTGCCGGCTGCAGCATCCCGAACTTCACCTTCTTTTTGTGTAACACCTCCTTGGCTCGGTTAAAACTCGCCCTCCTTCTCGCCACCTCCGCACTCCAATCCTGGTACACCTGTACCACCGCATTCTCCCATCTGCTACTCCGTACATTTTTAGCCCATCTCAGGACCTCTTCTCTATCTTTAAGGTGGTGAAATCGCACGATTGTCGCCCTAGGTGGTTCTCCCGCTTTTGGTCTTCTCGCCGGGATCCGATGGGCCCCCTCCACCTCTAAGGGGCCCGCAGGGGCCTCAGCTCCCATCAACGAGCTTAGCATTGTGCTTACATAAGCCCCGCAATCCGCTCCTTCCACTCCCTCAGGGAGACCCAGTATCCGAAGGTTCTTCCTTCGCGCTCTGTTTTCTAGGGCCTCAATCCTTTCAATGCACTTTTTGTGGAGCGCCTCGTGCGTCTGTGTTTTGACCGCCAGGCCCAGGATCTCGTCCTCATTATCCGTCACCTTCTGCTCCAACATGCAGAGCTCTGTCTCCTGGGTCCTTTGTGCCTCCTTAAGCCCCTCAATTGCCTGTAGCATCGGGGTCAGCACCTCCCTCTTTAGTAGCTCCACACACCGTCTCAAGAATTCGTCTTGCTCGGGCCCCCATGCCGCCTGGGCTTTCTCCGCCGCCATCTTGTGTCTTCTCCCTTTCTGTCCCTATCGTCGAGGATTCCTCGCGCTGCAGCCGCCGCCGCCAATATTTTCCTCTTTCGTTGGGTGGGGGGGGAGGACTCCCTATTCACTCACCCCACACCGGGTTTCGTCGCGCGAAAATTTCCTGTTGGGGCTCTTAAAAGAGCCCGAAGGTCCGTTGGAGCTGGAGCCGCCGAAACGTGCGGCTTAGCTGGTCACCGCCGCAACCGGAAGTCTGAAATATTAACTTCCTAAACAATACAAAATAATAGCAGCATTCACATTTTTCCTCTGGCTTAGCAGTCAAGTACAAGGGTGTACAATATTTCCATTTCTTTATTTACAAAAGATGCAACACAAATGTTCTTTATTGTAGATCAAGGGGTTCGGGGTCCTGGGGATAACTGAACATAGGGGATCTTATTCTGTATACCGGGGTGCGAGCGCGGTAGGCTCTCCTTCGCCATTTCCTCATGCGGATAGTCTGCGCGATGCTGCAGAGTATCGCCAACACTAATAGGGATTCGACTACGTAGGAAAGGGAATACCATGTTATGAGCTTTTCACACCATGATGGTGTGGTGTTGCCTGTTACTGGGCTCTGGGTGCTATGGGGAAGTGAATCATTAACGGCCGGGGGGGGGTTGGGGTCAGGGGGTTCGCGTTCGCGCGCAACTGAATACACATTTTAATGGCGGTGATCAACACGGAGGATGTCCTCATTGTTCTTCTTTCTCTTCTCTTCTTTTCTTTCCTTGGGGCTTCTGGAGTTCTGTGGGATCAAGCATAGTTTCTGTTACTATCTTGGTTAATATTTCGTCTGTTAGCATGTCTGTCCTTTAGTGCCAATTCCCCTTTACAATTTGTCACCATGTGTGACTCCCTCATTTTAATTTTTTTTTAAACCGAATATTCCGGACAAGACACTCTTAACAAATACTGAACCAGTGCGAGCCGTCTCGCAGGCTGTGCGATTTACCATCCAAATGTTTGAGGATGTAACTAGCATAGGGATGGCAACCTAAGGGTTGCCAGAAAACAAAACACAACTTTTTGAACCAAGAGTGCCGAAATGAGGTGCGTATGGGCCGCGACGGGTAAGATTTGGATGGAATCCCCGGGTAGGACGGTGACCAATGCCGTGTGTGCTTTACCCGAGCGTAGCTGACCAGAGGAGGGTCCTCAGGCAGGGCGGAGACCAATGCCGTTTCTCCACTGCCTGAGCAACCAACAAGAACGGGCAGAAATGTAGTCATCGTGGGGGGGGTTGCCGTAAAGGTTCCACCTTCGAACCAGAAGAGCAGTTATGAACGGGGGCTGGCAAGCTCTCAGCGGTTTCTGCCGATGAAAATGAAATGAAATGAAATGAAATGAAAATCGCTTATTGTCACAAGTAGGCTTCAAATGAAGTTACTGTGAAAAGCCTCTAGTCGCCACATTCTGGCGCCTGTTCGGGGAGGCTGATACAGGATGAGCGTGCTGGCAAGTTTTCATAGGTTTCTGCAGACAAATATGGCGTGTGGCCGTGGAACTTCCGAGTGCACAAACAACATTTAACAATAACACTAACAAACAACGTTAAACATGCTGCAGGTTCCATCAGAAAGGACACCCTTTCTCCCAAGTGGTTCCTTTTTAAAACATCATCTGGACACCTCAGTTATCAGTTGCGAACAGGGTCGCAAAGGGGTTCTCGCTTTGGGAGTCAGACTCAAAGCCATCCTCTTCTCCCGGATGCCATACTCTCGAATGTATAAGGGCTGATAGGGCTGCATGGTGTGATTTGGGGTCCATCTCGTCGTTCCGGACGAGCCTGTACGAATTGTCGTGGTGCCAAAAGGTGGTGTCTAGTTCTGTGGGGACGGAATCGTCATCGTAGGGCGGTGGTCTTTGGTGAGGTTTGTTGAGGAATGTGATGAGGAAGGGATCACTCGAATCGTGGTCAGATTCGCTGGGTGTGGGTCCTGTTGCCTGGGGATAGTAGGGAGGTGTGCTGTGGCTATTGGCTGAGTCACAGTCGCTGTTGCTACTGCTGCAGTCTGTGGGCGTTCCGGGGTGGAGTCTAGAGTTCGGGGGTGGAGTCGAGGGCGAGTCCGTGGATGTGGTGGGCGTGTTGGGGGAGGGTAGGGGTACATTGGGTGTGGGTGGGGTGTGGTCTGCTGCGTCGAGCATGACGTGGTGTGCATGATTGGACTGTGGGCCATATGCCTTAAGCTGGTTAATATGGAACCTCGCAGTCTTTCCGTTGGGGTGCTTATTTTATACACGGAGGGGCTTACTTTGTCCGCAATGGAGTACGGACCCGAATATTTAGGTGACAGGAATGTGCTGGGGTTGTAAATTGAGAGCATGACCTGCTGTCCTACCTCAAACTCAGTCGCATGCACTGTCTTGTCGAAACAAGCCTTGCTCTGTTTCTTCCTTGTGCCTAATCTTACTGCGGCTGCTAGCTGAGCCGTTTGCACATTTTCAACTAACTGTTTGACTGCGTTCTCGTGTGTGAGGGCCGTCACTTCGGGGCTGGTCAAGTCTAATTCTAATAAAAATTCTGTGCCTTTCATGGGGCATCCAGACATGAGAGTGTGTGGGTGGGGTGTAACCTGTGGATGTTGAGACAGTATTTCTCAAAAACATCAGCGCAAAAGGGAGGACTGAATCCCAAGTGGTGTTGTTTTGCTGGACCATTTTTCTGAGGGTGGTTTTTAGGGTCCCATTCATGCGCTCCACGATACCACTTGACTGGGGGTGGTATGCGATGTGGAATTTTTGGGAGATGCCAAATATCGTGAGGACGTTCTGCATGACACGTCCTGTAAAATGGGAACCTTGGTCGGATTCAATGCTGCGGGGGAGTCCCCATCTCGTAAAGATGTGGTGGGTTAAGATCTTTGCGGTGGTCTTTGCCGTGTTCGTTCTGGATGGGAATGCCTCTACCCATTTCGTAAAAGTGTCTATGACAACTAATACGTACTTGTAACCATTCCTGCAAGGGGGCAATGGTCCTATAAAATCAATCTGGAGGTTAGTCCAGGGGCCGTTAACGGGGCGGGTGTGACTAAGCTGAGCCTGCTTTGCGTATCTGTCCAGATTGTTCTGGGCACAGATAAGGCAATTCTCAACATAGTGAGTTACGTCTTCTGTTAAACTTGGCCACCAACAGAGCTGCCTGAGGTGGGCTGTAGTGGGATCAATTTCCTGATGCCCATGACTGTCATGGAACAAACAAATAAGTTGATTCCTGTCCTGTTCAGGAACCACATAAAGGGTGTCTTTTAACACCACACCATCATGTGTGGTCAGTGCATTTTTAAATCTAATGTAAGGTGCTGGAAATTGTCCTTTCCAAATCTCCCTGAGATTGTTATCCTGCTTCTGGGCCTGCACTAAATCCTCTATATTAGTCTGCGAGACCTGAACTACATTCATTGGTGCGCTTTCGGGGGGTGTCCAAAAATATCCTGGAACCTGCTTTTGCCAGTGCGTCGGCTTTTACATTTCCAGCGGGGGAGGAACGGTGGTGACTGTGAACTTTACCAATACCAAAGGTCCTGTCCTGTGCTTTCTCTAAAATGTGGCAGAGCAATGGGGCTGAAGGGAGGGTTTTTCCGTCTGCGGAAACAAATCCTCTTGCTTTCCACAGGGGTAGGAATTCTGTAAGGCTGTTGCAGACATAGAGGCTGTCCAAGTATATGTCTGCTGGGCTGGGGAAGGAATCTGGGTGATCTATAATATACGCAACGGCTGCTAGTTCTGCCGCCTGCGCGCCTAAGTGCCCTGGTAGCTTTAAGGAGATCTCTTCGAGGGCGCGTCCCTGCGTGTCCTCGACATATATGCCGGATCCTGTAATGCGCTTCCCTTCCAATACTGTGGAAGAACCATCCACATATATTCTTAAAGGTGCACACGTGTCTGTGTGCTGGAGGCTCTGGGGTGAACTACCTATCTTTCTGGGGGGTGTTTTCGCAATAAAGGGGCCTGTGTTGTGGTGCGGTGAGATGATTTCACATTCATGGGGGGTGCCTGGGTACTGAAGTTTGTCGGCTAAGACAGTGTGGGTCTTGGTCCTTTTAACAGTGATGTCCCAACCCTGCAAAAGAAGGGTCCATCTAGCTGCTCTAATTTGGCTGATTGTACCGTCCTTAAGTCGTCCATCCAGTAAAAGATAGGTGGGGGTGTGTTCCGTGAGGATTGTGATGGGGTTTAGTCCGGTTATGTAGGAAAAATACTGAACTGCCCAGAAAACTGCAAGCAGGTGCCTTTCACAGGCCGAAAATCCATGCTCCACAGGACCTAAAAGTCTGGATGTGTAAACCGTGGGTCTTAACTGTTCGTGCCGTTCCTGGAGGAGCACGGCCGAAAGGGTGCGGTCTGTGGTCGCTATTGTCATGATATTCAAACACACACATCATGATAGACACACCAACAGACAAATCAGAACACACAACACCACAACCAATGACAGAAAGATATAAAAGCACAGACACGACCCCCGGTGGTCAGTATTAGCTGCAGAGGAGGACCAGGACACATCTGCCACCAAACACACTCAGGGAGACAGTACGTGCAGAGTATCCAGAACGAACTGTATTATAAGAGTTAAAATAAAATAGAGTTGTACCACATACAACTGTGTTGGCTCATCTGTGCACCAGAGCACCCAACACCACATGGTACAGGAGTGGATCGATACCTGCCGGCATACCTCAGTGTACAGAGACAACCAGCAGTGCCCAGGCAAAATGATAGAGCTCCCGGTTCCGCAGCCGCTCCAGTGCCACGGCGACCTCCGCGAAAACTGGCGGCGATTCCGGCAATGGTTCGAATTGTTCCTGGTGGCAGCTGAACTCCAAGACCTGGATGATAGCGAAAAAATTGAATTTCTCCTCACCATCGCCGGTGCAAGGGCAAGAGAAATATTCACAAGGTTCAGGTTCTTCAGGAGGCAGCAAAGGTACGATTACCAGGCAGTCCTGGACAAATTCTCCAAGTACTGTGAAGAAAACGCAATCCAATCGGCAAATAAAGGTAAGAAAAGCTGCAGTACTCACCTCGTGGCTGGGATCCCGGAGCCCGAATTCCCAGAGGCCGAAATCCCGGGCCTGAGAGAGGGCTGGGTCGAGGTCGGCGGCCATCTTGCTAAAGATATCACGCTAGCACAGTTGCGCGAGCAGTGCGCAGAACCGGAAGTATCGTTTGCGCATGCGCGAGATGCTGCGCATGCGCAGTCAAGAAAACGGCCATCGGTAAAGGAACAGCGATCTGAGCATGCACAGTCGCTTCCTACGTGCTGCATACCGAGCGTCAGGATGTTAGAGGCCCCAGACTGCACCAATTTAAAGGGGAAACGTCCCAAATCCAATTTAAAAGGGAAACGTCCCAAATCAAAAAAACAAAAATCTGTTAAAGCTGTAAAACAACCTTCCCTCACCTGGAATGACAGCACAGTGCCGCAAATTGACCCAGGAGATGAATTTGACCTCCGAAGAACCCTCCGACAAGCAGTTACCTACGCACAAGCCGATGATTCCGACCTCGAATACTTCGATGACGATCTTTACAGTGTTTCCGGACCTCGCAAGCCCAATGATAGCTCCGTGGTCCTATACGACTATGACTCGGACGAACCTTTCGTGTTGCACATTGGCGGCCCCCACATTGAATCCGACGCAGATGCGGATTCATTTTTCGGATTTGAGGATCTTCAATCCAGCAGATATGACATTCCAACTTATCAGTACCGGATGATGCTGCAGCCTGACATTAACAGACAGGGAGCGGTGCAAGCACACGGAGAGCGCCCTGCTGCCACACAGAGCGTGGTCCACATCCCGCTCAACGTTCCCGACTCTATGAAAGAAGACATGCAAGACTCCAGAGCGCAGTCCTCGCATGAACCAGAAGTGACTCCAGTGTCACAAGCCTCCACAGCAAGCTCGTGGACAGACTCCACAATTGCAGAAATGCAAGACTCCAGAGCGCAGTCCTTGCACGGACAAGAAGTGACTCCAGTGTCACAAGCCTCCACAGAGAGCTCGTGGACAGCCTCCATGATAGAAGCAACGCAAGACTCCAGAGCGCAGTCCTTGCACGAACAAGAAGTGACTCCAGTGTCACAAGCCTCCACAGAGAGCTCGTGGACAGCCTCCACGATAGAAGCAACGCAAGACTCCAGAGCGCAGTCCTTGCACGAACAAGAAGTGACTCCAGTGTCACAAGCCTCCACAGAGAGCTCGTGGACAACCTCCACGATAGAAGCAACGCAAGACTCCAATGTGCAGTCCTTGCAGGAACAAGACCATGAGGGTCTAGCAACCTCTCCTGACCAACCAGCGGTAGATGATGCAAGTCTGCCATGCTCACGTGAACAGCAAGAAGGCTATAACAGCCTACCATGCTCCACTACACAGCAGCATGACCATGAAGGTCTCTCATGCTACAATGAAGGGCACAGCGCTGATGACTGTTCAAGCCCAACTGAAGACAAGCCAAAGGAATCGCCTCGTCCAAGCCCGAAGAAAAAAGGTTTATGCGCTGACCTTCAGGATCATTATGGCCGAACAGAGATTAATAATGCTGCACGGCCACAGAAGGATGCTGAGGATTTGCTAAAGAAATTTATTGAATGTTTAACTGGCAAGGAGCAGACTGAGAATTGCCAGTGTTTTAGTACGGATCGAAAAAATGGACAAGACATTGATCCTCAGGTAATGGAAATAACACAACCTGAATCATATCTACAGCAGGGACAAATGTCTCCCTTCAACACAACGCCGCAAAATCCCAACTTCGGAGACCAGCAGTTAGTCAGTAATGACTCTTCAAACCTTGAGGGGAACATTAATTGCATTGAACCTATACACACTCCACTGATAAATGAGCAGAACATTGGAGCAAGAATCCTGAGGACACCGACATCGAGTAGCCAGATAACGAATTTAAAACCCACAGCAGTTTCAAGTGAACCAAGTGTGCTTTCCACTAATGGTGAAGATGCAGATAAGGTCGACCCGATTATCCATTGTACCACACTAACCCCAGTGATTAAGCAGTTATGTATGGGGAGTATAATGTGGGCAATTGAGAACAGTAAAAGAGAGACTGTGACCATGCCAGTCCCAGCAAAATCAGACCCAGAGACCATGAAGGCATGTACATTAGACAAAGATACATATGAGGTACCTGAGAAGAAAAGTGAAACGGAATGTTCTTTGGAAAATAGTACAATGTCGATAGAAACATTGGATCCTATATTCGAGACCATACATATGGGAGAATTTGGGGGTAATAAACAAGGTTCTGCAATGTCTGGGGGAAGATTTAAAATTCCAAAGAAGAAAAGCCCAAATGAAGGACAACGGCAAGACAATGACAGTCCACCGACATGGTGTGCACCACCAGATGAAAACTCTGACAATTTATCCAACCCTAGTGAACAGCAAGCTGCTAATGAGGATCTATCCACGGGATGTGAGACGAGTGACGACAGCATCCCACTTCCCATGCAAAAGGTGCAAGGTGACAGACCTCGCCTAGTGCGTACCGAGGCACTCGACGATCACGGTGGGACCACTGGCGACTGCGGTGGCGGCGCACCGCTTCCACCCTCGATGGCTCGAGCCTCTCCACTGGTTGGTGCATTCCTGCATGTTCCGACTCCAGAAGTGCAGCTTCAGGGAATCTCGGCTGCCTCCAGTGAACCTGTTGGGACTCCGGACGGGGGGCATCGACGGAAGGCAGACCGGACTCCAGATGGGGAGCAGCCAAGCGCCGACTCTGATTTGCGCACGCCAGACCTTGCTCCGGACGGGCGGTGTCGCGGCCTCGGTGATGGCACGCTCAGGGTGACGGCGGATGCCACGGCGACAGGGAATGGATCGCGTGGCAGTCCCACTGGGTCGGCAGTGGCAACCAGCACCGGCGGTCCAAGATGGACACACCAATTCGCGCCATCGCCAGACGTTGATGCGAGCAACAATTCTCTCTCCAAGGCGACATGCTTCGACGTTTCTCTGCGGAGTCGCCCTTCCGGCACAGCAGGTGGCCGGAACCAGCGTGCACGGTCTCGGCCAACTTCCACATCTGGCACAGTCATCGCCTTGCATGATATTAGTGATGGTGCTACTTCGATGGCAACAACCCATCGGCTACAAGATGCCGTCCACCACAAACATAAAAAGAAAAAAGACTCCACCTTGTTCCTGGCATGCAGGGCGGATGGATTGGTGCGTAGGCGCAATCAGCGAGCTTTGCGCCGCCTTCCACGCTCGCAACTGAACCGTACGCACACGCCGGATCCTCCACTGGTTCCCAAGGATGACTTCGTGGAGATGCCACGGATCATGCCCCTTCCATCACCACCAGAACCAAACCACAGCCAAGGCACCACTAACAAAGATGTTGAATGTTATATTTGCACGAATGAAAAAACCAAGCACTGCACGAAGTACAACAAATGGTAAAGTAGAGACTTCGGCAACAGCATCACCTCCCAACAGTCCAAGGTGAACCAGTGTGACCCCAAATCTCCACAGCTGAACCGGCTTGAGGACCAGCCCATTCTTGAGGCGGTCACCCATTAGACTGGACTTATAACGCTGTTCATACGTTCAAAAAGTCAAACACTTCTGTATTAACCTGTTGTTGTTTATTGTTCCAGATATCGTCTGACCAGACCAATGTTCACGTTTTTTTTTTCTCTCGTATCCAAGTTTTGTTATGGTACAACCTTGTTAGTGTGACGCACCCGACATCGCCCCATGTAAATAGTTACGTCATATACACACGCTGTACACAACACACACACACACTCTTAGATGCACTCACGACACAATTATATTTATAACCACGTAGGCACATATCTTTGTAAAAAGGGGGGATGTCATGATATTCAAACACACACATCATGATAGACACACCAACAGACAAATCAGAACACACAACACCACAACCAATGACAGAAAGATATAAAAGCACAGACACGACCCCCGGTGGTCAGTATTAGCTGCAGAGGAGGACCAGGACACATCTGCCACCAAACACACTCAGGGAGACAGCACGTGCAGAGTATCCAGAACGAACTGTATTATAAGAGTTAAAATAAAATAGAGTTGTACCACATACAACTGTGTTGGTTCATCTGTGCACCAGAGCACCCAACACCACAGCTATCTCTATAGCATAGGGGGAAAGCGGGTCTGGAACGTGTCGTGCGGGGGCTGCAATGAGGGCTCTTTTCAAAGCATCCACCGCATCCGTATGCTGCGGAAGCCATTCCCAGGGGGCTCCCTTCTTTAGGAGGTCTGAGAGGAGCGCTGCCTTGCTGGCGAAACCGTCAATGTGGTTTCGGCAGCAGCCAACCAGTCCTAAAAATGACCGGAGGGCTGAAATGTTCTGGGGAAGGGGCAATTTGGCAATCGAGTCAATCCTTTTATGCTCAATCTCGCGTTTACCGTGCATGATAATTGTACCCAAATATATCACATTGTTTTCCAAAATCTGGGCCTTTTTTGGGTTTACTTTGCAGCCAATATATTGTAGGAGTTCCAGGAGTTCGGACAGAAGCTCGATGTGCTCTGCCTTGGTGTCTGTCTGCAGTAATAGGTCGTCCACATACTGGACCAGACATTCGGGGCGAGAAAATTTTGGCAAACCATTTGCCAGCTGTCGGTGTAAAATGGAGGGGGAGTTGTGGAATCCTTGTGGAAGGCATGTCCACGTGTACTGCTGACTTTTAAAAGTGAAGGCAAATTTGTATTGGCACGCTTTTGCCAATGGAATGGACCAGAATCCGTTACTGACGTCCAAAACCGTAAAGTATTGTGAGTTGAGTCCCTGTTTGAGCATGGTCTCGGGACTTGTGGCTACCGTGGGGGCTGTTGCGGGGGTGACTTTGTTGAGTTGCCGGTAATCGATGGTCAGTTGCCATGATCCATCGGACTTTCTCACTGGCCAAATCGGGGCATTATTAGTGGAGGCTACTGATCTGAGTATGCCCTGCTCTAATAAGCTGTCGATCACTTTTGAGATTTCTCCCTCTGCCTCTTGGGGCAATCCGTATTGATTTTGTGGTCTAGGGTCAGGTCCTGTGATTTGAACGGAACCAGTCATCCGGCCACAGTCGTGTTTGTGGGTCGCGAATGCTGTCCTGTGCTTCTGCAAAACTGCCCTAACCTGCTTGTCGTGGTCGGGTCAAACCAAAATTCGCCGACTGCGCTAATCTTGTTTGCGTATTCCCCTATTGTGAGCGTTGCGGGGGCTCTTGCGGATTTTGCCATTTTCCAGACACATTGGTTTACCGGATCAAATGAAAGGTGGTGGGAGTTCATAAAATCAATTCCCAAAATGTGTTCTGCTGTGTGGGGTAGATCGACTAAAATTATGGGGTGCTTTGTCGTTATATTGCCAATCTGAATGGGTGCAGGGGTTGTGATGTGTCCCTGCTGTGAGTGGCCTGTGAAGCCGCTGAGGGTGATCGTGGCTGTAGTGGGCCACGTGTCTTTCTGAAACATCGTGGAGGAATGAATTGTGGTGCGGGACCCTCCTGTGTCCCAGAGAAATTCGATGGGCTGTCCCTGTATCTTTGCTGCAACTACTGGTTGGCCGGACCTATCCCAAAGGGTGTCGCAGACCCAACTGGGGGATACCGAACACCGTCAGTCCGTTCCGTTCAGGTCCGTCTGGTCTGAACGGGTGGTTACACTATGGACTGGCTTTGTCCTGTTTCTATTCAGAGTGCCTGTCTGCTGGGCTCTCTGTGGCTTTCGTGGGGCATTGCATTCTCGTGCAAAGTGTCCTAACTGCCCACAGTTGTAACACTCCTGTGGTTTTTGTGGGGGGCTGTTCCTGCCTTCGTTCATCCATGCGGGGTTCTGGTGTGTTTTCACCACTTGGATGTCTGCTTCTGCCAGCTGTTCCTTGGGTTTCCTAACTGCGGGTTTGTTTTGGACAGATTGCTCCCAGGAGCGGGACAATCTCTTTAAAACCCATTTCTCATTATGCGCTTCTTCTGAGGGGTCATAGTTGATACAGGCTTTTTGTCCTGCCTCTGTGGCGTGGGAGATAAGGGTGCGGGTCCATTTGGCCATACCTTCTTGGGACAAATGGGCACGGTCTAGATTACCGAAAACGGCTGCAAAATGAATCCACAGGCGTCCAGCAAACGCTGTGAGATATTCCGTCTTTTTCGGCCTGCACTTATTCAGGCCTTCTACTGGGTCACCTCTGTTGTAGCCGATCGCATCTAGGATCGCTGTGTGCATCTCTGCAAGGGTGCCTCCTCCTACATTCTGTGGGTCGGGAAGGGCTACTACGACCGAAGTGTCTAAGCTCAAAACTGTGAGCTTCACTTGCTCACGCTCATCCAGGCCGTACATGGTCGCCTGCTGCTTCACTCCAGCAAAGAATTGCTGGGGGTCTGAGGTGGGGAGGAACGGTGTGATCTTTTCGCATGTGTCACGTAATTGGGTCACGGTTAAGGGGATGGTGTAAAGGAATTCTGCGTCTCCTTCCGATGTGACTGTGCAGTGGGTAGTGACTGGATTATCATAGAATTTAGATTATCATAGAATTTAAAGTGCAGAAGGAGGCCATTCGGCCCATCGAGTCTGCACCGACTCTTGGATAGATTACCCTACCCAAGGTCCACACCTCCACCCTATCCCCATAACCCAGTAACCCCACCCAACACTAAGGGCAATTTTGGACACTAAGGGCAATTTATCATGGCCAATCCACCTAACCTGCACATCTTTGGACTGTGGGAGGAAACCGGAGCACCCGGAGGAAACCCACGCAGACACGGGGAGGATGTGCAGACTCCGCACAGACAGTGACCCAAGCCAGAATCGAACCTGGGACCCTGGAGCTATGAAGCAATTGTGCTATCCACAATGCTACCGTGCTGCCTTCATGGGTGCCTGATCTATCTGCTCTGTGGGGGGTTGGGGTGCTTTTCTCTTTTGGGGCTTTCCTTGCGCACATGTTCTCAGAACATACCGATGCGCGGTTTCACTTAATTCTTGCCAATCAGGGCCGTCTTCCTCATCTAATTTGGATCTAAAGGTGCTCTGGAACCCATTTTGCACCGAAAGCAAAGACTGCAGTTCTGCAATCTGCTTCCTGCATTTCGCATGATCTAATGAGCTTTGTCTGTGCTCCGTGGTGGCAGCATGGAGTGCTCGTAATGCTGCTTTCAGGTCGCTACGCTGCCTTTGCAATGCCTCTACCTGTTTCTCTGTTTCCTCTCTTGCCAGGACTGATAGGCCTTTTCGTACTGTGTCTGGAAGCTGCTTAGGTGCGCCAGACAAGACTGGTGTGCCCCTTTGGCATCATCCACCTCTCCGTCCTTTGCTGCTAACTTCCTTCTCAACACTATGTTCTCTTTCTCAACCTCACTTACATCGACCTTGCTCATTCGATGTACTCCTTCTATCTCTTTACGGAGCGTCCGAATGACCTCCTCTGTGCCTCGCAATTCTGCCAGACAGGACACGATTGCCATCGGCTTGCGAGCTTTTCCCAAGCTTTTCTTATGGATCTCGTACAGGTTCTCCCACCAAGTATGTCCTATACTCCGGGTCTTGTTTCCTCATTGTCACTGAATTCACTCCAAAGGGGCCATCCTTTCCCTTTGAGATATTTCCTGATCTCTTCTTCCCAAATGGGACACTGACCTACTCTACTGCTGGTCGCTGCGACCACAAATTCTTCAGAGTTCATGAGGCATTGCATTGCCTGCATTGCCATCTTTCCTCTCTAAATACTCTCTTAAAATTTGGAACGAGGGGTACTAAGGCGGTTCTGTAATTATGGGTACGGCTTTCGCTATTTTCCGGAATACAAACTCCCAACAGTTTTTCGCAACAAAAATCTATCAGTTTTACCTTATAGCCATCTTAGTTACGCTTCCGAATTACGAGGATTGATCAGAACCTCTTGAACACTTGTGGTTTTTCTGTTCCCAATTGGATTTCTAATTCAAATTTCTGGGTTCTCCCGGAGTGGTTAAGCCACTTCTAAGGCGGGTCGCCAGTAATATGTTGCTAACTTTTGGTTGGCTCTTAAATGTTGCCCATTGTATCTTTACTTAATTTACTCTGTTTCTATAACCTTTGCTCTCGAGTCGCCAGGTATCTTTATGATACTGCCACGAGGTTCAAGTTCAAGTAATGATCAATAACTCAACACACCAATTAGTAAGATTCAAATCAAAACACATTTATTACACACAGTAAATCACTACTCATGCATAAACTCTACTTTCTAGACTATTCTCTATCACTCAAAGGCCTATACTTAGCTTCGGAATTGGCCCACCAGTTCAGGGGAACAAATGGCCTTTCGTTCGATCTGAGTCTGCAGGATTCAAATGCTGGTATGGACTGGTAGCTAGGAGCGCCTATCTCGTAGCGAACGTTGACTGGAGACTTACTCGGTTGATGCGGCAGCTTGGGCAGTTCACTCTCAAGGATTGATTCGCTGCTGAGTGACCCTGCCAAGAAAACCGATTTGAACTTGGGGGCTTTACTTTATAGTCCCCATGGCTTCCCGCCCTTCGGGGCGGGCCCCGTACCTGGTTCCAAGTGATTGGACTGCGTTCCGATCACGTGGATCGATTTCTCCAATACTGGAGTTGTTCCCTGCTCGCTGGGCGGTCCCTAAATGTCCGTTGGCCTTCCTTTGTCTTGGCTCCTGCTGGCGCCGAGGAGTCTGGCTTGGCTTTATTCACCTGAAGTGTATCAATTGTGCCTGGTAATCGCTCATTAATATGCAGACGGCTGCTGGTTTCAGTGCTGTCTGGTTTTTGCAAGTTTCAATACACATGATTTCTGCACTTGCTAGTCTTTGCCTGTGTTGGCTGAATTTCCCTTTAGTCTTTGCGGTTCTCCATTTTAAGTCGGGAAGTGACCAACCCAGGTGGCTACAGGCCACAGCTATTCATGATATAGATTAATGATCTGGAAGAAGTAACTGAAGGCATTGTTGCTAAGTTTGCAGATGATACAAAGATATGTAGAGAGACTGGTTGTGTTGAGGAAGCAGGCAGGCTGCAGAGGTCATGGACAAGCTTGGAGAGTGGGCAAAGAAGTGGCAGATGGAATACAATATGGAAAAGTGCGAGGTTATGCAGTTTGGTAGGAAGAATAGAGGCATAGATTATTTTCTAAATGGGGAAATGCTTTGGAAATCTGAAGCACAAAGGGACAGGGAGTCCTTGTTCACGGTTCTCTTCAGGTTAACCTGCAGGTTCAGTTGGCAGTTATGAAGGCAAATGCAATGTTAGCATTCATGTCGAGAGGGCTAGAATACAAGACCAGGGATGTACTTCCGAGGCTGTATAAGGCTCTGGTCAGACGCCATTTGGAGTATTGTGAGCAGTTTTGGGCCCTGTATCGAAGGAAAGATGTACTGGCCTTGGAAAGGGTCCAGAGGAGATTCACAAGAATGATCCCTGGAATGAAGAACTTGTCGTATGAGGAACAGTTGAGGACTCTGGGTCTATACTCGTTGGACTTTAGAAGGATGAGGGGGGGATCTTATTGAAACTTGCAGGATACTGATGTTAGTTTGTGGTTGCTGTTGAGCAGAGTCAGGATCTCGGCTTCTTTCCCAAACACATTTATTTTTCCTTGAACGCACTCCATACAAAACTCTATCTCCACACCAAGTGCCACCTGCAACCCCTTTACATATCAGTGTCAATTAGCGGATTCTTAACATCAATTTGATTTGTAGTTGGAATGTCTCTTAACCCATTCCTAACAACTGAGAGGCCTGGATATAGTGGACGTGGAGAGGATGTTTTCACTAGTAGGAGAAACTAGAACCAGAGGGCACAGCCTAAGACTGAAGGGATGATCCTTTATAACTAAGATGAGGATGAATTTCTTCAGCCAGGGGCTGGTGAATCTGTGGAACTCTTTGCCGCAGAAGGCTGTGGAGGCCAAATCACTGAGTAGCTTTAAGACAGAGATAGATAGGTTCTTGATTAATGAGTGATCAGGGTTTATGGGGGGGGAAGGCAGGAGAATGGGGATGAGAAACATTTCAGCCATAATTGAACGGCGGAGCAAACATGATGGGCCGAATGGCCTAATTCTGCTCCTACGTCTTAGGGTCTTATGGGATTAATTGATGGATGGATGAATGGATTGAGGAGGGATTAATTGATGACTTCATAGTTAAGGATTCTCTAGGGAATAGTGACTATAGTATGATTGAATTCAAAATTCAGTTTGTGGGTGAGAAAGTGGAATCCTACACTAGTGTACTGGAATTACACAAAGATAATTACATAGGTAAGAGGACAGGTTTGGCCCGAGTACAGTGGGCAGGAAGGCTAAAAGGTGGGACAACTGATGAGCAGTGGCAGTTTTTTTAAGGAGATACTCAATTCCTCACAACTAAAATATATCCCAGTGAGGAAGAAAGATGGGAAGAGGGGTAAAAAACATCCATGGCTAAACAAGGTGGTCAAGGACATTATGAAGACAAAAACTAAGTTATATCATATTGCAAAGGCCAGTGGCAGGCTGGACGATTGGGAAACTTTCAAAAATAAACAAAGGGATACTAAAAAAAGTAATAAAAAGAGGCAAGGTAAATTATGGAAAAAAAAACTAGCGCAGAATATCAAAAAGCTTCTACAGGTACCTAAAAGGGAAGAGAGTCGCAAAGGTGAATGTTGAAGATGAAACCAGAGAGTTAATAGTGGGGAATAGAACTGGCGGAGATGCTAAATCAATACTCAGTTTCCACGGTGGAGGACACGAGTACCATTCCTATAGGGATGGGTAATTCAGAGGTAATAGAAAGGGTGGAACTTGCAACAATCAACATCAATAACGAAACAGTACTTAACAAACTCTTGGGATTGAGGGCAGACAGGTCCCCAGGGCCTGATGGTCTACATCACGGGCAGCACGGTAGCCTGGTGGTTAGCACAATTGCTTCACAGCTCCAGGGTCCCAGGTTCGATTCTCCGCTGGGTCACTGTCTGTGCGGAGTTTGCACGTTCTCCCCGTGTCTGCGTGGGTTTCCTCCGGGTGCTCCAGTTTCCTCCCACAGTCCAAAGATGTGCAGGTTAGGTGGATTGGCCATGATAAATTGCCCTTAGTGTCCAAAATTGCCCTTAGTGCTGGGTGGGGTTACTGGGTTATGGGGATTGGGTGGAGGTGTGGACTTGGGTAGGGTGCTCTTTCCAAGAGCTGGTGCAGATTCGATGGGCCGAATGGCCTCCTTCTGCACTGTAAATTCTATGTAATCATAGGGTGTTAAAGGAAGTGGTAGCAGAGATAGGGGTTCCAGTGGATTGGAAAAATGTTAACGTAATGCACAAATTCAAAAAGGGAGGGAGGTAGAATGTTTGAAATTACAGACCAGTTAGTTTAACATCTGTTGATGGGAAATTATTAGAATCATTCATTAAGGCATGAAATTAAGGGGTGAAGAAAGGGATTAGGAGAGCTAAGAGAGGGCATGAACAATCTTTGGCGGGTAGGATCAAGGAAAACCCCAAGGCCTTTTACACATATGTGAGAAATATGAGAATGACTAGAGCGAGGGTAGGTCCGATCAAGGACAGTAGCGGGAGATTGTATATTGAGTCTGAAGAGATAAGAGAGGTCTTGAACGAGTACTTTTCTTCTGTATTTACAAATGAGAGGGGCGATATTGTTGGAGAGGACAGTGTGAAACAGATTGGTAAGCTCGAGGAAATACTTGTTAGGAAGGAAGATGTATTGGGCATTTTGAAAAACTTGAGGATAGACAAGTCCCCAGGGCCTGACGGGATATATCCAAGGATTCTATGGGAAGCAAGAGATGAAATTGCAGAGCCGTTGGCAATGATCTTTTCGTCCTCACTGTCAACAGGGGTGGTACCAGGGGATTGGAGAGTGGCGAATGTCGTGCCCCTGTTCAAAAAAGTGACTAGGGATAACCCTGGGAATTACAGGCCAGTTAGTCTTACTTCGGTGGTAGGCAAAGTAATGGAAAGGGTACTGAAGGATAGGATTTCTGAGCATCTGGAAAGACACTGCTTGATTAGGGATAGTCAGCACGGATTTGTGAGGGGTAGGTCTTGCCTTACAAATCTTATTGAATTCTTTGAGGAGGTGACCAAGCATGTGGATGAAGGTAAAGCAGTGGATGTAGTGTACATGGATTTTAGTAAGGCATTTGATAAAGTCTCCCATGGTAGGCTTATGCAGAAAGTAAGGAGGCATGGGATAGTGGGAAATTTGGCCAGTTGGATAACAAACTGGCTAACCGATAGAAGTCAGAGAGTGGTGGTGGATGGCAAATATTCAGCCTGGATCCCAGTTACCAGTGGCGTACCGCAGGGATCAGTTCTGGGTCCTCTGCTGTTTGTGATTTTCATTAATGACTTGGATGAGGGAGTTGAAGGGTGGGTCAGTAAATTTGCAGACGATACGAAGATTGGTGGAGTTGTGGATAGTAAGGAGGGCTGTTGTCGGCTGCAAAGAGACATAGATAGGATGCAGAGCTGGGCTGAGAAGTGGCAGATGGAGTTTAACCCTGAAAAGTGTGAGGTTGTCCATTTTGGAAGGACAAATATGAATGCGGAATACAGGGTTAACGGTAGAGTTCTTGGCAATGTGGAGGAGCAGAGAGATCTTGGGGTCTATGTTCATACATCTTTGAAAGTTGCCACTCAAGTGGATAGAGCTGTGAAGAAGGCCTATGGTGTGCTCGCGTTCATTAACAGAGGGATTGAATTTAAGAGCCGTGAGGTGATGATGCAGCTGTACAAAACTTTGGTAAGGCCACATTTGGAGTACTGTGTACAGTTCTGGTCGCCTCATTTTAGGAAGGATGTGGAAGCTTTGGAAAAGGTGCAAAGAAGATTTACCAGGATGTTGCCTGGAATGGAGAGTAGGTCTTACGAGGAAAGGTTGAGGGTGCCAGGCCTTTTCTCATTAGAACGGAGAAGGATGAGGGGCGACTTGATAGAGGTTTATAAGATGATCAGGGGAATAGATAGAGTAGACAGTCAGAGACTTTTTCCCCGGGTGGAACAAACCATTACAAGGGGACATAAATTTAAGGTGAAAGGTGGAAGATATAGGAGGGATATCAGAGGTAGGTTCTTTACCCAGAGAGTAGTGGGGGCATGGAATGCACTGCCTGTGGAAGTAGTTGAGTCGGAAACATTAGGGACCTTCAAGCAGCTATTGGATAGGTACATGGATTACGGTTAAATGATATAGTGTAGATTTATTTGTTCTCAAGGGCAGCACGGTAGCATTGTGGATAGCACAATTGCTTCACAGCTCCAGGGTCCCAGGTTCAATTCCGGCTTGGGTCACTGTCTGTGCGGAGTCTGCACGTCCTCCCCGTGTCTGTGTGGGTTTCCTCCGGGTGCTCCGGTTTCCTCCCACAATCCAAAGATGTGCAGGTTAGGTGAATTGGCCAATGATAAATTGCCCTTAATGTCCAAATTGCCCTTGGTGTTGGGTGAAGGTGTTGAGTTTGGGTAGGGTGCTCTTTCCAAGAGCCGGTGCAGACTCAAAGGGCCGAATGGCCTCCTTCTGCTCTGTAAATTCAATGATAATCTATGATTAATCTAGGACAAAGGTTCGGCACAACATCGTGGGCCGAAGGGCCTGTTCTGTGCTGTATTTTCTATTTTCTATGTTCTATGTTCTATAAGGCAATAATACCAGGACATTTGGAAAGCCAAAGCGCTATCCATCTGAGTCAGCATGGTTTAATGAAGGGCAAATCATGTTTAACTAATTTGCTAGAGTTCTTTGAAGATGTAACAAGCAAAGTAGATTATGGGGATCCTGGAGATGTAGTATATCTGGATTTCTGGAAGGCGTTTGATAAGGTGCCGCACAGAAGGTTAATTCACAAGGTGAATCAGATGGGATTAGGGTTAACCTGTCAGCTTGGATAGAAGACTGGCTGACGGGCAGGAGACAAAGAGTTGGGATAAATGGGTCATTTTCTGAATGGCAAGATGTAGCTAGTGGGGTGCCACAGGGTTCGGTACTTGGGCCCCAGCTATTTACAATCTATATAAACAACTTGGATACAGGGATAGAAGGTTCTCTTGCCAAATTTACAGATGACACTTAAATAGGTGGGACAGTAAGTTGCAATGAGGAAATAAGACATTTACAAAGGTTAGGTGAGTGGGCTAAAATGTGGCGGATAGAGTTTAACGTGGATAAGTGTGAGGTTATCCATTTGGTCAAAAAAATGGAAGCGCAACTTCTTATCTAATGGAGAGAAACTTCAGAGTGCGGAGGGATCTGGGTGTCCTCGTGTGCCTGAATGGCTGAAAGCTATTATGCAGGTACAGCAGGTGATAAGGAGGCAAATGGAACTTTGGCCTTTATAGCTAAAGGGATAGAGTATTAAAGTAGGAAAGTGTTGCTGCAATTGTACAAGGCATTGGGGAGATCACACCTGGAGTACTGTGCAGAGTTTTGGTCCCATTCATTGAGGAGGGATGTAGTGGCTTTGGAGGCTGTTCAGAGGAGGTTCCCTAGATTGATTCCAGAGATGAAGGGTTTGTCTTATGAAGAGAGATTGAGCTGGTTAGGCCTATACCCGCCAAGTATAGAAAAATGAGAGGAGATCTAAATGAGATATATAAGATGATGAAAGGGATTGGCAAAATAGATGTGGAGCAGATGTTTCCTCCTGTGGGGCAATCCAGAAAGAGAGGTCATAGTTTATGGATAAGGGGTAACAGATTTCAAACAGAGATGAGAAGAAATTACTTCTCTCAAAGGGTCGTGAATCTGTGGAGTTCATTGCCCCAGAGTGTGGTGGTTGCTGGGACATTGAGTAAATTTAAGGAGGAGGTGGGCAGATTTTTAATTAGTAATGGGTTGAAGGGTTATGGAGAAGAGTTGAGACTGAGAGGAGATCAGCCATGATTGTATGAAAGGCTGGGTGGGCTCGAGAGGCTGAATTGCCTACTCCTGGTTTGTATTCAACAGGAAGGTTGAGGTCATGCTTGTGGACTGGTGTTCCGCAAAGCAATCACCCAGTCTGTGTTTAGTCTACCCTGTCATGATATTCAAACACACACATCATGATGGACACACTAACAGGCAAATCAGAGTACACAACACCACAACCAATCACAGACAAGAACACCAACCACATAAAAAGCACGAGCACGACACCTGGAGGTCAGTAGGTCTGGGGAGAAGGAAGCATGAAAGAGCTGTTGAAACACCACAAGCAGGGAGCCCCCCACGTGCAGAGTGCAAAGACCAAGTTGTAAATAGTGAGTTTAAATAAACAAGTGTTGTACCATATGCAACTGTGTTGGCTCTTCTGTGTGTTAGAACACCCAACACCACATGGTACAGGAGTGGATCGATACCTGCCTACCAACCTGCCATTCTGGACATGGACCACACCGGCAAACCGCAGCCGATGCAAGTCACGGGGAACCTAGGCACCAACTGGAAGCTCTACAGGCAGCGATTTGACCTGTACATCCGTGCCACCGAAAAACAGAATGTCTCGGATGATTCGAAGATTGCAATGCTCCTCTTCTACGCAGGCCCCCACCCAAATGATGTCTTTAATTCACTGGTGTTCGAGGAAGGCGAAAACCAGGCCAAATATGACACGGTCATCCTCAAAATGGACCAGCACTTTCAAACTGAAGTAAACGAAACTTTCGAAAGATACATCTTTCAGCAACGCCTGCAAGGTAAGGAGGAGCTTTTTCAACCCTTTTTGACGCACCTCCGGATTCTAGCGCAGTCCTGCGGTTACGGCACCACCACAGAGTCCATGATCAGGGACCAGATTGTTTTTGGCGTTGCCTCCAGTGGCCTACGCCAGCAGCTTCTTAAAATAAAGAGCCTCACCTTAGCGTCTGCTGTGGAAGCCTGTGTCCTCCATGAAAATGCGACCTGCCGTTTTGCCCGATTTCAGGCGTCCGAGTTGGCACGGAGGGGGTCCCCAGCCGTCGAATCGGCAAGCCAGGCCGCCCACGACGTTGAACGCATCCAGGCCGTCGATTTCTTCCCGCCCCACGGCCCGGACGACAGCGGCCGCTTCCCGCGCTTTTCGCGGTCTCCCGCGCAGGTGCGCGCCAAGAATAACGGCCACAACGAGGGACGCACTGCGCAGGCGCGCCCACCGCAAGATCGCACTGCGCATGCGCAGTGGCGCAACGAACGCCGTGACGTCATGACGTGCAGCAAGTGTGGAGGTCTACACTTAAAAGGGCAATGTCCTGCAAAATACCAACAGTGCAACAGATGTGCCATGATAGGCCACTACGCAGCCCGCTGTCGTGCGGCTCAACCCATGGATCCGGCGCATCCTCGACAACCTCGCACACGAGTCAGGACCGTCCAGCCCACGCATCAAGACTTCCAGTTAAGTGATGCAGATGACCAGGATGACTTCAGAGTTGCCGTCATTGATGTCAACAAGGTCAATGCCATCAATCCAGATGATGAGTGGTGTGCCACCCTGACGGTCAACCGATCGCGCGTCGCCTTCCGTCTGGACACCGGCGCATCCGCCAACCTGATTGCTTACTCTGCAGTCCAGGCCATGAAGGTCAAACCACTCATCACACCATCCCGGCTTAAGATGGTTGACTATAACGGGAACGTTATCCCGTCCGCAGGATCTTGCCAGCTACAGGTGACTCACAAGGGGTACACGGCCACACTCCCCTTCGAAGTTGTGGGCTCATCAAAGGACTCGTTACTGGGCGCACAAGCGTGTAAGGTCCTTCACCTGGTACAGCGCATCATGTCTCTCTCTCCAGATGAGATATCCGACTTCCCGGATGCTGAGTTCCACGCGAATCTCCATTCCCTCCTCGCTCACAACCAGGAGGTTTTTGAAGGCATGGGGACATTGCCACACACGTACAAGATTCGACTCAGACCGGACGCCATCCCTGTCGTTCACGCACCTCGCAGGGTTCCTGCGCCTCTCAAAGACCGCCTCAAGGCACAACTGCAGATTCTTCAGGACCAAGGGGTCCTATCCAAGGTCACGGAGCCCACGCCATGGGTCAGCTCCATGGTCTGTGTAAAGAAGCCCTCTGGCGAGCTCCGTATATGTATAGATCCAAAAGATCTGAACAACAACATCATGCGGGAACACTATCCCATCCCAAAACGAGAAGACCTCACCAGCGAGATGGCGCGAGCCAACATATTCACTAAATTGGATGCGTCCAAAGGATTCTGGCAGATCCAACTGGACCCGGCCAGCCGAAGACTATGCACATTCAACACCCCTTTTGGCAGATTCTGCTACAACCGGATGCCATTCGGCATCATTTCGGCATCTGAAGTATTCCACCGCATTATGGAGCAGATGATGGAAGGCATCGAAGGGGTACGTGTATATGTGGACGATATCATCATTTGGTCCACCACTCCGCAGGAACACATGCATCGTCTTCGACGTGTCTTCACCCGCATACGGCAAAATGGCCTGCGTCTCAACCGTGCGAAGTGTGCTTTCGGCCAGACGGAGCTGAAATTCCTCGGGGACCACATCTCAAGGTCCGGGGTCCGTCCCGATGCAGACAAGGTTAGCGCCATCACAGCCATGCCACGACCGGCTGACAAGAAGGCTGTCTTAAGATTCCTGGGCATGGTCAACTTCCTTGGGAAGTTCATTCCCAACCTGGCTTCTCATACAACAAACATGCGCCATCTCGTAAAAAAATCGACGGAATTCAACTGGCACCAGTCGCATCAGCAGGAATGGGAGGAGCTCAAGCACAAACTGGTCACGGCACCAGTGCTGGCCTTCTTTGACGCGACTCGCCCTACAAAGATCTCAACAGACGCCAGCCAATCTGGTATTGGAGCGGTACTCCTGCAAAAAGACAGCACGTCATCATGGGCCCCGGTTGCGTATGCCTCACGAGCCATGACCCCTACCGAACAGCGCTACGCGCAAATCGAAAAAGAATGCCTGGGCTTGTTAACTGGACTGGACAAGTTCCACGACTATGTGTATGGCCTGCCACGATTCACGGTCGAAACTGACCACCGCCCCCTGGTCAACATCATTAACAAAGACCTGAACGACATGACTCCTCGCCTCCAGCGCATCTTACTCAAACTCAGGAGGTACGATTTTGAACTGATCTACACTCCGGGGAAGGAACTCATAGTGGCGGACACTCTTTCCCGAGCAGTGAGCACACCACCAGATGCGGAGGGGTTCGTGCGTCAAATTGAGGCACACGTGACTCTGACAGCAGCAAATATGCCAGCTGATGATCCTTGTCTGGCCCACATACGCGCAGAGACGGCGACTGACCCTCTGCTGCAGCGAGTGATGCGCCACATGACGGAAGGGTGGCTAAAAGGGCAGTGCCCCCAGTTTTACAATGTGCGAGATGATCTCACCAATATAGACGGGGTCCTTATGAAATCGCATAGGATCGTCATTCCACACAGTGTGCGCCAGATGATTCTTCGTCAACTACACGAAGGCCACCTGGGTGTCGAAAAATGCAGACGAAGGGCCCGGGCGGCGGTATATTGGCCGGGTATTAATGAAGACATAGCCAACATGGTGCTCAACTGCACAACCTGTCAGAGGTTTCAGCCGGCGCAACCTCCGGAAACACTTCTACCACACGAGATGGTGACGTCCCCCTGGGCGAAGGTGGGTGTTGACCTATTTCACGCGCTCGGCAGAGATTACATTGTTATTATAGACTACTTCTCAAACTACCCGGAAGTCATGCCTCTCCATGATCTGACGTCGTCCGCAGTCATTGGGGCCTGCAAGGAAACGTTTGCTCGCCATGGCATTCCAAGGACTGTCATGTCAGACAATGGACCTTGTTTTGCCAGCCGTGAATGGTCGTCCTTTGCCGCAGCATATGGTTTCACTCATGTGACATCCAGCCCTCTGCATCCACAATCGAACGGGAAGGCTGAAAAGGGTGTCCACATCGCAAAGCGGCTCCTGTGCAAGGCGGCTGATGCCGGATCGGACTTTAACCTTGCCTTGCTGGCCTATCGATCGGCCCCGTTATCCACGGGCCTCTCGCCAGCGCAGCTACTAATGGGTCGCTCCCTCAGGACGACGGTACCTTCCGTCCTGGCACCGACAACAGACCATGAGGCGGTTCTTCGGGACATGCAACTGCAGCGTGATCGCCAGAAAGGTCGGTACGACACACGAGCGACGGACCTGCCCCCCCTGTCCTCCGGAGACAAAGTACGCGTCCATCAACCGTATGGTGGCTGGTCAGCACCGGCCGAAGTCCTCCGACAAGTGGCTCCCCGCTCGTTCCTGGTTCGCATGCCGGATGGTTCCGTGCGTCGCCGCAATCGGCGCGCCCTTCGCCGACTTCCACGTTCACAGCCACACAACACGCCAGATCCTCAACAGGCTTCCGAGGATGACTTTGTGGAGCTGCCGCACATCACGCCCTTTCCATCGCCACCCATGGCCATGCCTGCACAGCAGCCGGTGGTTCTTGATCCACCCTTAAGGCGGTCAACCCGAATTCGTCGCAAACCCATTAGAATGGACTTATAATACAGTTCATATGTTTAATAAGTTGGACAATTTTACATGATAACCTGTTGTTGTTTATCGTTCCAGATGTCGTCTGACTGGACAACTGTTCAAAATTTTTTTTCTTCTTCTCTCGTTCGAATTTCTGTTATGTTATGGTACAACTGGATTCATGTGACGCACTCGACATCGCCCCATGTACATAGTTCCGTCATAGACACATGCTGCACACGACACACACACACTCTTAGATGCACTCACGTCACGATCATATTTATTACCACGTAGGCACATATCTTTGTAAAAAGGGGGGATGTCATGATATTCAAACACACACATCATGATGGACACACTAACAGGCAAATCAGAGTACACAACACCACAACCAATCACAGACAAGAACACCAACCACATAAAAAGCACGAGCACGACACCTGGAGGTCAGTAGGTCTGGGGAGAAGGAAGCATGAAAGAGCTGTTGAAACACCACAAGCAGGGAGCCCCCCACGTGCAGAGTGCAAAGACCAAGTTGTAAATAGTGAGTTTAAATAAACAAGTGTTGTACCATATGCAACTGTGTTGGCTCTTCTGTGTGTTAGAACACCCAACACCACATACCCTATGTAGAGGGGACCTCATTGGGAGCCGTGAATACAATAACAGTGCAAGTGAATCCTGCTTAACCTGAAAGGAGTATTTGGGGCCTTGAATGGTGAGGCAGGAGGAGGTAAAGGGGCAGGTGTTGCACCTTCTGCAATCCCAGGGGAAGGTGTGGTGGGAAGGGGATGAGGAGTTGGGCAGAATGGAAGAGTGAGCCAGGGTGTCATGGAGGGAGTGGTCTCTGCGGAATGCTGAGAGGGGTGTGAGGAGAAGATGCGTTTAGTGGTGACATCATGCTGGAGTTGACGCAAAGAGCTGAGGATGATCCTTTGAATGCAGAAGCTGGTGCATTGAAAAGTGAGGACAAGGGGGAACCTGCCATGGTTCTGGGAGGGAGGGGGAGGGGTGAGGGCAGAGATGAGGGAAATGAGTAGTGTGCCAAATGAGGACTTATCTAACCCTACCACCCACCCCACCACACCAACCATCCACCCACCACCTTAAATAAAGGCAAATAGAATGTGATGAGAGAAAAGCTGGCTACAGTAGACTGGGAGAAAAGACTTTATGGTGAAACAGTTGAGGAAAGGTGGAGAACCTTCCAAGTGATTTTTCACAGTGCTCAGCAAAAGTTTAAACCAACAAAAAGGAAGGACGGTAGAAAGAGGGAAAATTGACCGTGGATATCTAAGGAAATAAGGGCGAGTATCTGTAGGAGCGGTTTCAAGACCTGTGTATTGAGTTCTTCCACGTGGGGTTATTCCCTGTGGCTCAGCTCAGTACAGAGAGAAACAAAAACACCACAACCTGGACAAGATGGCTATTTAATCAAGCTTGTTACGTGTACACGGAGAACAGACTGGATATCGGCCAAGACCTGTTCTACCGAACAAAGAGCCCAGCACAGTAATTATACAACGTTCAAAATCAATAGCCCACCCCAGTTGCACGCGATCCAACCCCTGAAGCTGCTTCTTTTAAACTTATCCAATAGAATTGCAAGCAGTGTTTAAACTTCACCCGATAGAGTCACAAGCAGTACATGATTGATCATCATCCTGACAGATGCTTACAATCCCAGCAGCTTGCTGACTGTGAGAAACAGAACAACAGAAAGACAAGATGTCAGAAGTAATGTCCTTTTGGTCAAGTGAGCTATCCTAAATCCCAGTTGAGTACTTATTACTGCTTTGTCCTAAAAATACATGTTTAATGGTTAATAATGATTACTCAATCCTATAATTCATCTCAATCCTTAATAAAACAACTCATGTAAAACTACTCATGCCAACAATTCAGTTTTAAGAGATATCATCGCTGAACCTCCCCCCCTTCAGTATCAAATTGAAGGAAATAGCATACAAAGTGGCAAAGATTAGTGGGAGACTAGAGGACTGGGAAATCTTTAGGGGGCAACAGAAAGCTACTAAAAAAGCTATAAAGAAGAGAAAGATAGATTATGAAAGTAAACTTACTCAGAATATAAAAACAGATAGTAAAAGTTTCTACAAATATATAAAACAAAAAAGAGTGGCTAAGGTAAATATTGGTCCTTTAGAGGATGAGAAGGGAGATTTAAAATGGGAGATGAGGAAATGGCTGAGGAACTGAACAGGTTTTTTGGGTCGGTTTTCACAGTGGAAGACACAAATAACATGCCAGTGACTGATGGAAATGAGGCTATATCAGGTGAGGACCTTGAGACGATTGTTATCACTAAGGAGGTCGAGATGGGCAAGCTAATGGGGCTAAAGGTAGACAAGTCTCCTGGCCCTGATGGAATGCATCCCAGGGTACTAAAAGAGATGGCTAGGGAAATTGCAAATGCACGAGTGATAATTTACCAAAATTCACTAGACTCTGGGGTGGTCCCGGCGAATTAGAAATTATCAAACGTGACACCACTGTTTAAAAAGGAGGTAGGCAGAAAGCAGGTAATTATAGGCCAGTTGGCTTAACTTCGGTAGTAGGGAAGATGCTGGAATCTATCATCAAGGAAGAAATAGCGAGGCATCTGGATGAAAATTGTCCCATTGGACAGACGCAGCATGTGTTCATAAAGGGCAGGTCGTGCCTAACTATTTTAGTGGAATTTGTTGAGGACATTACCAGTGGGTTAGATAACGGGGAGCCAATGGATGTGGTATATCTGGATTTCCAGAAAGCCTTTGACAAGGTGCCACACAAAAGGTTGTTGCATAAGATAAAGATGCATGGCATTAAGGGTAAAGTAGTAGCATGGATAGAGGATTGGTTAATTAATAGAAAGCAAAGAGTGGGGATTAATAGGTGTTTCTCTGGTTGGCAATCAGTAGCTAGTGGTGTCCCTCAGGGATCAGTGTTGGGCCCACAATTGTTCACAATTTACATAGATGATTTGGAGTTGGGGACCAAGTGCAATGTGTCCAAGTTTGCAGCCGACACGAAGATGAGTGGTAAAGCAAAATATGCAGAGGATACCGGAAGTCTGCATAGGGATTTGGATAGGTTAAGTGAATGGGCTAGGGTCTGGCAGATGGGATACAATGTTGACAAATGTGAGGTTATCCATTTTGGTAGAAATAACAGCAAAAGGGATTATTATTTAAATGATAAAATATTAAAACATCCTGTTGTGCAGAGAGACCTGGGTGTGCTAGTGCATGAGTCACAAAAAGTTGGTTTACAGGTGCAACAGGTGATTAAGAAGGGTTTTATCCTTCATTGCTAGAGGGATGGAGTTTAAGACTAGGGAGGTTATGCTGCAATTGTATAAGGTGTTAGTGAGGCCACACCTGGAGTATTGGTTTTGGTCTCCTTACTTGAGAAAGGACGTACTGGCACTGGAGGGTGTGCAGAGGAGATTCACTAAGTAAATCCCAGACTTGAAGGGGTTGGTTCACGAGGAGAGGTTGAGTAGACTGGGACTGTACTCGTTGGAATTTAGAAGGATGCGGGGGATCTTAGAGAAACATGTAAAATTATGAAGGGAATAGATAGGATAGATGCGGGCAGGTTGTTTCCACTGGCGGGTGAAAGCAGAACTAGGGGGCATAGCCTCAAAATAAGGGGAAGTAGATTTAGGACTGAGTTTAGGAGGAACTTCTTCACCCAAAGGGTTGTGAATCTATGGAATTCCTTGCCCAGTGAAGCAGTTGAGGCTCCTTCATTAAATGTTTTTAAGATAAAGATCGACAGTTTTTTGAAGAATAAAGGGATTAAGGGTTATGGTGTTCGGGCCGGAAAGTGGAGCTGAGTCCACAAAAGATCAGCCATGATCTCATTGAATGGTGGAGCAGGCTCGAGGGGCCAGATGGCCGACTCCTGCTCCTAGTTCTTATGTTCACCCTGCTGTGATTCTACTCATCTTCTCTGTAAAGAAAGTGAGGGTTATCGAAAATGCATTCCCTCTTCATAAATGCAAAAAAAGGGCAATACTTTACTGATTCACATTCCTGACTGAGTAAAGCTTTGCCAAAACAGGTTAACAAGCACCCCACACCTCGCTGCTCTTATATTGCACACCCTGTCAGAAAAAGGACAAACGTGAAATCAACAGCAGGAGAATAAAGTCCATGATTAATGGTGAACTGCAGAATGATAACACCATCCATGGCACTTGGAAAGGCCGAAGCTATGTCAGGACAGTCAAGCACCATTCAGGATCCCTCCAAAGTTCCATCAAGCGAAACGCCTTCACCTCCGCCCGGGCAGTACGAAACCGAGACCTTGACCGAGTCGGGTCAGGGTAAACGACATACCATACAATAGGATTTCCAAGAACTGAAGGTGAGCCCTCACCAGGGGTATTGCTCTATCAAATTACTGGATTCCCTTCTCCATTTCCACTATTTCTCAAGGATATTTCGCAGTTCATCAAGGTGAGCACCAAAAGGCTGCACCACGGAGTTGAGATCATTATCCAGAACATCATTTGCAATGGCAGCCATCATCTTGATGCCCATAGCACCCTGCTCACCAGCAACCCCAACACTGTACGCTGGAGCCCCACCCCAGCCACCTCCAGCAACCCCAGCACTGTACGCTGGAGCCCCACCCCAGCCACCTCCAGCAACCCCAGCACTGTACGCTGGAGCCCCACCCCAGCCACCTCCAGCAACCCCAGCACTGTACGCTGGAGCCCCACCCCAGCCACCTCCAGCAACCCCAGCACTGTACGCTGGAGCCCCACCCCAGCCACCTCCAGCAACCCCAGCACTGTACGCTGGAGCCCCACCCCAGCCACCTCCAGCAACCCCAGCACTGTACGCTGGAGCCCCACCCCAGCCACCTCCAGCAACCCCAGCACTGTACGCTGGAGCCCCACCCCAGCCACCTCCAGCAACCCCAGCACTGTACGCTGGAGCCCCACCCCAGCCACCTCCAGCCTTAACCAATTGAGGATTTTCTCTGATTTAACTCGTTCTACATCGTGAAAATCCAGCCAGGATCATAGTACAAGAGATATATCCCAAAACTAAGTAATTATAGGATGTGCATTAGGATAACAGATTAAAAGACAAGTTGAGGCAGAGCTCACGCAAACGCAGCAGTTCCTGCGCTCACATCGTGTGACCCGCTTGGAAATGTTTTGTATTTGTGAGACTAAGTAGAAATATTTTGGGAAATGTTTGCAAGACTAATGTTAACTGTGCAAATGTAATATTGTGTATTAAAGTATTATTTTCTTCTGTTACTAATTGATTTGATTAAATATTTAAAATCTCCAAAAATGGGATTGGCACCTTTGGGTGGCATGGTGGCACAGTGGTTGGCACTGTTGCTTCACAGCTCCAGGGTCCTGGGTTTGATTCCCGCTTGGGTCACTGTCTGTGCGGAGTCCGCACGTTCTCCCCGTGTCTGCGTGGGTTTCCTCCGGGTGCTCCGGTTTCCTCTCAAAAGTCCCGAAAGACGTGCTGTTAGGTGATGCACTATCAATTACGACGAGATGAGAGTAGAGAGCAATCGAGGCTTTATTAAGCGGAGATGTGTGGCCTCCTGCAGCTGCTACCAGAATGGAAGCAGCTCGGGTGTGCACACACATTTATACTCCGCCTACTGGATGGAGCCAGCAGGGGGATTTACCCCCGTACCGAGAGTACAGGATCCTGACCATATTACCTCTAATAATCATCGTTACAACTATTATACAATCAGTGGTGACGACCACATTCACCCCCTGTTAAAAAAGAGTCCAGCGGGGGTGGTGGAAAAAGTAACAGTTTGGTGAAAAATTTACAGTCCAGGTGACATTTACAATTTCAGCCGGTCGCGTGCCCTGATCCTCCGCTGTGAGCGCCTCGGTCCCGGTGGTGATGCGGGCACTGTCTTGGTCGCCTGTGACTCCGGGAGCGTGTTGTCCTCGTCTTTATCCCTGGGTGGTAGCAGTGGGAGGATGGGACGTCCTGGGGCGGGGGCTGTAGTGAGGTGCGTTGGGGATAGGGTGGGTGGCGCCAGGGCAATCGGAGGGGGTGGGTGTCGGGTGGTGGGCCGTGGGTGGGGATCCAGCTGGTGCCGGGTCCCGGAGGGAGACTGCATCCTGGCGCCCGTCGGGGTACGCCACATAGATGTACTGCGGGTTCACGTGCAGTAGTTGTACCCTTTCGACCAATGGGTCCGCCTTGTGGATCCGCACGTGTTTGAGGAGGAGGACGGGTCCAGGAGCTACCAGCCATGTTGGGAGCGAAACCCCAGAGGTGGACTTCCTGGGGAAGGCAAGGAGATGTTCATGGGGGGTTTCATTAGTTGCAGTGCAGAGTAGTGATCAGATGGAGTGGAGTGCGTTGGGGAAAACCTCCTGCCAGTGGGAGACCAGGAGATTTTTAGACCGCAGGGCCAGCAGGACGGCCTTCCAGACCGTCCCGTTCTCCCTCCACCTGCCCGTTTCCCCAGGGGTTGAAGCTGGTCGTCCTGCTCGCGGCAATGCCCTTGCTGAGCAGGAACTGACGCAGCTCATCACTCATAAAGGAGGATCCCTGGTCGCTGTGGACGTAAGCGGGGAAACCGAACAGGGCGAAGATGCTGTGGAGGGCTTTAATGACCGTGGCAGACGTCATATCGGGGCATGGGATGGCGAAGGGGAATCGGGAGTATTCATCGACCACGTTCAGGAAGTACGTGTTTCGGTCGGTAGAGGGGAGGGGCCCTTTGAAGTCCATGCTGAGGCATTCAAAGGGACGGGAGGCCTTCACCAGGTACGCTCGGTCTGGCCGGTAGAAGTGCGGCTTGCACTCCGCGCAGACCTGCCAGTCTCTGGTGACAGCCCTGACCTCCGCAATGGAATAGGGCAGGTTGCGGGCCTTTATGAAGTGAAAGAGACGGGTGATCCCTGGGTGACACAGACCATCGTGTAGGGCCCGGAGTCGTTCCACTTGTGCGCTGGCACATGTACCTCGGGATAGGGCATCGGGGGGCTCGTTGAGCTTCCTGGGGCGATATAAAATCTCGTAATTGTAGGTGGAGAGCTCGATCCTCCACCTTAAGATTTTATCATTTTTGATCTTGCCCCGCTGTGTATTATTGAACATGAAGGCAACCGACCGTTGGTCAGTGTGGAGAGTGAATCTCCTGCTGGCCAGGTAATGCCTCCAATGCCGCACAGCTTCCATGATGGCTTGGGCCTCCTTTTCGACAGAGGAGTGCCGAATTTCGGAGGCATGGAGGGTGCAGGAAAAGAATGCCACGGGTCTGCCTGCTTGGTTGAGGGTGGCGGCCAGAGCTACGTGCAATGCATCGCTCTCCACCTGAAAAGGGAGGGACTCGTCGACGCGTGCATCGTGGCCTTGGCAATGTCGGCCTTAATGCGGTTGAAGACCTGGCGGGCCTCAGCCGTCAGGGGGAAAACTGTGGAGTGGATGAGTGGGCAGGCCTTGTCCGCATAGTTTTTAAAAAATATATATATTTTTTAACGTTTTTAACACAATTTTTCTCCCTTACAAACAATAACCGCGCCCCCCCCCCCCCCCCGTAACAAAAAAAAAGAAACGAGAAATTGCACGGAGCAAAATATATACATGGCAAAATAGTATATTTACATAGCTTTGTACACTGGCTCTCTCCCGTACGTGCCAGTTTCCCCGACTCTTCATGTTATCTCTTGCTCATCCACCCCCCCAGGCAGCTCCCCCTTCCCCCCCACCGCCACCCCCCCCCCCCAAGGTTGCGGCTGCTGCTGACTGACCTTCCTCTAACGCTCCGCGAGATAGTCTAGGAACGGTTGCCACCGCCTGTAGAACCCCTGCGCAGACCCTCTCAAGGCGAACTTACTCCTCTCCAACTTAATGAACCCAGCCATATCGTTTATCCAGGCCTCCACGCTGGGGGGCTTCTCCTCCTTCCACATTAGCAAGATCCTTCACCGGGCTACTAGGGACGCGAAGGCCAGAATACCGGCCTCTTTCGCCTCCTGCACTCCCGGTTCGTCAACTACTCCAAATATTGCTAGCCCCCAGCTTGGCTTGACCCAGACTTTCACCACCTGAGATATTGCTCCCGCCACGCCTCTCCAGAACCCCTCCAGTGCCGGGCATGACCAAAACATATGGACATGGTTCGCCGGGCTCCCTGAGCACCTTCCACATCTGTCCTCTACCCCAAAGAACCTGCTCAACCTCGCCCCCGTCAAGTGAGCTCTGTGAACCACCTTAAATTGTATCAGGCTGAGCCTGGCACACGAGGAGGAGGAATTAACCCTACCCAAGGCATCAGCCCACAGACCTTCCTCGATCTCCTCCCCCAGCTCCTCCTCCCATTTACCCTTCAACTCTTCTACCAGCGCTTCCCCCTCTTCTTTCATCTCCTGGTGTATTGCCGACACCTTGCCCTCCCCGACCCATGCGCCCGAGATCACCCTGTCTTGAAATTCTTGTGCCGGGAGCAACGGGAATTCCCTCACCTGTCGCCTCACAAAAGCCCTCACCTGCATATATCTAAAGGCATTTCCCGGGGGTAACTCGAACTTCTCCTCCAGTGCCGCTAAGCTCGCAAACGTCCCGTCAATGAACAGATCCCCCATTCTTCTAATCCCCGCCCGATGCCAGCTCTGGAACCCCCCGTCCATCTTCCCCGGAACAAACCGGTGGTTACCTCTTATCGGGGACCATACCGATGCTCCCATTGCACCCCTGTGCCGTCTCCACTGGCCCCAGATCCTTAACGTTGCCGCCACCACCGGGCTCGTGGTATACTTTGTCGGCGAGAGCGGCAGCGGTGCCGTCACCAACGCCCCCAGGCTCGTTCCTTTACAGGCTGCCATCTCCATCCTCTTCCATGCCGCCCCCTCTTCCTCCATAACCCACTTGCGGATCATCGCCACATTTGCTGCCCAGTAGTGGCTCCCTAGATTTGGCAGCGCCAACCCTCCTCGGTCCCTACTGCGTTCCAGGAACCCTCTCCTTACCCTCGGGGTCTTATTGCCCACACAAACCCCATAATACTCCTACCTACTCTCTTAAAAAAGGCCTTGGTGATCACGATGGGGAGGCACTGAAACACAAACAGAAACCTCGGGAAGACCACCATTTTGACCGACTGCACTCTACCCGCCAGCGAGAGCGGTAACATGTCCCATCTTTTGAAGTCCCCCTCCATTTGCTCCACCAATCTCGTCAGGTTCAGTTTATGTAGGGCCCCCCAACTCCTGGCTATCTGGATCCCCAGATACCGAAAGCTCCCCTCCGCCCTCCTCAGCGGTAGGTCCCCTATCCCTCTTTCCTGGTCCCCTGCCTGTTGAAGAGCTCACTCTTCCCTACATTGAGCTTATAGCCCGAAAACTCCCCAAACTCCCTTAGAGTCTGCATGACCTCCACCATCCCCTCCATTGGGTCCGCCACGTACAGCAACAGGTCCTTGTCCGCATAGTTAGGGACCCACTGGGCATAATAGGAGAAAAACCCCAGGCAGCGTTTCAGGGCCTTGGGGCAGTGGGAGTTCCATGAGGGGGTGCATGCGGTCGGGGTCGGGCCCTAGAACTCCGTTTTCCACAACATAGCCAAGGATGGCTAAGCGGTTGGTGCGGAACACGCACTTCTCCTTATTGTACGTGAGGTTAAGGAGTTTGGCGGTGTGGAGAAATTTGAGAAGGTTAGCATCGTGATCCTGCTGGTCGTGGCCGCAGATGGTGATGTTATCTAGGTACGGGAAGGTGGTCTGCAGTCCGTACCGGTCAACCATTCGGTCCATCTCACGTTGGAAGACCGAGACCCCGTTAGTGACGCCGAAAGGAACCCTAAGGAAAAGCCATCTGCTTCGCACGTAGTGTATTGGCGGTCCGCCTTGCGGATGGGGAGCTGGTGGTAGGCAGCTTTCAGGTCCACTGCAGAAAAGACCTGGGACTGTGCAATCTGATTGACCATACTAGGTATGCTTTGGAGTGGGTACGTGTCGAGCTGCGTGTACCAATTGATGGTCTGACTGTAGTCAATGACCATCCTGTGTTTCTTCCCAGTCTTAACTACTACCACTAGGGCTCTCCAGGGGCTGTTGCTGGCCTCAATGATGCCTTCCCGCTGTAGGCGCTGGACCTCTGACCTGATGAAGGTCCTGTCCTGGGCACTGTACCGTCTGCTCCTGGTGGCGACGGGTTTGCAATCCGGGGTGAGATTTGCAAACAGGGAAGGTGGGTCGACCTTAAGGGGTTGTGAGGCCGCATACGGTGAGGGGGGTAGGGGTCCGCCGAATTTTAGAGTTAGGCTTTGGAGGTTGCACTGGAAGTCCAGGCCGAGTAACAGGGCAGCGTAGAGGTTGGGGAGGACATAGAGTCGGAAGTTGCTGATCTCTACTCCCTGGACGGTGAGGGTGGCGATGCAGTACCCCCGGATTTCCACAGAATGGGATCCGGAGGCCAGGGAGATTCTCTGGGTAACGGGGTGAACCGCGAGGGAGCAGCGCCTTACCGTAGAGGGGTGGATGAAGTTTTCTGTGCTCCCGGAGTCAAGACGGCAGGAAGTCTTGTGCCCATCGACTTTCACCGTCGTTGTCGCGGTTGCGAGGTTGTGAGGCCGGGACTGGTCGAGCGATGGTGGTAGGCGATGAACGACCAGACGAAGTTTCCGCCGAGCAGGGGACCTGGGGTGCCGTCCAAAATGGCGCCGAAGATGGCGGCGCCCAAGGCGGGGGGCGTTAAAGATGGCGGCACCCACGGGCCGCACGTGGTCTGCGGAGACGCAAATGGCGGCGCCCATGGGTTGCACATGGGGGGTGTAGGAACGCTGGGTCTAGAAACTGCAGCGATCGATCGGGCCTGGCACACCGCAGCAAAATGTCCCTTCTTTCCGCAGGCCTTGCAGGTTGCACTCCGCGCCGGCAGGGCTGCTGGGGGTGTTTGGTCTGCACGCAGAAGTAGCATTTGGGCTCCCCGGGATTGGCTGGCTGCCGCGCGGCGCAGGCTTGGGGGCGGTAGCTGTAGCTGGTGGGGCCCACGATGTCCATGAGGGTGCCATGCGGTCAGGGGAGTACGACTGTACGTTACGGGAGGCTACTATTAGTGAGTTCACAAGCCAGCAGGCAGGGATTTACCCTCGTACCGATAGCCTGATTATATGACCTCTAATAATCATCGTTACAACTATTATACAATCAGTGGTGACGACCACATTAGGTGAATTGGACATTCTGAATTCTCCCTCTGTGACCCGAATGTGGCGACGAGGGGATTTTCAGTGACTTCATTGCAGTGTTAACCTACTTGTGACAATAAAGATTATTATTATTACATTTGACTGACTCAAACATCCCTTTTCATAATAAAAATACAAATTGCAAATGGTTGTGACAGATTCCCAGGTTTCCCTTTGGGATGAGGTGAGCAGGGAAGGGATCACTCGCCCTCCCCCTCTGCAGCGACATCGTCCGGCCCAGGCTGCGCGTTCCGCGCACGCGCACTGACCATCACCGGTCCTGGGACGGAGGTGAGGAGACGTCATGACGGTGGCACGTTCAAAACGTCACAGCCAGGGCGCGCGGGCTGCTGTTTGGCTCACGTCCGGTCCGGCAAGATGGCGGCCGATCGGGCGGAGCGGAGCGAGAGGGAGCCCGGGGCCGCCAGGGGGACCGGGCAAGACACCGCGCCCGCCAGGGAGCCCGGGGCCGGCAGAGAGACCGCGCCCGCCAGCGAGCCCGGGGCCGGCAGGGACACCGCGGCCGCCAGGGAGCCCGGGGCTGTTGGAGAGCCGGGGCCTGAAGCGGGCACCGGGACGGAGCAGCTGCATCAGGACAATCCGCTCCTCAACCTCCCGATTGTCGCCATCGACTCCATCCTCGGGTTAATGTCTTATGACGAGATCAGCAGCCTTAGAATGGTGAGAAATTCCACAGAAACCTCAACACAGCAATAAATATCCCCCCAGAGAGAGAGAGGCTGGAATAAATATCCCCCCGAGAGAGAGAGACTGGAATAAATATCCCCCAGAGAGAGAGAGACTGGAATAAATATCCCCCAGAGAGAGAGAGACTGGAATAAATATCCCCCCAGAGAGAGAGAGACTGGAATAAATATCCCCCAGAGAGAGAGAGAGAGAGACTGGAATAAATATCCCCCCAGAGAGAGAGAGACTGGAATAAATATCCCCCAGAGAGCGAGAGACTGGAATAAATATCCCCCAGAGAGAGCGAGAGACTGGAATAAATATCCCCCAGAGAGAGAGAGAGACTGGAATAAATATCCCCCCAGAGAGCGAGAGACTGGAATAAATATCCCCCCAGAGAGTGAGAGACTGGAATAAATATCCCCCCAGAGAGTGAGAGACTGGAATAAATACCCCCCCAGAGAGCGAGAGACTGGAATAAATATCCCTCCAGAGAGCGAGAGACTGGAATAAATATCCCCCAGAGAGCGAGAGACTGGAATAAATATCCCCCAGAGAGAGAGAGAGAGACTGGAATAAATATCCCCCAGAGAGAGAGAGACTGGAATAAATATCCCTCCAGAGAGAGAGAGAGACTGGAATAAATACCCCCCCAGAGAGCGAGAGACTGGAATAAATATCCCCCAGAGAGAGAGAGGCTGGAATAAATATCCCCCAGAGAGAGAGAGGCTGGAATAAATATCCCCCAGAGAGAGAGAGACTGGAATAAATATCCCCCAGAGAGAGCGAGAGACTGAAATAAATATCCCCCAGAGAGAGAGAGACTGGAATAAATATCCCCCAGAGAGAGAGAGACTGGAATAAATATCCCCCAGAGTGAGAGACTGGAATAAATATCCCCCAGAGAGAGACTGGAATAAATACCCCCAGAGAGTGAGAGACTGGAATAAATATCCCCCCCAGAGAGAGAGAGACTGGAATAAATATCCCCCAGAGAGAGCGAGAGACTGAAATAAATATCCCCCAGAGAGAGAGAGACTGGAATAAATATCCCCCAGAGAGAGAGAGACTGGAATAAATATCCCCCAGAGAGAGAGAGAGACTGGAATAAATATCCCCCCAGAGAGAGAGAGAGACTGGAATAAATATCCCCCAGAGAGAGAGAGGCTGGAATAAATATCCCCCCAGAGAGTGAGAGACTGGAATAAATATCCCCCCAGAGAGAGAGACTGGAATAAATATCCCCCAGAGAGAGAGAGAGACTGGAATAAATATCCCCCAGAGAGAGAGAGAGACTGGAATAAATATCCCCCAGAGAGAGAGAGACTGGAATAAATATCCCCCAGAGAGAGAGAGAGACTGGAATAAATATCCCCCAGAGAGAGAGAGGCTGGAATAAATATCCCCCAGGGAGAGAGAGAGACTGGAATAAATATCCCCCCAGAGAGAGAGAGAGAGACTGGAATAAATATCCCCCAGAGAGAGAGAGGCTGGAATAAATATCCCCCCAGAGAGTGAGAGACTGGAATAAATATCCCCCCAGAGAGAGAGACTGGAATAAATATCCCCCAGAGAGAGAGAGAGAGACTGGAATAAATATCCCCCAGAGAGAGAGAGAGACTGGAATAAATATCCCCCAGAGAGAGAGAGACTGGAATAAATATCCCCCAGAGAGAGAGAGAGACTGGAATAAATATCCCCCAGAGAGAGAGAGGCTGGAATAAATATCCCCCAGGGAGAGAGAGAGACTGGAATAAATATCCCCCAGAGAGAGAGAGACTGGAATAAATATCCCCCCAGAGAGAGAGAGACTGGAATAAATATCCCCCAGAGAGAGAGAGAGACTGGAATAAATATCCCCCAGAGAGAGAGAGGCTGGAATAAATATCCCCCAGAGAGAGAGAGAGACTGGAATAAATATCCCCCAGAGAGAGAGAGGCTGGAATAAATATCCCCCTGAGAGAGAGAGAGAGAGACTGGAATAAATATCCCCAGGAGAGAGAGAGGCTGGAATAAATATCCCCCAGAGAGAGAGAGGCTGGAATAAATATCCCCCAGAGAGTGAGCGACTGGAATAAATATCCCTCAGAGAGAGAGTGGCTGGAATAAATATCCCCCAGAGAGAGAGAGGCTGGAATAAATATCCCCCAGAGAGTGAGCGACTGGAATAAATATCCCTCAGAGAGAGAGAGGCTGGAATAAATATCCCCCAGAGAGAGAGAGAGGCTGGAATAAATATCCCCCCAGAGAGAGAGAGACTGGAATAAATATCCCCCAGAGAGAGAGAGGCTGGAATAAATATCCCTCAGAGAGAGAGACTGGAATAAATATCCCTCAGAGAGAGAGAGGCTGGAATAAATATCCCCCAGAGAGTGAGCGACTGGAATAAATATCCCTCAGAGAGAGCGAGGCTGGAATAAATATCCCCCAGAGAGAGAGAGGCTGGAATAAATATCCCCCCAGAGAGAGAGAGACTGGAATAAATATCCCCCAGAGAGAGAGAGAGAGAGACTGGAATAAATATCCCCCCAGAGAGAGAGAGACTGGAATAAATATCCCCCAGAGAGCGAGAGACTGGAATAAATATCCCCCAGAGAGAGAGAGAGACTGGAATAAATATCCCCCAGAGAGAGCGAGAGACTGGAATAAATATCCCCCAGAGAGAGAGAGAGACTGGAATAAATATCCCCCCAGAGAGCGAGAGACTGGAATAAATATCCCCCCAGAGAGTGAGAGACTGGAATAAATATCCCCCCAGAGAGTGAGAGACTGGAATAAATACCCCCCCAGAGAGCGAGAGACTGGAATAAATATCCCTCCAGAGAGCGAGAGACTGGAATAAATATCCCCCAGAGAGCGAGAGACTGGAATAAATATCCCCCAGAGAGAGAGAGAGAGACTGGAATAAATATCCCCCAGAGAGAGAGAGACTGGAATAAATATCCCTCCAGAGAGAGAGAGAGACTGGAATAAATACCCCCCCAGAGAGCGAGAGACTGGAATAAATATCCCCCAGAGAGAGAGAGGCTGGAATAAATATCCCCCAGAGAGAGAGAGGCTGGAATAAATATCCCCCAGAGAGAGAGAGACTGGAATAAATATCCCCCAGAGAGAGCGAGAGACTGAAATAAATATCCCCCAGAGAGAGAGAGACTGGAATAAATATCCCCCAGAGAGAGAGAGACTGGAATAAATATCCCCCAGAGTGAGAGACTGGAATAAATATCCCCCAGAGAGAGACTGGAATAAATACCCCCAGAGAGTGAGAGACTGGAATAAATATCCCCCCCAGAGAGAGAGAGACTGGAATAAATATCCCCCAGAGAGAGCGAGAGACTGAAATAAATATCCCCCAGAGAGAGAGAGACTGGAATAAATATCCCCCAGAGAGAGAGAGACTGGAATAAATATCCCCCAGAGAGAGAGAGAGACTGGAATAAATATCCCCCCAGAGAGAGAGAGAGACTGGAATAAATATCCCCCAGAGAGAGAGAGGCTGGAATAAATATCCCCCCAGAGAGTGAGAGACTGGAATAAATATCCCCCCAGAGAGAGAGACTGGAATAAATATCCCCCAGAGAGAGAGAGAGACTGGAATAAATATCCCCCAGAGAGAGAGAGAGACTGGAATAAATATCCCCCAGAGAGAGAGAGACTGGAATAAATATCCCCCAGAGAGAGAGAGAGACTGGAATAAATATCCCCCAGAGAGAGAGAGGCTGGAATAAATATCCCCCAGGGAGAGAGAGAGACTGGAATAAATATCCCCCCAGAGAGAGAGAGAGAGACTGGAATAAATATCCCCCAGAGAGAGAGAGGCTGGAATAAATATCCCCCCAGAGAGTGAGAGACTGGAATAAATATCCCCCCAGAGAGAGAGACTGGAATAAATATCCCCCAGAGAGAGAGAGAGACTGGAATAAATATCCCCCAGAGAGAGAGAGAGACTGGAATAAATATCCCCCAGAGAGAGAGAGACTGGAATAAATATCCCCCAGAGAGAGAGAGAGACTGGAATAAATATCCCCCAGAGAGAGAGAGGCTGGAATAAATATCCCCCAGGGAGAGAGAGAGACTGGAATAAATATCCCCCAGAGAGAGAGAGACTGGAATAAATATCCCCCCAGAGAGAGAGAGACTGGAATAAATATCCCCCAGAGAGAGAGAGAGACTGGAATAAATATCCCCCAGAGAGAGAGAGGCTGGAATAAATATCCCCCAGAGAGAGAGAGAGACTGGAATAAATATCCCCCAGAGAGAGAGAGGCTGGAATAAATATCCCCCTGAGAGAGAGAGAGAGAGACTGGAATAAATATCCCCAGGAGAGAGAGAGGCTGGAATAAATATCCCCCAGAGAGAGAGAGGCTGGAATAAATATCCCCCAGAGAGTGAGCGACTGGAATAAATATCCCTCAGAGAGAGAGTGGCTGGAATAAATATCCCCCAGAGAGAGAGAGGCTGGAATAAATATCCCCCAGAGAGTGAGCGACTGGAATAAATATCCCTCAGAGAGAGAGAGGCTGGAATAAATATCCCCCAGAGAGAGAGAGAGGCTGGAATAAATATCCCCCCAGAGAGAGAGAGACTGGAATAAATATCCCCCAGAGAGAGAGAGGCTGGAATAAATATCCCTCAGAGAGAGAGACTGGAATAAATATCCCTCAGAGAGAGAGAGGCTGGAATAAATATCCCCCAGAGAGTGAGCGACTGGAATAAATATCCCTCAGAGAGAGCGAGGCTGGAATAAATATCCCCCAGAGAGAGAGAGGCTGGAATAAATATCCCCCCAGAGAGAGAGAGACTGGAATAAATATCCCCCAGAGAGAGAGAGGCTGGAATAAATATCCCTCAGAGAGAGAGACTGGAATAAATATCCCTCAGAGAGAGAGAGGCTGGAATAAATATCCCTCAGAGAGAGAGAGGCTGGAATAAATATCCCCCAGAGAGTGAGCGACTGGAATAAATATCCCTCAGAGAGAGAGAGGCTGGAATAAATATCCCCCCAGAGAGAGAGAGACTGGAATAAATATCCCCCAGAGAGAGAGAGGCTGGAATAAATATCCCTCAGAGAGAGAGAGAGAGAGAGAGACTGGAATAAATATCCCCCCAGAGAGAGAGAGACTGGAATAAATATCCCCCCAGAGAGAGAGACTGGAATAAATATCCCCCAGAGAGAGAGACTGGAATAAATATCCCCCAGAGAGAGAGAGACTGGAATAAATATCCCCCAGAGAGAGAGAGAGAGACTGGAATAAATATCCCCCAGAGAGAGAGACTGGAATAAATATCCCCCAGAGAGAGAGAGAGGCTGGAATAAATATCCCTCAGAGAGAGAGACTGGAATAAATATCCCCCAGAGAGAGAGAGACTGGAATAAATATCCCCCAGAGAGAGAGACTGGAATAAATATCCCCCAGAGAGAGAGAGAGAGAGACTGGAATAAATATCCCCCCAGAGAGAGAGAGGCTGGAATAAATATCCCCCAGAGAGAAAGACTGGAATAAATATCCCCCAGAGAGAGAGAGAGACTGGAATAAATATTCCCCAGAGAGAGAGACTGGAATAAATATCCCCCAGAGAGAGAGAGAGAGACTGTAATAAATATCCCCCAGAGAGAGAGAGGCTGGAATAAATATCTCCCAGAGAGAAAGACTGGAATAAATATCCCCCAGAGTGAGAGAGACTGGAATAAATATCCCCCTGAGAGAGAGACTGGAATAAATATCCCCCAGAGAGAGAGAGAGAGAGAGACTGTAATAAATATCCCCCAGAGAGAGAGAGAGGCTGGAATAAATATCCCCCAGAGAGAAAGACTGGAATACATGTCCCCCAGAGTGAGAGAGACTGGAATAAATATCCCCCAGAGAGAAAGACTGGAATAAATATCCCCCAGAGAGAGAGAGAGACTGGAATAAATATCCCCCAGAGAGAGAGAGACTGGAATAAATATCCCCCAGAGAGAGAGAGACTGGAATAAATATCCCCCAGAGAGAGAGAGAGACTGGAATAAATATCCCCCAGAGAGAGAGAGAGAAACTGGAATGAATATCCCCCAGAAAGGGAGAGAGACTGGAATAAATATCCCCCAGAGAGGGAGAGACTGGAATAAATATCCCCCAGAGAGAGAGAGGCTGGAATAAATATCCCCCAGAGAGAGAGAGAGGCTGGACTAAATATCCCCCAGAGAGAGAGAGAGACTGGAATAAATACCCCCCTGAGAGAGAGAGAGACTGGAATAAATATCCCCCAGAGAGAGAGAGAGAGACTGGAATAAATACCCCCCTGAGAGAGAGAGAGAGAGACTGGAATAAATATCCCCCAGAGAGAGAGAGAGACGGGAATAAATATCCCCCCAGAGAGAGTGAGACTGGAATAAATACCCCCCTGAGAGAGAGAGAGAGAGAGAGAGAGAGACTGGAACAAATATCCCCCAGAGAGGGAGAGAGACTGGAATAAATATCCCCCACAGAGAGAGAGAGGGAGACTGGAATAAATATCCCCCAGAGAGAGAGAGAGAGACATGAATAAATATCCCCCAGAAAGGGAGAGAGACTGGAATAAATACCCCCAGAGAGGGAGAGAGACTGGAATAAATATCCCCCAGAGATGGAGCGAGAGAGACTGGAATAAATATCCCCCAGAGAGGGAGAGAGACTGGAATAAATATCCCCCAGAGAGAGAGAGAGAGGGAGACTGGAATAAATATCCCCCAGAGAGAGAGACTGAAATAAATATCCCCCAGAGAGAGAGAGACTGAAATAAATATCCCCCAGAGGGAGAGAGAGACATGAATAAATATCCCCCAGAAAGGGAGAGAGACTGGAATAAATATCCCCCAGAGAGAGAGAGAGAGAGAGACTGGAATAAATATCCCCCAGAGAGAGAGAGAGAGAGACTGGAATAAATATCCCCCAGAGAGAGAGAGAGACTGGAATAAATATCCCCCAGAGTGAGAGACTGGAATAAATATCCCCCCAGAGAGAGACTGGAATAAATATTCCCCAGAGAGTGAGAGACTGGAATAAATATCCCCCCTAGAGAGAGAGAGACTGGAATAAATATCCCCCAGAGAGAGAGACTGGAATAAATATCCCCCAGAGAGAGAGAGAGAGAGAGAGAGACTGGAATAAATATCCCCCCAGAGAGAGAGAGGCTGGAATAAATATCCCCCAGAGAGAAAGACTGGAATAAATATCCCCCAGAGAGAGAGAGAGACTGGAATAAATATTCCCCAGAGAGAAGACTGGAATAAATATCCCCCAGAGAGAGAGAGAGAGAGACTGTAATAAATATCCCCCAGAGAGAGAGAGGCTGGAATAAATATCCCCCAGAGAGAAAGACTGGAATAAATATCCCCCAGAGTGAGAGAGACTGGAATAAATATCCCCCTGAGAGAGAGACTGGAATAAATATCCCCCAGAGAGAGAGAGAGAGAGAGAGACTGTAATAAATATCCCCCAGAGAGAGAGAGAGGCTGGAATAAATATCCCCCAGAGAGAAAGACTGGAATACATGTCCCCCAGAGTGAGAGAGACTGGAATAAATATCCCCCAGAGAGAAAGACTGGAATAAATATCCCCCAGAGAGAGAGAGAGACTGGAATAAATATCCCCCAGAGAGAGAGAGACTGGAATAAATATCCCCCAGAGAGAGAGAGACTGGAATAAATATCCCCCAGAGAGAGAGAGAGACTGGAATAAATATCCCCCAGAGAGAGAGAGAGAAACTGGAATGAATATCCCCCAGAAAGGGAGAGAGACTGGAATAAATATCCCCCAGAGAGGGAGAGACTGGAATAAATATCCCCCAGAGAGAGAGAGGCTGGAATATATATCCCCCAGAGAGAGAGAGAGGCTGGACTAAATATCCCCCAGAGAGAGAGAGAGACTGGAATAAATACCCCCCTGAGAGAGCGAGAGACTGGAATAAATATCCCCCAGAGAGAGAGAGAGACTGGAATAAATACCCCCCTGAGAGAGAGAGAGAGAGACTGGAATAAATATCCCCCAGAGAGAGAGAGAGACGGGAATAAATATCCCCCCAGAGAGAGTGAGACTGGAATAAATACCCCCCTGAGAGAGAGAGAGAGAGAGAGACTGGAACAAATATCCCCCAGAGAGGGAGAGAGACTGGAATAAATATCCCCCAGAGAGAGAGAGAGGGAGACTGGAATAAATATCCCCCAGAGAGAGAGAGAGAGACATGAATAAATATCCCCCAGAAAGGGAGAGAGACTGGAATAAATACCCCCAGAGAGGGAGAGAGACTGGAATAAATATCCCCCAGAGATGGAGCGAGAGAGACTGGAATAAATATCCCCCAGAGAGGGAGAGAGACTGGAATAAATATCCCCCAGAGAGAGGGAGAGGGAGACTGGAATAAATATCCCCCAGAGAGAGAGACTGAAATAAATATCCCCCAGAGAGAGAGAGACTGAAATAAATATCCCCCAGAGGGAGAGAGAGACATGAATAAATATCCCCCAGAAAGGGAGAGAGACTGGAATAAATATCCCCCAGAGAGAGAGAGAGAGAGACTGGAATAAATATCCCCCAGAGAGAGAGAGAGAGAGACTGGAATAAATATCCCCCAGAGAGAGAGAGAGACTGGAATAAATATCCCCCAGAGTGAGAGACTGGAATAAATATCCCCCCAGAGAGAGACTGGAATAAATATTCCCCAGAGAGTGAGAGACTGGAATAAATATCCCCCCTAGAGAGAGAGAGACTGGAATAAATATCCCCCCAGAGAGTGTGAGACTGGAATAAATATCCCCCCAGAGAGAGGGAGACAGGAATAAATATTCCCCAGAGAGAGAGAGCCTGGAATAAATATCCCCCAGAGAGAGAGAGGGTGGAATAAATATCCCCCCAGAGAGAGAGCGAGAGAGACTGGAATAAATATCCCCCAGAGAGAGAGACTGAAATAAATATCCCCCAGAGAGAGAGAGACTGAAATAAATATCCCCCAGAGGGAGAGAGAGACATGAATAAATATCCCCCAGAAAGGGAGAGAGACTGGAATAAATATCCCCCAGAGAGAGAGAGAGAGAGAGACTGGAATAAATATCCCCCAGAGAGAGAGAGAGAGAGACTGGAATAAATATCCCCCAGAGAGAGAGAGAGACTGGAATAAATATCCCCCAGAGTGAGAGACTGGAATAAATATCCCCCCAGAGAGAGACTGGAATAAATATTCCCCAGAGAGTGAGAGACTGGAATAAATATCCCCCCTAGAGAGAGAGAGACTGGAATAAATATCCCCCAGAGAGAGAGACTGGAATAAATATCCCCCAGAGAGAGAGAGAGAGAGAGAGAGAGAGAGACTGGAATAAATATCCCCCCAGAGAGAGAGAGGCTGGAATAAATATCCCCCAGAGAGAAAGACTGGAATAAATATCCCCCAGAGAGAGAGAGAGACTGGAATAAATATTCCCCAGAGAGAGAGACTGGAATAAATATCCCCCAGAGAGAGAGAGAGAGAGACTGTAATAAATATCCCCCAGAGAGAGAGAGGCTGGAATAAATATCCCCCAGAGAGAAAGACTGGAATAAATATCCCCCAGAGTGAGAGAGACTGGAATAAATATCCCCCTGAGAGAGAGACTGGAATAAATATCCCCCAGAGAGAGAGAGAGAGAGAGACTGTAATAAATATCCCCCAGAGAGAGAGAGAGGCTGGAATAAATATCCCCCAGAGAGAAAGACTGGAATACATGTCCCCCAGAGTGAGAGAGACTGGAATAAATATCCCCCAGAGAGAAAGACTGGAATAAATATCCCCCAGAGAGAGAGAGAGACTGGAATAAATATCCCCCAGAGAGAGAGAGACTGGAATAAATATCCCCCAGAGAGAGAGAGACTGGAATAAATATCCCCCAGAGAGAGAGAGAGACTGGAATAAATATCCCCCAGAGAGAGAGAGAGAAACTGGAATGAATATCCCCCAGAAAGGGAGAGAGACTGGAATAAATATCCCCCAGAGAGGGAGAGACTGGAATAAATATCCCCCAGAGAGAGAGAGGCTGGAATAAATATCCCCCAGAGAGAGAGAGAGGCTGGACTAAATATCCCCCAGAGAGAGAGAGAGACTGGAATAAATACCCCCCTGAGAGAGAGAGAGACTGGAATAAATATCCCCCAGAGAGAGAGAGAGACTGGAATAAATACCCCCCTGAGAGAGAGAGAGAGAGACTGGAATAAATATCCCCCAGAGAGAGAGAGAGACGGGAATAAATATCCCCCCAGAGAGAGTGAGACTGGAATAAATACCCCCCTGAGAGAGAGAGAGAGAGAGAGACTGGAACAAATATCCCCCAGAGAGGGAGAGAGACTGGAATAAATATCCCCCAGAGAGAGAGAGAGGGAGACTGGAATAAATATCCCCCAGAGAGAGAGAGAGAGACATGAATAAATATCCCCCAGAAAGGGAGAGAGACTGGAATAAATACCCCCAGAGAGGGAGAGAGACTGGAATAAATATCCCCCAGAGATGGAGCGAGAGAGACTGGAATAAATATCCCCCAGAGAGGGAGAGAGACTGGAATAAATATCCCCCAGAGAGAGGGAGAGGGAGACTGGAATAAATATCCCCCAGAGAGAGAGACTGAAATAAATATCCCCCAGAGAGAGAGAGACTGAAATAAATATCCCCCAGAGGGAGAGAGAGACATGAATAAATATCCCCCAGAAAGGGAGAGAGACTGGAATAAATATCCCCCAGAGAGAGAGAGAGAGAGACTGGAATAAATATCCCCCAGAGAGAGAGAGAGAGAGACTGGAATAAATATCCCCCAGAGAGAGAGAGAGACTGGAATAAATATCCCCCAGAGTGAGAGACTGGAATAAATATCCCCCCAGAGAGAGACTGGAATAAATATTCCCCAGAGAGTGAGAGACTGGAATAAATATCCCCCCTAGAGAGAGAGAGACTGGAATAAATATCCCCCCAGAGAGTGTGAGACTGGAATAAATATCCCCCCAGAGAGAGGGAGACAGGAATAAATATTCCCCAGAGAGAGAGAGCCTGGAATAAATATCCCCCAGAGAGAGAGAGGGTGGAATAAATATCCCCCCAGAGAGAGAGCGAGAGAGACTGGAATAAATATCCCCCAGAGAGAGAGAGAGGCTGGAATAAATTTCCCCCCAGAGAGAGAGGGACTGGAATAAATATCCCCCCAGAGAGAGAGACTGGAATAAATATACCCCAGAGAGAGAGAGACTGGAATAAATATACCCCAGAGAGAGCGAGGGAGAGGCGGGAATAAATATCCCCTAGAGAGAGAGAGACTGGAATAAATATCCCCCAGAGAGAGAGAGACAGGAATAAATATCCCCCAGAGAGAGAGAGATGGACTGGAATAAATATCCCCCAGAGAGAGACTGGAATAAATATCCCCCCAGAGAGAGAGAGACTGGAATAAATATCCCCCAGCGAGAGAGGGACTGGAATAAATATCCCCCAAGAGAGAGAGAGAGAGAGACTGGAATAAATATCGCCCAGAGAGAGAGAGACAGGAATAAATATCCCCCAGAGAGAGAGAGATGGACTGGAATAAATATCCCCCAGAGAGAGACTGGAATAAATATCCCCCCAGAGAGAGAGAGACAGGAATAAATATCCCCCAGAGAGAGAGAGATGGACTGGAATAAATATCCCCCAGAGAGAGACTGGAATAAATATCCCCCCAGAGAGAGAGAGACTGGAATAAATATCCCCCAGCGAGAGAGGGACTGGAATAAATATCCCCCAAGAGAGAGAGAGAGAGAGACTGGAATAAATATCGCCCAGAGAGAGAGAGTGACTGGAATAAATATCCGCCAGAGAGAAAGAGACTGGAATAAATATCCCCCAGAGAGAGACTGGAATACATATCCACCCAGAGAGAGAGACCGGAATAAATATCCCCCAGAGAAAGAGGGGCACAGGAATAAATATACCCCAGCGAGAGAGAGAGACTGGAATAAATATCCCCCAGAGAGAGACTGGAATAAATATCCCCCAGAGAGAGAGACTGGAATAAATATCCCCCAGAGAGAGAGACTGGAATAAATATCCCCCAGAGATGGAGCGAGAGAGACTGGAATAAATATCCCCCAGAGAAGGAGAGAGATTGGAATAAATATCCCCCAGAGAGAGGGAGACTGGAATAAATATCCCCCAGAGAGAGAGACTGAAATAAATATCCCCCAGAGAGAGAGAGAGACTGAAATAAATATCCCCCAGAGGGAGAGAGAGAGACTGGAATAAATATCCCCCAGAGAGAGAGAGAGACATGAATAAATATCCCCCAGAAAGGGAGAGAGACTGGAATAAATATCCCCCAGAGAGAGAGAGAGAGAGAGACTGGAATAAATATCCCCCAGAGAGAGAGAGAGAGACTGGAATAAATATCCCCCAGAAAGAGAGAGAGACTGGAATAAATATCCCCCAGAGTGAGAGACTGGAATAAATATTCCCCAGAGAGTGAGAGACTGGAATAAATATCCCCCCCCAGAGAGAGAGAGAGAATGGAATGAATATCCCCCCAGAGAGTGAGAGTGACTGGAATAAATATCCCCCAGAGAGAGAGAGACTGGAATAAATACCCCCCTGATAGAGAGAGAGACTGGAATAAATATCCCCCCAGAGAGAGAGACTGGAATAAATATCCCCCAGAGAGAGAGCGAAAGACTGGAATAAATATCCCCCAGAGACACAGAGACTGGAATAAATATCCCCCAGAGAGAGAGAGACTGGAATAAATAAACCCCAGAGAGAGAGAGAGTGGAATAAATATCCCCCAGAGAGAGAGAGAGACTGGAATAAATATCCGCCCGAGAGAGAGAGAGAGACTGGAATACATATCCCCCCAGAGAGAGAGAGACTGGAATAAATATCCCCCCAGAGAGACAGAGAGAGACTGGAATATATATCCCCCAGAGACAGAGAGACTGGAATAAATAACCCCCAGAGAGAGAGAGACTGGAATAAATAACCCCCAGAGAGAGAGAGAGACTGGAATAAATATCCCCCAGAGACAGAGAGACTGGAATAAATATCCCCCAGAGAGAGAGACTGGGATAAATAACCCCCAGAGAGAGAGAGACTGGAATAAATATCCCCCAGAGAGAGTGAGAGAGACTGGAATACATATCCCCCCAGAGAGCGAGAGATTGGAATAAATATCCCACCCGAGAGAGAGAGAGACTGGAATAAATATCACCCCAGAGAGTGAGAGACTGGAATAAATATCCCCCAGAGAGTGAGAGACTGGAATAAGAATCCCCCAGAGAGGGAGAGAGAAAGGAATAAATATCCCCCAGAGAGGGAGAGAGAGGGAGACTGGAATAAATATCCCCCAGAGAGAGAGACTGAAATAAATATCCCCCAGAGGGAGAGAGAGAGACTGGAATAAATATCCCCCAGAGAGAGACATGAATAAATATCCCCCAGAAAGGGAGAGAGACTGGAATAAATATCCCCCAGAGAGGGAGAGAGACTGGAATAAAAAACCCCCAGAGAGAGAGAGAGAGACTGGAATAAATATCCCCCAGAGAGAGAGAGAGAGACTGGAATAAATATCCCCCAGAGCGAGAGAGAGAGACTGGAATAAATATCCCCCAGAGAGAGAGAGAGATTGGAATAAATATCCCCCAGAGAGGGAGAGAGACTGGAATAAATACCCCCCCAGAGACAGAGAGAGAGAGAGACTGGAATAAATATCCCCCACAGGGATAGAGAGACATGAATAAATATCCCCCAGAAAGGGAGAGAGACTGGAATAAATATCACGAGAGAGGGAGAGAGACTGGAATAAATATCCCCCAGAGAGACTGGAATAAATATCCCCCAGAGAGAGAGAGAGACTGGAATAAATATCCCCCAGAGAGAGAGAGAGACTGGAATAAATATCCCCCAGAGAGAGGGAGAGACTGGAATAAATACCCCCAGAGAGGGATGGAGACTGGAATAAATACCCCCAGAAACAGAGAGAGAGAGACTGGAATATATATCCCCCAGAGAGAGAGAGGGAGACTGGAATAAATATCCCCCCAGAGAGTCAGAGACTGGAATAAATATCCCCCAGCGAGAGAGGGGGAGAGAGAGACTGGAATAAATATCCCCCAGCGAGAGAGAGAGACTGGAATAAATATCCCCCCCGACAGAGAGAGAGAGAGAGAGACTGGAATAAATATCCCCCCAGAGAGAGAGAGAGAGAGACTGGAATATATATCCCCCAGAGACAGGGAGACTGGAATAAATAACTCCCAGAGAGAGAGAGACTGGAATAAATAACCCCCAGAGAGAGAGACTGGAATAAATAACCCCCAGAGAGAGAGACTGGAATAAATATCCCCCAGAGACAGAGAGACTGGAATAAATAGCCCCCAGAGAGAGAGAGACTGGAATAAATAACCCCCAGAGAGAGAGAGACTGGAATAAATATCCCCCAGATAGAGTGAGAGAGACTGGAATACATATCCCCCCAGAGAGAGAGAGATTGGAATAAATATCCCCCCCGAGAGAGAGAGAGAGAGAGACTGGAATAAATATCCCCCCCGAGAGTGAGAGAATGGAATAAATATCCCCCAGAGAGTGAGAGACTGGAATAAGTATCCCCCAGAGAGGGAGAGAGACTGGAATAAATATCCCCCAGAGAGAGAGAGAGGGAGACTGGAATACATATCCCCCCAGAGAGAGAGAGACTGGAATAAATATCCCCCCCCAGAGAGAGAGAGAGAATGGAATGAATATCCCCCCAGAGAGTGAGAGTGACTGGAATAAATATCCCCCAGAGAGAGAGAGACTGGAATAAATACCCCCCTGATAGAGAGAGAGACTGGAATAAATATCCCCCCAGAGAGAGAGACTGGAATAAATATCCCCCAGAGAGAGAGCGAAAGACTGGAATAAATATCCCCCAGAGACACAGAGACTGGAATAAATATCCCCCAGAGAGAGAGAGACTGGAATAAATAAACCCCAGAGAGAGAGAGAGAGACTGGAATAAATATCCGCCCGAGAGAGAGAGAGAGACTGGAATACATATCCCCCCAGAGAGAGAGAGACTGGAATAAATATCCCCCCAGAGAGACAGAGAGAGACTGGAATATATATCCCCCAGAGACAGAGAGACTGGAATAAATAACCCCCAGAGAGAGAGAGACTGGAATAAATAACCCCCAGAGAGAGAGAGAGACTGGAATAAATATCCCCCAGAGACAGAGAGACTGGAATAAATATCCCCCAGAGAGAGAGACTGGGATAAATAACCCCCAGAGAGAGAGAGACTGGAATAAATATCCCCCAGAGAGAGTGAGAGAGACTGGAATACATATCCCCCCAGAGAGCGAGAGATTGGAATAAATATCCCACCCGAGAGAGAGAGAGACTGGAATAAATATCACCCCAGAGAGTGAGAGACTGGAATAAATATCCCCCAGAGAGTGAGAGACTGGAATAAGAATCCCCCAGAGAGGGAGAGAGAAAGGAATAAATATCCCCCAGAGAGGGAGAGAGAGGGAGACTGGAATAAATATCCCCCAGAGAGAGAGACTGAAATAAATATCCCCCAGAGGGAGAGAGAGAGACTGGAATAAATATCCCCCAGAGAGAGACATGAATAAATATCCCCCAGAAAGGGAGAGAGACTGGAATAAATATCCCCCAGAGAGGGAGAGAGACTGGAATAAAAAACCCCCAGAGAGAGAGAGAGAGACTGGAATAAATATCCCCCAGAGAGAGAGAGAGAGACTGGAATAAATATCCCCCAGAGCGAGAGAGAGAGACTGGAATAAATATCCCCCAGAGAGAGAGAGAGATTGGAATAAATATCCCCCAGAGAGGGAGAGAGACTGGAATAAATACCCCCCCAGAGACAGAGAGAGAGAGAGACTGGAATAAATATCCCCCAGAGGGATAGAGAGACATGAATAAATATCCCCCAGAAAGGGAGAGAGACTGGAATAAATATCACGAGAGAGGGAGAGAGACTGGAATAAATATCCCCCAGAGAGACTGGAATAAATATCCCCCAGAGAGAGAGAGAGACTGGAATAAATATCCCCCAGAGAGAGAGAGAGACTGGAATAAATATCCCCCAGAGAGAGGGAGAGACTGGAATAAATACCCCCAGAGAGGGATGGAGACTGGAATAAATACCCCCCAGAAACAGAGAGAGAGAGACTGGAATATATATCCCCCAGAGAGAGAGAGGGAGACTGGAATAAATATCCCCCCAGAGAGTCAGAGACTGGAATAAATATCCCCCAGCGAGAGAGGGGGAGAGAGAGACTGGAATAAATATCCCCCAGCGAGAGAGAGAGACTGGAATAAATATCCCCCCCGACAGAGAGAGAGAGAGAGAGACTGGAATAAATATCCCCCCAGAGAGAGAGAGAGAGAGACTGGAATATATATCCCCCAGAGACAGGGAGACTGGAATAAATAACTCCCAGAGAGAGAGAGACTGGAATAAATAACCCCCAGAGAGAGAGACTGGAATAAATAACCCCCAGAGAGAGAGACTGGAATAAATATCCCCCAGAGACAGAGAGACTGGAATAAATAGCCCCCAGAGAGAGAGAGACTTGAATAAATAACCCCCAGAGAGAGAGAGACTGGAATAAATATCCCCCAGATAGAGTGAGAGAGACTGGAATACATATCCCCCCAGAGAGAGAGAGATTGGAATAAATATCCCCCCCGAGAGAGAGAGAGAGAGAGACTGGAATAAATATCCCCCCCGAGAGTGAGAGACTGGAATAAATATCCCCCAGAGAGTGAGAGACTGGAATAAGTATCCCCCAGAGAGGGAGAGAGACTGGAATAAATATCCCCCAGAGAGAGAGAGAGGGAGACTGGAATACATATCCCCCCAGAGAGAGAGAGATTGGAATAAATATCCCCCCCGAGAGAGAGAGAGAGAGACTGGAATAAATAACCCCCAGAGAGAGAGACTGGAATAAATATCCCCCAGAGACAGAGAGACTGGAATAAATATCCCCCAGAGAGAGAGAGACTGGAATAAATAACCCCCAGAGAGAGAGACACTGGAATAAATATCCCCCAGATAGAGTGAGAGAGACTGGAATACATATCCCCCCAGAGAGAGAGAGATTGGAATAAATATCCCCCCCGAGAGAGAGAGAGAGAGAGACTGGAATAAATATCCCCCCCCGAGAGTGAGAGACTGGAATAAATATCCCCCAGAGAGAGAGACTGGAATAAATATCCCCCAGAGAGAGAGAGACTGGAATAAATATCCCCTAGAGAGAGAGAGGGTGGAATAAATATCCCCCCAGAGAGAGAGCGAGAGAGACTGGAATAAATATCCCCCAGAGAGAGAGAGGGTGGAATAAATATCCCCCCAGAGAGAGAGCGAGAGAGACTGGAATAAATATCCCCCCAGAGAGAGAGGGAGACAGGAATAAATATCCCCCAGAGAGAGAGAGACTGGAATAAATATCCCCCAGAGAGAGAGAGGGTGGAATAAATATCCCCCCAGAGAGAGAGCGAGAGAGACTGGAATAAATATCCCCCAGAGAGAGAGAGAGAGGCTGGAATAAATATCCCCCCAGAGAGAGAGGGACTGGAATAAATATCCACCCAGAGAGAGAGGGACTGGAATAAATATACCCCCAGAGAGAGAGAGACTGGAATAAATATCCCCCAGAGAGAGCGAGGGAGAGACGGGAATAAATATCCCCCAGAGAGAGAGAGACTGGAATAAATATCCCCCAGAGAGAGAGAGACTGGAATAAATATCCCCCAGAGAGAGAGAGAGAGAGAGGCTGGACTAAATATCCCCCCAGAGAGAGAGGGACTGGAATAAATATCCCCCCAGAGAGAGAGAGACTGGAATAAATATCCCCCCAGAGAGAGAAAGACTGGAATAAATATCCCCCAGAGAGAGAGAGGCTGGAATAAATATCCCCCCAGAGAGTGAGCGACTGGAATAAATATCCCCCAGAGAGAGAGAGGCTGGAATAAATATCCCCCCAGAGAGTGAGCGACTGGAATAAATATCCCCCCAGAGAGAGAGAGACAGGAATAAATATCCCCCAGAGAGAGAGAGATAGACTGGAATAAATATCGCCCAGAGAGAGAGAGTGACTGGAATAAATATCCGCCAGAGAGAAAGAGAGAGAGACTGGGATGAATATCCCCCAGAGAGAGTGACTGGGATGAATATCCCCCAGAGAGAGTGACTGGAATAAATATCCCCCAGAGAGAGAGACTGGAATAAATATCCCCCAGAGAGAGAGAGAGACTGGAATAAATATCCCCCAGTGACAGAGAGACTGGAATAAATATCCCCCAAAGAGAGAGAGAGACTGGAATAAATATCTCCCAGAGAGGGAGAGAGACTGGAATAAACATCCCCCAGAGAGAGCGAGCGAGAGACTGGAATAAATATCCCCCAGAGAGAGTGACTGGAATAAATATCCCCCAGAGAGAGAGACTGGAATAAATATCCCCCAGAGAGAGAGAGACTGGAATAAATACCCCCCTGAGAGAGAGAGAGAGACTGGAATAAATATCCCCCCAGAGAGAGAGACTGGAATAAATATCCCCCAGAGAGAGAGCGAAAGACTGGAATAAATATCCCCCAGAGACAGAGAGACTGGAATAAATATCCCCCAGAGAGAGAGAGACTGGAATAAATATCCCCTAGAGAGAGAGAGGGTGGAATAAATATCCCCCCAGAGAGAGAGCGAGAGAGACTGGAATAAATATCCCCCAGAGAGAGAGAGGGTGGAATAAATATCCCCCCAGAGAGAGAGCGAGAGAGACTGGAATAAATATCCCCCCAGAGAGAGGGAGACAGGAATAAATATCCCCCAGAGAGAGAGAGACTGGAATAAATATCCCCCAGAGAGAGAGAGGGTGGAATAAATATCCCCCCAGAGAGAGAGCGAGAGAGACTGGAATAAATATCCCCCAGAGAGAGAGAGAGGCTGGAATAAATATCCCCCCAGAGAGAGAGGGACTGGAATAAATATCCACCCAGAGAGAGAGGGACTGGAATAAATATCCCCCCAGTGAGAGAGACTGGAATAAATATACCCCCAGAGAGAGAGAGACTGGAATAAATATCCCCCAGAGAGCGAGGGAGAGACGGGAATAAATATCCCCCAGAGAGAGAGAGACTGGAATAAATATCCCGCAGAGAGAGAGAGAGACTGGAATAAATATCCCCCAGATAGAAGGAGAGAGAGAGACTGGAATAAATATCCCCCCAGAGAGAGAGGGACTGGAATAAATATCCCCCAGAGAGAGAGAGAGAGACTGGAATAAATATCCCCCCAGAGAGAGAGAGACTGGAATAAATATCCCCCAGAGACAGAGAGAGAGAGGCTGGACTAAATATCCCCCCAGAGAGAGAGGGACTGGAATAAATATCCCCCCAGAGAGAGAAAGACTGGAATAAATATCCCCCCGAGAGAGAGAGGCTGGAATAAATATCCCCCCAGAGAGTGAGCGACTGGAATAAATATCCCCCCAGAGAGAGAGAGAGACAGGAATAAATATCCCCCAGAGAGAGAGAGATAGACTGGAATAAATATCGCCCAGTGAGAGAGAGTGACTGGAATAAATATCCGCCAGAGAGAAAGAGAGAGAGACTGGGATGAATATCCCCCAGAGAGAGTGACTGGAATAAATATCCCCCAGAGAGAGAGACTGGAATAAATATCCCCCAGAGAGAGAGAGACTGGAATAAATACTCCCCTGAGAGAGAGAGGGACTGGAATAAATATCCCCCAGAGAGAGAGAGAGAGAGAGAGACTGGAATAAATATCCCCCGGTGACAGAGAGACTGGAATAAATATCCCCCAAAGAGAGAGAGAGACTGGAATAAATATCCCCCAGAGAGGGAGAGAGACTGGAATAAACATCCCCCAGAGAGAGCGAGCGAGAGACTGGAATAAATATCCCCCAGAGAGAGTGACTAGAATAAATATCCCCCAGAGAGAGAGACTGGAATAAATATCCCCCAGAGAGAGAGAGACTGGAATAAATACCCCCCTGAGAGAGAGAGAGACTGGAATAAATATCCCCCCAGAGAGAGAGACTGGAATAAATATCCCCCAGAGAGAGAGCGAAAGACTGGAATAAATATCCCCCAGAGACAGAGAGACTGGAATAAATATCCCCCAGAGAGAGAGAGACTGGAATAAATAACCCCCAGAGAGAGAGAGAGACTGGAATAAATATCCCCCAGAGAGAGAGAGAGACTGGAATAAATATCCCCCAGAGAGAGAGAGAGACAGGAATACAGATCCCCCCCAGAGAGAGAGAGAATGGAATAAATATCCCCCCAGAGAGTGAGTGACTGGAATAAATATCCCCCAGAGAGAGAGAGACTGGAATAAATACCCCCCTGATAGAGAGACTGGAATAAATATCCCCCCAGAGAGAGAGACTGGAATAAATATCCCCCAGAGAGAGAGCGAAAGACTGGAATAAATATCCCCCAGAGACAGAGAGACTGGAATAAATATCCCCCAGAGAGAGAGAGACTGGAATAAATAACCCCCAGAGAGAGAGAGAGACTGGAATAAATATCCCCCAGAGAGAGAGAGAGACTGGAATAAATATCCCCCAGAGAGAGAGAGAGACAGGAATACAGATCCCCCCAGAGAGAGAGAGAATGGAATAAATATCCCCCCAGAGAGTGAGTGACTGGAATAAATATCCCCCAGAGAGAGAGAGACTGGAATAAATACCCCCCTGATAGAGAGACTGGAATAAATATCCCCCCAGAGAGAGAGACTGGAATAAATATCCCCCAGAGAGAGAGCGAAAGACTGGAATAAATATCCCCCAGAGACAGAGAGACTGGAATAAATATCCCCCAGAGAGAGAGACACTGGAATAAATAACCCCCAGAGAGAGAGAGAGAGTGGAATAAATATTCCCCAGAGAGAGAGAGAGACTGGAATAAATATCCCACAGAGAGAGAGAGAGACTGGAATACATATCCCCCCAGAGAGAGAGAGACTGGAATAAATATCTCCCCAGAGAGAGAGACTGGAATATATATCCCCCAGAGACAGAGAGACTGGAATAAATAACCCTCAGAGAGAGAGAGACTGGAATAAATAACCCCCAGAGAGAGAGAGACTGGAATAAATATCCCCCAGAGACAGAGAGACTGGAATAAATATCCCCCAGAGAGAGAGACTGGAATAAATAACCCCCAGAGAGAGAGAGACTGGAATAAATATCCCCCAGAGAGAGTGAGAGAGACTGGAATACATATCCCCCCAGAGAGAGAGAGATTGGAATAAATATCTCACCCGAGAGAGAGAGAGACTGGAATAAATATCACCCCAGAGAGTGAGAGACTGGAATAAATATCCCCCAGAGAGTGAGAGACTGGAATAAGAATCCCCCAGAGAGGGAGAGAGATTGGAATAAATATCCCCCAGAGAGGGAGAGAGAGGGAGACTGGAATAAATATCCCCCAGAGAGAGAGACTGAAATAAATATCCCCCAGAGGGAGAGAGAGAGAGACTGGAATAAATATCCCCCAGAGAGAGACATGAATAAATATCCCCCAGAAAGGGAGAGAGACTGGAATAAATATCCCCCAGAGAGGGAGAGAGACTGGAATAAAAAACCCCCAGAGAGAGAGAGAGAGACTGGAATAAATATCCCCCAGAGAGAGAGAGAGAGACTGGAATAAATATCCCCCAGAGCGAGAGAGAAAGACTGGAATAAATATCCCCCAGAGCGAGAGAGAGAGACTGGAATAAATATCCCCCAGAGAGAGAGAGAGACTGGAATAAATACCCCCCCCCAGAGACCGAGAGAGAGAGAGACTGGGATAAATATCCCCCAGAGAGAGAGAGAGACATGAATAAATATCCCCCAGAAAGGGAGAGAGACTGGAATAAATATCCCCCAGAGAGGGAGAGAGACTGGAATAAATATCCCCCAGAGAGACTGGAATAAATATCCCCCAGAGAGAGAGAGACTGGAATAAATATCCCCCAGAGAGAGAGAGAGACTGGAATAAATATCCCCCAGAGAGAGAGATAGATTGGAAGAAATACCCCCAGAGAGGGATGGAGACTAGAATAAATACCCCCCAGAAACAGAGAGAGAGAGACTGGAATATATATCCCCCAGAGAGAGAGAGGGAGACTGGAATAAATATCCCCCCAGAGAGTCAGAGACTGGAATAAATATCCCCCAGCGAGAGAGGGGGAGAGAGAGACTGGAATAAATATCCCCCAGTGAGAGAGAGAGACTGGAATAAATATCCCCCAGAGAGAGAGAGAGACTCGAATAAATATCCCCCAGAGAGAGAGAGAGACAGGAATACAGATCCCCCCAGAGAGAGAGAGAATGGAATAAATATCCCCCCAGAGAGTGAGTGACTGGAATAAATATCCCCCAGAGAGAGAGAGACTGGAATAAATACCCCCCTGATAGAGAGACTGGAATAAATATCCCCCCAGAGAGAGAGACTGGAATAAATATCCCCCCCGACAGAGAGAGAGAGAGAGACTGGAATAAATATCCCCCAGAGAGAGAGAGACTGGAATAAATATCCCCCCAGAGAGAGAGAGAGAGAGAGAGACTGGAATATATATCCCCCAGAGACAGGGAGACTGGAATAAATAACTCCCAGAGAGAGAGAGACTGGAATAAATAACCCCCAGAGAGAGAGACTGGAATAAATATCCCCCAGAGAGAGAGAGACTGGAATAAATATCCCCCCAGAGAGAGAGAGAGAGAGACTGGAATATATATCCCCCAGAGACAGGGAGACTGGAATAAATAACTCCCAGAGAGAGAGAGACTGGAATAAATAACCCCCAGAGAGAGAGACTGGAATAAATATCCCCCAGAGAGAGAGAGACTGGAATAAATAACCCCCAGAGAGAGAGAGACTGGAATAAATATCCCCCAGATAGAGTGAGAGAGACTGGAATACATATCCCCCCAGAGAGAGAGAGATTGGAATAAATATCCCCCCCGAGAGAGAGAGAGAGAGACTGGAATAAATATCCCCCCCGAGAGTGAGAGACTGGAATAAATATCCCCCAGAGAGTGAGAGACTGGAATAAGTATCCCCCAGAGAGGGAGAGAGACTGGAATAAATATCCCCCAGAGAGAGAGAGAGGGAGACTGGAATACATATCCCCCCAGAGAGAGAGAGATTGGAATAAATATCCCCCCCGAGAGTGAGAGACTGGAATAAATATCACCCAGAGAGTGAGAGACTGGAATAAGTATCCCCCAGAGAGGGAGAGAGACTGGAATAAATATCCCCCAGAGCAGAGAGAGGGAGACTGGAATAAATATCCCCCAGAGGGAGAGAGAGAGACTGGAATAAATATCCCCCAGAGAGAGACATGAATAAATATCCCCCAGAAAGGGAGAGAGACTGGAATAAATATCCCCCAGAGAGGGAGAGAGACTGGAATAAATATCCCCCAGAGAGAGCGACTGGAATAAACATCCCCCAGAGATAGAGAGAGAGGCTGGAATAAATATCCCCCAGAGAGAGAGAGAGACATGAATAAATATCCCCCAGAAAGGGAGAGAGACTGGAATAAATATCCCCCAGAGAGGGAGAGAGACTGGAATAAATATCCCCCAGAGAGAGAGAGACTGGAATAAATATCCCCCAGAGAGAGAGACTGGAATAACTATCCCCCAGAGAGGGATGGAGACTGGAATAAATACCCCCCAGAGACAGAGAGAGAGAGACTGGAATATATATCCCCCAGAGAGAGAGAGGGAGACTGGAATAAATATCCCCCCAGAGAGTCAGAGACTGGAATAAATATCCCCCAGAGAGAGAGGGGGAGAGAGAGACTGGAATAAATATCCCCCAGAGAGAGACAGTGACTGGATAAATATCCCCCAGAGAGAGAGGGGCACTGGAATAAATATCCCCCAGCGAGAGAGAGAGACTGGAATAAATATCCCCCCCGACAGACAGAGAGAGAGAGAGAGAGACTGGAATAAATATCCCCCAGAGAGAGAGAGACTGGAATAAATATCCCCCAGAGAGATAGAGAGTCTGGAATAAATATCCCCCAGAGAGAGAGACTGGAATAAATATCCCCCAGAGAGAAAGACTGGAATAAATATCCCCCAGAGAGAGAGAGAGAGACTGGAATAAATATCCCCCCAGAGAGAGAGAGAGAGAGACTGGAATATATATCCCCCAGAGACAGGGAGACTGGAATAAATAACTCCCAGAGAGAGAGAGACTGGAATAAATAACCCCCAGAGAGAGAGACTGGAATAAATATCCCCCAGAGAGAGAGAGACTGGAATAAATAACCCCCAGAGAGAGAGAGACTGGAATAAATATCCCCCAGATAGAGTGAGAGAGACTGGAATACATATCCCCCCAGAGAGAGAGAGATTGGAATAAATATCCCCCCCGAGAGAGAGAGAGAGAGACTGGAATAAATATCCCCCCCGAGAGTGAGAGACTGGAATAAATATCCCCCAGAGAGTGAGAGACTGGAATAAGTATCCCCCAGAGAGGGAGAGAGACTGGAATAAATATCCCCCAGAGAGAGAGAGAGGGAGACTGGAATACATATCCCCCCAGAGAGAGAGAGATTGGAATAAATATCCCCCCCGAGAGTGAGAGACTGGAATAAATATCACCCAGAGAGTGAGAGACTGGAATAAGTATCCCCCAGAGAGGGAGAGAGACTGGAATAAATATCCCCCAGAGCAGAGAGAGGGAGACTGGAATAAATATCCCCCAGAGGGAGAGAGAGAGACTGGAATAAATATCCCCCAGAGAGAGACATGAATAAATATCCCCCAGAAAGGGAGAGAGACTGGAATAAATATCCCCCAGAGAGGGAGAGAGACTGGAATAAATATCCCCCAGAGAGAGCGACTGGAATAAACATCCCCCAGAGATAGAGAGAGAGGCTGGAATAAATATCCCCCAGAGAGAGAGAGAGACATGAATAAATATCCCCCAGAAAGGGAGAGAGACTGGAATAAATATCCCCCAGAGAGGGAGAGAGACTGGAATAAATATCCCCCAGAGAGAGAGAGACTGGAATAAATATCCCCCAGAGAGAGAGACTGGAATAACTATCCCCCAGAGAGGGATGGAGACTGGAATAAATACCCCCCAGAGACAGAGAGAGAGAGACTGGAATATATATCCCCCAGAGAGAGAGAGGGAGACTGGAATAAATATCCCCCCAGAGAGTCAGAGACTGGAATAAATATCCCCCAGAGAGAGAGGGGGAGAGAGAGACTGGAATAAATATCCCCCAGAGAGAGACAGTGACTGGATAAATATCCCCCAGAGAGAGAGGGGCACTGGAATAAATATCCCCCAGCGAGAGAGAGAGACTGGAATAAATATCCCCCAGAGAGAGAGAGACTGGAATAAATATCCCCCAGAGAGAGAGAGACTGGAATAAATATCCCCCAGAGAGAGAGAGAGACTGGAATAAATATCCCCCAGAGAGAGAGACTGGAATAAATATCCCCCAGAGAGAAAGACTGGAATAAATATCCCCCAGAGAGAGAGAGAGAGACTGGAATAAATTTGCCCCAGAGAGAGAGACTGGAATAAATTTCCCCCAGAGAGAGAGAGAGAGAGAGAGAGACTGGAATAAATATCCCCCAGAGAGAGAGAGAGAGAGACTGGAGTAAATATCCCCCAGAGAGAGCGAGAGACTGGAATAAATATCCCCCCAGAGAGAGAGAGAGAGAGAGAGACTGGAATAAATATCCCTCCAGAGAGAGAGAGACTGGAATAAATATCCCCCAGAGTGAGAGACTGGAATAAATATCCCCCCAGAGAGAGACTGGAATAAATACCCCCAGAAAGTGAGAGACTGGAATAAATATCCCCCCCAGAGAGAGAGGGAGAGACTGGAATAAATATCCCCCCAGAGTGTGAGAGACTGGAATAAATATCCCCCCAGAGAGAGGGAGACAGGAATAAATATCCCCCAGAGAGAGAGAGACTGGAATAAATATCCCCCAGAGAGAGAGAGGGTGGAATGAATATCCCCCCAGAGAGAGAGCGAGAGAGACTGGAATAAATATCCCCCAGAGAGAGAGAGGCTGGAATAAATATCCCCCCAGAGAGAGGGACTGGAATAAATATCCCCCCAGAGAGAGGGAGAGAGAGAGACTGGAATAAATATCCCCCAGAGAGAGAGAGAGACGTGAATAAATATCCCCCAGAAAGGGAGAGTGACTGGAATAAATATCCCCCAGAGAGAGAGAGAGAGAGACTGGAATAAATATCCCCCAGAGAGACTGGAATAAATATCCCCCAGAGAGAGAGAGACTGGAATAAATATCCCCCAGAGAGAGAGAGAGACTGGAATAAATATCCCCCAGAGAGAGAGATAGATTGGAAGAAATACCCCCAGAGAGGGATGGAGACTAGAATAAATACCCCCCAGAAACAGAGAGAGAGAGACTGGAATATATATCCCCCAGAGAGAGAGAGGGAGACTGGAATAAATATCCCCCCAGAGAGTCAGAGACTGGAATAAATATCCCCCAGCGAGAGAGGGGGAGAGAGAGACTGGAATAAATATCCCCCAGTGAGAGAGAGAGACTGGAAGAAATATCCCCCAGAGAGAGAGAGAGACTCGAATAAATATCCCCCAGAGAGAGAGAGAGACAGGAATACAGATCCCCCCAGAGAGAGAGAGAATGGAATAAATATCCCCCCAGAGAGTGAGTGACTGGAATAAATATCCCCCAGAGAGAGAGAGACTGGAATAAATACCCCCCTGATAGAGAGACTGGAATAAATATCCCCCCAGAGAGAGAGACTGGAATAAATATCCCCCCCGACAGAGAGAGAGAGAGAGACTGGAATAAATATCCCCCAGAGAGAGAGAGACTGGAATAAATATCCCCCCAGAGAGAGAGAGAGAGAGACTGGAATATATATCCCCCAGAGACAGGGAGACTGGAATAAATAACTCCCAGAGAGAGAGAGACTGGAATAAATAACCCCCAGAGAGAGAGACTGGAATAAATATCCCCCAGAGAGAGAGAGACTGGAATAAATATCCCCCCAGAGAGAGAGAGAGAGAGACTGGAATATATATCCCCCAGAGACAGGGAGACTGGAATAAATAACTCCCAGAGAGAGAGAGACTGGAATAAATAACCCCCAGAGAGAGAGACTGGAATAAATATCCCCCAGAGAGAGAGAGACTGGAATAAATAACCCCCAGAGAGAGAGAGACTGGAATAAATATCCCCCAGATAGAGTGAGAGAGACTGGAATACATATCCCCCCAGAGAGAGAGAGATTGGAATAAATATCCCCCCCGAGAGTGAGAGACTGGAATAAATATCACCCAGAGAGTGAGAGACTGGAATAAGTATCCCCCAGAGAGGGAGAGAGACTGGAATAAATATCCCCCAGAGCAGAGAGAGGGAGACTGGAATAAATATCCCCCAGAGGGAGAGAGAGAGACTGGAATAAATATCCCCCAGAGAGAGACATGAATAAATATCCCCCAGAAAGGGAGAGAGACTGGAATAAATATCCCCCAGAGAGGGAGAGAGACTGGAATAAATATCCCCCAGAGAGAGCGACTGGAATAAACATCCCCCAGAGATAGAGAGAGAGGCTGGAATAAATATCCCCCAGAGAGAGAGAGAGACATGAATAAATATCCCCCAGAAAGGGAGAGAGACTGGAATAAATATCCCCCAGAGAGGGAGAGAGACTGGAATAAATATCCCCCAGAGAGAGAGAGACTGGAATAAATATCCCCCAGAGAGAGAGACTGGAATAACTATCCCCCAGAGAGGGATGGAGACTGGAATAAATACCCCCCAGAGACAGAGAGAGAGAGATTGGAATATATATCCCCCAGAGAGAGAGAGGGAGACTGGAATAAATATCCCCCCAGAGAGTCAGAGACTGGAATAAATATCCCCCAGAGAGAGAGGGGGAGAGAGAGACTGGAATAAATATCCCCCAGAGAGAGACAGTGACTGGATAAATATCCCCCAGAGAGAGAGGGGCACTGGAATAAATATCCCCCAGCGAGAGAGAGAGACTGGAATAAATATCCCCCCCGACAGACAGAGAGAGAGAGAGAGAGACTGGAATAAATATCCCCCAGAGAGAGAGAGACTGGAATAAATATCCCCCAGAGAGAGAGAGAGACTGGAATAAATATCCCCCAGAGAGAGAGACTGGAATAAATATCCCCCAGAGAGAAAGACTGGAATAAATATCCCCCAGAGAGAGAGAGAGAGACTGGAATAAATATCCCCCCAGAGAGAGAGAGAGAGAGACTGGAATATATATCCCCCAGAGACAGGGAGACTGGAATAAATAACTCCCAGAGAGAGAGAGACTGGAATAAATAACCCCCAGAGAGAGAGACTGGAATAAATATCCCCCAGAGAGAGAGAGACTGGAATAAATAACCCCCAGAGAGAGAGAGACTGGAATAAATATCCCCCAGATAGAGTGAGAGAGACTGGAATACATATCCCCCCAGAGAGAGAGAGATTGGAATAAATATCCCCCCCGAGAGAGAGAGAGAGAGACTGGAATAAATATCCCCCCCGAGAGTGAGAGACTGGAATAAATATCCCCCAGAGAGTGAGAGACTGGAATAAGTATCCCCCAGAGAGGGAGAGAGACTGGAATAAATATCCCCCAGAGAGAGAGAGAGGGAGACTGGAATACATATCCCCCCAGAGAGAGAGAGATTGGAATAAATATCCCCCCCGAGAGTGAGAGACTGGAATAAATATCACCCAGAGAGTGAGAGACTGGAATAAGTATCCCCCAGAGAGGGAGAGAGACTGGAATAAATATCCCCCAGAGCAGAGAGAGGGAGACTGGAATAAATATCCCCCAGAGGGAGAGAGAGAGACTGGAATAAATATCCCCCAGAGAGAGACATGAATAAATATCCCCCAGAAAGGGAGAGAGACTGGAATAAATATCCCCCAGAGAGGGAGAGAGACTGGAATAAATATCCCCCAGAGAGAGCGACTGAAATAAACATCCCCCAGAGATAGAGAAAGAGGCTGGAATAAATATCCCCCAGAGAGAGAGAGAGACATGAATAAATATCCCCCAGAAAGGGAGAGAGACTGGAATAAATATCCCCCAGAGAGGGAGAGAGACTGGAATAAATATCCCCCAGAGAGAGAGAGACTGGAATAAATATCCCCCAGAGAGAGAGACTGGAATAACTATCCCCCAGAGAGGGATGGAGACTGGAATAAATACCCCCCAGAGACAGAGAGAGAGAGACTGGAATATATATCCCCCAGAGAGAGAGAGGGAGACTGGAATAAATATCCCCCCAGAGAGTCAGAGACTGGAATAAATATCCCCCAGAGAGAGAGGGGGAGAGAGAGACTGGAATAAATATCCCCCAGAGAGAGACAGTGACTGGATAAATATCCCCCAGAGAGAGAGGGGCACTGGAATAAATATCCCCCAGCGAGAGAGAGAGACTGGAATAAATATCCCCCCCGACAGACAGAGAGAGAGAGAGAGACTGGAATAAATATCCCCCAGAGAGAGAGAGACTGGAATAAATATCCCCCAGAGAGAGAGAGAGACTGGAATAAATATCCCCCAGAGAGAGAGACTGGAATAAATATCCCCCAGAGAGAAAGACTGGAATAAATATCCCCCAGAGAGAGAGAGAGAGACTGGAATAAATTTGCCCCAGAGAGAGAGACTGGAATAAATTTCCCCCAGAGAGAGAGAGAGAGAGAGAGAGACTGGAATAAATATCCCCCAGAGAGAGAGAGAGAGAGACTGGAGTAAATATCCCCCAGAGAGAGCGAGAGACTGGAATAAATATCCCCCCAGAGAGAGAGAGAGAGAGAGACTGGAATAAATATCCCTCCAGAGAGAGAGAGACTGGAATAAATATCCCCCAGAGTGAGAGACTGGAATAAATATCCCCCCAGAGAGAGACTGGAATAAATACCCCCAGAAAGTGAGAGACTGGAATAAATATCCCCCCCAGAGAGAGAGGGAGAGACTGGAATAAATATCCCCCCAGAGTGTGAGAGACTGGAATAAATATCCCCCCAGAGAGAGGGAGACAGGAATAAATATCCCCCAGAGAGAGAGAGACTGGAATAAATATCCCCCAGAGAGAGAGAGGGTGGAATGAATATCCCCCCAGAGAGAGAGCGAGAGAGACTGGAATAAATATCCCCCAGAGAGAGAGAGGCTGGAATAAATATCCCCCCAGAGAGAGGGACTGGAATAAATATCCCCCCAGAGAGAGGGAGAGAGAGAGACTGGAATAAATATCCCCCAGAGAGAGAGAGAGACATGAATAAATATCCCCCAGAAAGGGAGAGTGACTGGAATAAATATCCCCCAGAGAGAGAGAGAGAGAGACTGGAATAAATATCCCCCAGAGAGAGAGAGAGAGAGACTGGAATAAATATCCCCCAGAGAGAGAGAGAGACTGCAATAAATACCCCCCAGAGTGAGAGACTGGAATAAATATCCCCCCAGAGAGAGACTGGAATAAATATCCCCCAGAGAGTGAGAGACTGGAATAAATATCCCCCCCAGAGAGAGAGAGACTGGAATAAATATCCCCCCAGAGAGTGAGAGACTGGAATAAATATCCCCCAGAGAGAGAGAGAGAGAGACTGGAATAAATATCCCCCAGAGAGAGAGACTGGAATAAATATTCCCCAGAGAGAGTGAGAGAGAGAGAGACTGGGATAAATATCCCCCAGAGAGACAGAGAGAGACTGGAATAAATACACCCCAGAGAGAGAGGGACTGGAATAAATATCCCCCAGAGAGAGAGAGAGACTGGAATTAATATCCCCCAGAGAGAGAGAGACTGGAATAAATATCCCCCAGAGAGAGAGAGAGAGAGACTGGAATAAATATCCCCCCAGAGAGAGAGACTGGAATAAATATCCCCCAGAGAGAGAGCGAAAGACTGGAATAAATATCCCCCAGAGACAGAGAGACTGGAATAAATATCCCCCAGAGAGAGAGAGAGAGAGAGACTGGAATAAATATCCCCCAGAGAGGGAGTGAGACTGGAATAAATATCCCCCAGAGATGGAGCGAGAGAGACTGGAACAAATGTCCCCCATAGAGGGGGAGAGACTGGAATAAATATCCCCCAGAGAGAGAGAGAGAGGGAGACTGGAATAAATATCCCCCAGAGAGAGAGAGAGAGGGAGACTGGAATAAATATCCCCCAGAGAGAGAGAGAGAGACATGAATAAATATCCCCCAGAAAGGGAGAGAGACTGGAATAAATATCCCCCAGAGAGGGAGAGAGACTGGAATAAATATCCCCCAGAGAGAGAGAGAGAGGGAGACTAGAATAAATATCCCCCAGAGAGAGAGACTGAAATAAATATCCCCCAGAGAGAGAGACTGAAATAATTATCCACCAGAGGGAGAGAGAGAGACTGGAATAAATATCCCCCAGAGAGAGAGAGAGACATGAATAAATATCCCCCAGAAAGGGAGAGTGACTGAAATAAATATCCCCCAGAGTGAGAGACTGGAATAAATATCCCCCCAGAGAGAGACTGGAATAAATATCCCCCAGAGAGTGAGAGACTGGAATAAATATCCCCCCCAGAGAGAGAGAGACTGGAATAAATATCCCCCCAGAGAGTGAGAGACTGGAATAAATATCCCCTAGAGAGAGAGAGAGAGAGACTGGAATAAATATCCCCCAGAGAGAGAGACTGGAATAAATATTCCCCAGAGAGAGTGAGAGAGAGAGAGACTGGGATAAATATCCCCCAGAGAGACAGAGAGAGACTGGAATAAATACACCCCAGAGAGAGAGGGACTGGAATAAATATCCCCCAGAGAGAGAGAGAGAGAGAGACTGGAAAAATATCCCCCAGTGACAGAGAGACTGGAATAAATATCCCCCAAAGAGAGAGAGAAACTGGATAAATATCCCCCAGAGAGGGAGAGAGACTGGAATAAACATCCCCCAGAGAGAGAGAGCGAGAGACTGGAATAAATATCACCCAGAGAGAGTGACTGGAATAAATATCCCCCAGAGAGAGAGAGACTGGAATAAATATCCCCCAGAGAAAGATTGGAATAAATACCCCCCTGAGAGAGAGAGAGACTGGAATAAATATCCCCTCAGAGAGAGAGACTGGAATAAATATCCCCCAGAGAGAGAGCGAAAGACTGGAATAAATATCCCCCAGAGACACAGAGACTGGAATAAATATCCCCCAGAGAGAGAGAGACTGGAATAAATAAACCCCAGAGAGAGAGAGAGACTGGAATAAATATCCCCCAGAGAGAGAGAGAGACTGGAATAAATATCCCCCAGAGAGAGAGAGAGACTGGAATACAGATCCCCCCAGAGAGAGAGAGAATGGAATAAATATCCCCCCAGAGAGTGAGAGTGACTGGAATAAATATCCGCCAGAGAGAGAGAGACTGGAATAAATACCCCCCTGATAGAGAGAGAGACTGGCATAAATATCCCCCCAGAGAGAGAGACTGGAATAAATATCCCCCAGAGAGAGAGCGAAAGACTGGAATAAATATCCCCCAGAGACAGAGAGACTGGAATAAATATCCCCCAGAGAGAGAGAGACTGGAATAAATAACCCCCAGAGAGAGAGAGACTGGAATAAATATCCCCCAGAGAGAGAGACTGGAATAAATATCCCCCAGAGAGAGAGAGAGACTGGAATAAATATCCCCCAGAGAGGGATGGAGACTGGAATAAATACCCCCCAGAGACAGAGAGTGACTGGAATAAATATCCCCCAGAGAGAGAGAGAGACTGAAATAAATATCCCCCAGAGAGAGAGACTGGAATAAATATCCCCCAGAGAGAAAGACTGGAATAAATATCCCCCAGAGAGAGAGAGAGAGAGAGACTGGAATAAATTTGCCCCAGAGAGAGAGAGAGACTGGAATAAATTTCCCCCAGAGAGAGAGAGAGAGAGAGACTGGAGTGAATATCCCCCAGCGAGAGAGAGAGACTGGAATAAATATCCCCCCAGAGAGAGAGAGACTGGAATAAATATCCCCCAGAGTGAGAGACTGGAATAAATATCCCCCCAGAGAGAGACTGGAATAAATACCCCGAGAGAGTGAGAGACTGGAATAAATATCCCCCCCAGAGAGAGAGAGACTGGAATAAATATCCCCCCAGAGAGAGGGAGACAGGAATAAATATCCCCCAGAGAGAGAGAGACTGGAATAAATATCTCCCCAGAGAGAGAGACTGGAATATATATCCCCCAGAGACAGAGAGACTGGAATAAATAACCCTCAGAGAGAGAGAGACTGGAATAAATAACCCCCAGAGAGAGAGAGACTGGAATAAATATCCCCCAGAGACAGAGAGACTGGAATAAATATCCCCCAGAGAGAGAGACTGGAATAAATAACCCCCAGAGAGAGAGAGACTGGAATAAATATCCCCCAGAGAGAGTGAGAGAGACTGGAATACATATCCCCCCAGAGAGAGAGAGATTGGAATAAATATCCCACCCGAGAGAGAGAGAGACTGGAATAAATATCACCCCAGAGAGTGAGAGACTGGAATAAATATCCCCCAGAGAGTGAGAGACTGGAATAAGAATCCCCCAGAGAGGGAGAGAGATTGGAATAAATATCCCCCAGAGAGGGAGAGAGAGGGAGACTGGAATAAATATCCCCCAGAGAGAGAGACTGAAATAAATATCCCCCAGAGGGAGAGAGAGAGACTGGAATAAATATCCCCCAGAGAGAGACATGAATAAATATCCCCCAGAAAGGGAGAGAGACTGGAATAAATATCCCCCAGAGAGGGAGAGAGACTGGAATAAAAAAACCCCAGAGAGAGAGAGAGAGACTGGAATAAATATCCCCCAGAGAGAGAGAGACTGGAATAAATATCCCCCAGAGCGAGAGAGAGAGACTGGAATAAATATCCCCCAGAGAGAGAGAGAGATTGGAATAAATATCCCCCAGAGAGGGAGAGAGACTGGAATAAATACCCCCCCAGAGACAGAGAGAGAGAGAGACTGGAATAAATATCCCCCAGAGAGAGAGAGAGACATGAATAAATATCCCCCAGAAAGGGAGAGAGACTGGAATAAATATCCCCCAGAGAGGGAGAGAGACTGGAATAAATATCCCCCAGAGAGACTGGAATAAATATCCCCCAGAGAGAGAGAGACTGGAATAAATATCCCCCAGAGAGAGAGAGAGACTGGAATAAATATCCCCCAGAGAGAGAGAGAGATTGGAAGAAATACCCCCAGAGAGGGATGGAGACTGGAATAAATACCCCCCAGAAACAGAGAGAGAGAGACTGGAATATATATCCCCCAGAGAGAGAGAGGGAGACTGGAATAAATATCCCCCCAGAGAGTCAGAGACTGGAATAAATATCCCCCAGCGAGAGAGGGGGAGAGAGAGACTGGAATAAATATCCCCCAGTGAGAGAGAGAGAATGGAATAAATATCCCCCAGAGAGAGAAAGACTGCAATAAATAACACAGAGAGAGAGAGACTGGAATAAATATCCCCCCCGACAGAGAGAGAGAGAGAGACTGGAATAAATATCCCCCAGAGAGAGAGAGAATGGAATAAATATCCCCCAGAGAGAGAGAGAGAGAGACCGGAATAAATATCCCCCAGAGAGAGAGAGACTGGAATAAATATCCCCCCAGAGAGAGAGAGAGAGAGAGACTGGAATAAATATCCCCCAGAGAGAGAGAGACTGGAATAAATATCCCCCCAGAGAGAGAGAGAGAGAGACTGGAATATATATCCCCCAGAGACAGGGAGACTGGAATAAATAACTCCCAGAGAGAGAGAGACTGGAATAAATAACCCCCAGAGAGAGAGACTGGAATAAATATCCCCCAGAGAGAGAGAGAGGGAGACTGGAATACATATTCCCCCCAGAGAGAGAGAGATTGGAATAAATATCCCCCCCGAGAGTGAGAGACTGGAATAAATATCACCCAGAGAGTGAGAGACTGGAATAAGTATCCCCCAGAGAGGGAGAGAGACTGGAATAAATATTCCCCAGAGCAGAGAGAGGGAGACTGGAATAAATATCCCCCAGAGGAAGAGAGAGAGACTGGAATAAATATCCCCCAGAGAGAGACATGAATAAATATCCCCCAGAAAGGGAGAGAGACTGGAATAAATATCCCCCAGAGAGGGAGAGAGACTGGAATAAATATCCCCCAGAGAGAGCGACTGGAATAAACATCCCCCAGAGATAGAGAGAGAGGCTGGAATAAATATCCCCCAGAGAGAGAGAGAGACATGAATAAATATCCCCCAGAAAGGGAGAGAGACTGGAATAAATATCCCCCAGAGAGGGAGAGAGACTGGAATAAATATCCCCCAGAGAGAGAGAGACTGGAATAAATATCACCCAGAGAGAGAGACTGGAATAACTATCCCCCAGAGAGAGAGAGAGACTGGAATAAATATCCCCCAGAGAGGGATGGAGACTGGAATAAATACCCCCCAGAGACAGAGAGAGAGAGACTGGAATATATATCCCCCAGAGAGAGAGAGGGAGACTGGAATAAATATCCCCCCAGAGAGTCAGAGACTGGAATAAATATCCCCCGGAGAGAGAGACTGGAATAAATATCCCCCAGAGAGAGACAGTGACTGGATAAATATCCCCCAGAGAGAGAGGGGCACTGGAATAAATATCCCCCAGCGAGAGAGAGAGACTGGAATAAATATCCCCCCCGACAGACAGAGAGAGAGAGAGAGACTGGAATAAATATCCCCAGAGAGAGAGAGACTGGAATAAATATCCCCCAGAGAGAGAGAGAGACTGGAATAAATATCCCCAGAGAGAGAGACTGGAATAAATATCCCCCAGAGAGAAAGACTGGAATAAATATCCCCCAGAGAGAGAGAGAGAGACTGGAATAAATTTGCCCCAGAGAGAGAGACTGGAATAAATTTCCCCCAGAGAGAGAGAGAGAGAGAGAGACTGGAATAAATATCCCCCCAGAGAGAGAGGGACTGGAATAAATATCCCCCAGAGAGAGAGAGAGAGAGACTGGAGTAAATATCCCCCAGAGAGAGCGAGAGACTGGAATAAATATCCCCCCAGAGAGAGAGAGAGAGAGAGAGAGACTGGAATAAATATCCCTCCAGAGAGAGAGAGACTGGAATAAATATCCCCCAGAGTGAGAGACTGGAATAAATATCCCCCCAGAGAGAGACTGGAATAAATACCCCCAGAGAGTGAGAGACTGGAATAAATATCCCCCCCAGAGAGAGAGGGAGAGACTGGAATAAATATCCCCCCAGAGTGTGAGAGACTGGAATAAATATCCCCCCAGAGAGAGGGAGACAGGAATAAATATCCCCCAGAGAGAGAGAGGGTGGAATGAATATCCCCCCAGAGAGAGAGCGAGAGAGACTGGAATAAATATCCCCCAGAGAGAGAGAGGCTGGAATAAATATCCCCCCAGAGAGAGGGACTGGAATAAATATCCCCCCAGAGAGAGGGAGAGAGAGAGACTGGAATAAATATCCCCCAGAGAGAGAGAGAGACATGAATAAATATCCCCCAGAGAGAGAGAGAGAGAGACTGGAATAAATATCCCCCAGAGAGAGAGAGAGAGACTGGAATAAATATCCCCCAGAGAGAGAGAGAGACTGCAATAAATACCCCCCAGAGTGAGAGACTGGAATAAATATCCCCCCAGAGAGAGACTGGAATAAATATCCCCCAGAGAGTGAGAGACTGGAATAAATATCCCCCCCAGAGAGAGAGAGACTGGAATAAATATCCCCCCAGAGAGTGAGAGACTGGAATAAATATCCCCCAGAGAGAGAGAGAGAGAGACTGGAATAAATATCCCCCAGAGAGAGAGACTGGAATAAATATTCCCCAGAGAGAGTGAGAGAGAGAGAGACTGGGATAAATATCCCCCAGAGAGACAGAGAGAGACTGGAATAAATACACCCCAGAGAGAGAGGGACTGGAATAAATATCCCCCAGAGAGAGAGAGAGAGAGAGACTGGAATAAATATCCCCCAGAGAGAGAGAGACTGGAATAAAAATCCCCCAGAGAGAGAGAGAGAGAGAGAGACTGGAATAAATATCCCCCCAGAGAGAGAGACTGGAATAAATATCCCCCAGAGACAGAGAGACTGGAATAAATATCCCCCAGAGAGAGAGAGAGAGAGAGACTGGAATAAATATCCCCCAGAGAGGGAGTGAGACTGGAATAAATATCCCCCAGAGATGGAGCGAGAGAGACTGGAACAAATGTCCCCCATAGAGGGGGAGAGACTGGAATAAATATCCCCCAGAGAGAGAGAGAGAGGGAGACTGGAATAAATATCCCCCAGAGAGAGAGAGAGAGACATGAATAAATATCCCCCAGAAAGGGAGAGAGACTGGAATAAATATCCCCCAGAGAGGGAGAGAGACTGGAATAAATATCCCCCAGAGAGAGAGAGAGAGGGAGACTAGAATAAATATCCCCCAGAGAGAGAGACTGAAATAAATATCCCCCAGAGAGAGAGACTGAAATAATTATCCACCAGAGGGAGAGAGAGAGACTGGAATAAATATCCCCCAGAGAGAGAGAGAGACATGAATAAATATCCCCCAGAAAGGGAGAGTGACTGAAATAAATATCCCCCAGAGAGAGAGAGAGAGAGACTGGAATAAATATCCCCCAGAGAGAGAGAGAGAGACTGGAATAAATATCCCCCAGAGAGAGAGAGAGACTGCAATAAATACCCCCCAGAGTGAGAGACTGGAATAAATATCCCCCCAGAGAGAGAGAGACTGGAATAAATATCCCCCCAGAGAGTGAGAGACTGGAATAAATATCCCCCAGAGAGAGAGAGAGAGAGACTGGAATAAATATCCCCCAGAGAGAGAGAATGGAATAAATATTCCCCAGAGAGAGTGAGAGAGAGAGAGACTGGGATAAATATCCCCCAGAGAGACAGAGAGAGACTGGAATAAATACACCCCAGAGAGAGAGGGACTGGAATAAATATCCCCCAGAGAGAGAGAGAGAGAGAGACTGGAAAAATATCCCCCAGAGAGAGAGAGAGACTGGAATACAGATCCCCCCAGAGAGAGAGAGAATGGAATAAATATCCCCCCAGAGAGTGAGAGTGACTGGAATAAATATCCGCCAGAGAGAGAGAGACTGGAATAAATACCCCCCTGATAGAGAGAGAGACTGGCATAAATATCCCCCCAGAGAGAGAGACTGGAATAAATATCCCCCAGAGAGAGAGCGAAAGACTGGAATAAATATCCCCCAGAGACAGAGAGACTGGAATAAATATCCCCCAGAGAGAGAGAGACTGGAATAAATAACCCCCAGAGAGAGAGAGACTGGAATAAATATCCCCCAGAGAGAGAGACTGGAATAAATATCCCCCAGAGAGAGAGAGAGACTGGAATAAATATCCCCCAGAGAGGGATGGAGACTGGAATAAATACCCCCCAGAGACAGAGAGTGACTGGAATAAATATCCCCCAGAGAGAGAGAGTGACTGAAATAAATATCCCCCAGAGAGAGAGACTGGAATAAATATCCCCCAGAGAGAAAGACTGGAATAAATATCCCCCAGAGAGAGAGAGAGAGAGAGAGAGAGAGACTGGAATAAATTTGCCCCAGAGAGAGAGAGACTGGAATAAATTTCCCCCAGAGAGAGAGAGAGACTGGAGTGAATATCCCCCAGAGAGAGAGAGAGACTGGAATAAATATCCCCCCAGAGAGAGAGAGACTGGAATAAATATCCCCCAGAGTGAGAGACTGGAATAAATATCCCCCCAGAGAGAGACTGGAATAAATACCCCGAGAGAGTGAGAGACTGGAATAAATATCCCCCCCAGAGAGAGACTGGAATAAATATCCCCCCAGAGAGTGAGAGACTGGAATAAATATCCCCCCAGAGAGAGGGAGACAGGAATAAATATCCCCCAGAGAGAGAGAGACTGGAATAAATATTTCCCCAGAGAGAGAGACTGGAATATATATCCCCCAGAGACAGAGAGACTGGAATAAATAACCCTCAGAGAGAGAGAGACTGGAATAAATAACCCCCAGAGAGAGAGAGACTGGAATAAATATCCCCCAGAGACAGAGAGACTGGAATAAATATCCCCCAGAGAGAGAGACTGGAATAAATAACCCCAGAGAGAGAGAGACTGGAATAAATATCCCCCAGAGAGAGTGAGAGAGACTGGAATACATATCCCCCCAGAGAGAGAGAGATTGGAATAAATATCCCACCCGAGAGAGAGAGAGACTGGAATAAATATCACCCCAGAGAGTGAGAGACTGGAATAAATATCCCCCAGACAGTGAGAGACTGGAATAAGAATCCCCCAGAGAGGGAGAGAGATTGGAATAAATATCCCCCAGAGAGGGAGAGAGAGGGAGACTGGAATAAATATCCCCCAGAGAGAGAGACTGAAATAAATATCCCCCAGAGGGAGAGAGAGAGACTGGAATAAATATCCCCCAGAGAGAGACATGAATAAATATCCCCCAGAAAGGGAGAGAGACTGGAATAAATATCCCCCAGAGAGGGAGAGAGACTGGAATAAAAAACCCCCAGAGAGAGAGAGAGAGACTGGAATAAATATCCCCCAGAGAGAGAGAGAGAGAGACTGGAATAAATATCCCCCAGAGCGAGAGAGAGAGACTGGAATAAATATCCCCCAGAGAGAGAAAGAGATTGGAATAAATATCCCCCAGAGAGGGAGAGAGACTGGAATAAATACCCCCCCAGAGACAGAGAGAGAGAGAGACTGGAATAAATATCCCCCAGAGAGAGAGAGAGACATGAATAAATATCCCCCAGAAAGGGAGAGAGACTGGAATAAATATCCCCCAGAGAGGGAGAGAGACTGGAATAAATATCCCCCAGAGAGACTGGAATAAATATCCCCCAGAGAGAGAGAGACTGGAATAAATATCCCCCAGAGAGAGAGAGAGACTGGAATAAATATCCCCCAGAGAGAGAGAGAGATTGGAAGAAATACCCCCAGAGAGGGATGGAGACTGGAATAAATACCCCCCAGAAACAGAGAGAGAGAGTCTGGAATATATATCCCCCAGAGAGAGAGAGGGAGACTGGAATAAATATCCCCCCAGAGAGTCAGAGACTGGAATAAATATCCCCCAGCGAGAGAGGGGGAGAGAGAGACTGGAATAAATATCCCCCAGTGAGAGAGAGAGAATGGAATAAATATCCCCCAGAGAGAGAAAGACTGCAATAAATAACACAGAGAGAGAGAGACTGGAATAAATATCCCCCCCGACAGAGAGAGAGAGAGAGACTGGAATAAATATCCCCCAGAGAGAGAGAGACTGGAATAAATATCCCCCCAGAGAGAGAGAGAGAGAGAGACTGGAATATATATCCCCCAGAGACAGGGAGACTGGAATAAATAACTCCCAGAGAGAGAGAGACTGGAATAAATAACCCCCAGAGAGAGAGACTGGAATAAATATCCCCCAGAGAGAGAGAGAGGCTGGACTAAATATCCCCCAGAGAGAGAGAGACTGGAATAAATATCCCCCAGAGACAGGGAGACTGGAATAAATAACTCCCAGAGAGAGAGAGACTGGAATAAATAACCCCCAGAGAGGGAGAGAGACTGGAATAAATATCCCCCAGAGAGAGCGACTGGAATAAACATCCCCCAGAGATAGAGAGAGAGGCTGGAATAAATATCCCCCAGAGAGAGAGATAGACATGAATAAATATCCCCCAGAAAGGGAGAGAGACTGGAATAAATATCCCCCAGAGAGGGAGAGAGACTGGAATAAATATCCCCCAGAGAGAGAGAGACTGGAATAAATATCCCCCAGAGAGAGAGACTGGAATAACTATCCCCCAGAGAGAGAGAGAGACTGGAATAAATATCCCCCAGAGAGGGATGGAGACTGGAATAAATACCCCCCAGAGACAGAGAGAGAGAGACTGGAATATATATCCCCCAGAGAGAGAGAGGGAGACTGGAATAAATATCCCCCCAGAGAGTCAGAGACTGGAATAAATATCCCCCAGAGAGAGAGGGGGAGAGAGAGACTGGAATAAATATCCCCCAGAGAGAGACAGTGACTGGATAAATATCCCCCAGAGAGAGAGGGGCACTGGAATAAATATCCCCCAGCGAGAGAGAGAGACTGGAATAAATATCCCCCCCGACAGACAGAGAGAGAGAGACTGGAATAAATATCCCCCAGAGAGAGAGAGACTGGAATAAATATCCCCCAGAGAGAGAGAGAGACTGGAATAAATATCCCCCAGAGAGAGAGACTGGAATAAATATCCCCCAGAGAGAAAGACTGGAATAAATATCCCCCAGAGAGAGAGAGAGAGACTGGAATAAATTTGCCCCAGAGAGAGAGACTGGAATAAATTTCCCCCAGAGAGAGAGAGAGAGAGAGACTGGAATAAATATCCCCCCAGAGAGAGAGGGACTGGAATAAATATCCCCCAGAGAGAGAGAGAGAGAGACTGGAGTAAATATCCCCCAGAGAGAGCGAGAGACTGGAATAAATATCCCCCCAGAGAGAGAGAGAGAGAGAGAGACTGGAATAAATATCCCTCCAGAGAGAGAGAGACTGGAATAAATATCCCCCAGAGTGAGAGACTGGAATAAATATCCCCCCAGAGAGAGACTGGAATAAATACCCCCAGAGAGTGAGAGACTGGAATAAATATCCCCCCCAGAGAGAGAGGGAGAGACTGGAATAAATATCCCCCCAGAGTGTGAGAGACTGGAATAAATATCCCCCCAGAGAGAGGGAGACAGGAATAAATATCCCCCAGAGAGAGAGAGACTGGAATAAATATCCCCCAGAGAGAGAGAGGGTGGAATGAATATCCCCCCAGAGAGAGAGCGAGAGAGACTGGAATAAATATCCCCCAGAGAGAGAGAGGCTGGAATAAATATCCCCCCAGAGAGAGGGACTGGAATAAATATCCCCCCAGAGAGAGGGACAGAGAGAGACTGGAATAAATATCCCCCAGAGAGAGAGAGAGACATGAATAAATATCCCCCAGAAAGGGAGAGTGACTGGAATAAATATCCCCCAGAGAGAGAGAGAGAGAGACTGGAATAAATATCCCCCAGAGAGAGAGAGAGAGACTGGAATAAATATCTCCCAGAGAGAGAGAGAGAGACTGCAATAAATACCCCCCAGAGTGAGAGACTGGAATAAATATCCCCCCAGAGAGAGACTGGAATAAATATCCCCCAGAGAGTGAGAGACTGGAATAAATATCCCCCCCAGAGAGAGAGAGACTGGAATAAATATGCCCCCAGAGAGTGAGAGACTGGAATAAATATCCCCCAGAGAGAGAGAGAGAGAGACTGGAATAAATATCCCCCAGAGAGAGAGACTGGAATAAATATTCCCCAGAGAGAGTGAGAGAGAGAGAGACTGGGATAAATATCCCCCAGAGAGACAGAGAGAGACTGGAATAAATACACCCCAGAGAGAGAGGGACTGGAATAAATATCCCCCAGAGAGAGAGAGAGAGAGAGACTGGAATAAATATCCCCCAGAGAGAGAGAGACTGGAATAAAAATCCCCCAGAGAGAGAGAGAGAGAGAGACTGGAATAAATATCCCCCCAGAGAGAGAGACTGGAATAAATATCCCCCAGAGAGAGAGCGAAAGACTGGAATAAATATCCCCCAGAGACAGAGAGACTGGAATAAAGATCCCCCAGAGAGAGAGAGAGAGAGAGACTGGAATAAATATCCCCCAGAGAGGGAGTGAGACTGCAATAAATATCCCCCAGAGATGGAGCGAGAGAGACTGGAACAAATGTCCCCCATCGAGGGGGAGAGACTGGAATAAATATCCCCCAGAGAGAGAGAGAGAGGGAGACTGGAATAAATATCCCCCAGAGAGAGAGAGAGAGACATGAATAAATATCCCCCAGAAAGGGAGAGAGACTGGAATAAATATCCCCCAGAGAGGGAGAGAGACTGGAATAAATATCCCCCAGAGAGAGAGAGAGAGGGAGACTAGAATAAATATCCCCCAGAGAGAGAGACTGAAATAAATATCCCCCAGAGAGATAGACTGAAATAATTATCCACCAGAGGGAGAGAGAGAGACTGGAATAAATATCCCCCAGAGAGAGAGAGAGACATGAATAAATATCCCCCAGAAAGGGAGAGTGACTGAAATAAATATCCCCCAGAGAGAGAGAGAGAGAGACTGGAATAAATATCCCCCAGAGAGAGAGAGAGAGACTGGAATAAATATCCCCCAGAGAGAGAGAGAGACTGCAATAAATACCCCCCAGAGTGAGAGACTGGAATAAATATCCCCCCAGAGAGAGACTGGAATAAATATCCCCCAGAGAGTGAGAGACTGGAATAAATATCCCCCCCAGAGAGAGAGAGACTGGAATAAATATCCCCCCAGAGAGTGAGAGACTGGAATAAATATCCCCCAGAGAGAGAGACTGGAATAAATATTCCCCAGAGAGAGTGAGAGAGAGAGAGACTGGGATAAATATCCCCCAGAGAGACAGAGAGAGACTGGAATAAATACACCCCAGAGAGAGAGGGACTGGAATAAATATCCCCCAGAGAGAGAGAGAGAGAGAGACTGGAAAAATATCCCCCAGTGACAGAGAGACTGGAATAAATATCCCCCAAAGAGAGAGAGAAACTGGATAAATATCCCCCAGAGAGGGAGAGAGACTGGAATAAACATCCCCCAGAGAGTGAGAGACTGGAATAAATATCCCCCCCAGAGAGAGAGAGACTGGAATAAATATGCCCCCAGAGAGTGAGAGACTGGAATAAATATCCCCCAGAGAGAGAGAGAGAGAGACTGGAATAAATATCCCCCAGAGAGAGAGACTGGAATAAATATTCCCCAGAGAGAGTGAGAGAGAGAGAGACTGGGATAAATATCCCCCAGAGAGACAGAGAGAGACTGGAATAAATACACCCCAGAGAGAGAGGGACTGGAATAAATATCCCCCAGAGAGTGAGAGAGAGAGAGACTGGAATAAATATCCCCCAGAGAGAGAGAGACTGGAATAAAAATCCCCCAGAGAGAGAGAGAGAGAGAGACTGGAATAAATATCCCCCCAGAGAGAGAGACTGGAATTAATATCCCCCAGAGAGAGAGCGAAAGACTGGAATAAATATCCCCCAGAGACAGAGAGACTGGAATAAAGATCCCCCAGAGAGAGAGAGAGAGAGAGACTGGAATAAATATCCCCCAGAGAGGGAGTGAGACTGGAATAAATATCCCCCAGAGATGGAGCGAGAGAGACTGGAACAAATGTCCCCCATCGAGGGGGAGAGACTGGAATAAATATCCCCCAGAGAGAGAGAGAGAGGGAGACTGGAATAAATATCCCCCAGAGAGAGAGAGAGAGACATGAATAAATATCCCCCAGAAAGGGAGAGAGACTGGAATAAATATCCCCCAGAGAGGGAGAGAGACTGGAATAAATATCCCCCAGAGAGAGAGAGAGAGGGAGACTAGAATAAATATCCCCCAGAGAGAGAGACTGAAATAAATATCCCCCAGAGAGATAGACTGAAATAATTATCCACCAGAGGGAGAGAGAGAGACTGGAATAAATATCCCCCAGAGAGAGAGAGAGACATGAATAAATATCCCCCAGAAAGGGAGAGTGACTGAAATAAATATCCCCCAGAGAGAGAGAGAGAGAGACTGGAATAAATATCCCCCAGAGAGAGAGAGAGAGACTGGAATAAATATCCCCCAGAGAGAGAGAGAGACTGCAATAAATACCCCCCAGAGTGAGAGACTGGAATAAATATCCCCCCAGAGAGAGACTGGAATAAATATCCCCCAGAGAGTGAGAGACTGGAATAAATATCCCCCCCAGAGAGAGAGAGACTGGAATAAATATCCCCCCAGAGAGTGAGAGACTGGAATAAATATCCCCCAGAGAGAGAGACTGGAATAAATATTCCCCAGAGAGAGTGAGAGAGAGAGAGACTGGGATAAATATCCCCCAGAGAGACAGAGAGAGACTGGAATAAATACACCCCAGAGAGAGAGGGACTGGAATAAATATCCCCCAGAGAGAGAGAGAGAGAGAGACTGGAAAAATATCCCCCAGTGACAGAGAGACTGGAATAAATATCCCCCAAAGAGAGAGAGAAACTGGATAAATATCCCCCAGAGAGGGAGAGAGACTGGAATAAACATCCCCCAGAGAGAGAGAGCGAGAGACTGGAATAAATATCACCCAGAGAGAGTGACTGGAATAAATATCCCCCAGAGAGAGAGAGACTGGAATAAATATCCCCCAGAGAAAGATTGGAATAAATACCCCCCTGAGAGAGAGAGAGACTGGAATAAATATCCCCTCAGAGAGAGAGACTGGAATAAATATCCCCCAGAGAGAGAGCGAAAGACTGGAATAAATATCCCCCAGAGACACAGAGACTGGAATAAATATCCCCCAGAGAGAGAGAGACTGGAATAAATAAACCCCAGAGAGAGAGAGAGAGACTGGAATAAATATCCCCCAGAGAGAGAGAGAGACTGGAATAAATATCCCCCAGAGAGAGAGAGAGACTGGAATACAGATCCCCCCAGAGAGAGAGAGAATGGAATAAATATCCCCCCAGAGAGTGAGAGTGACTGGAATAAATATCCGCCAGAGACACAGAGACTGGAATAAATATCCCCCAGAGAGAGAGAGACTGGAATAAATATCCTCCAGAGAGAGAGAGAGACTGGAATAAATATCCCCCAGAGACAGAGAGACTGGAATAAATATCCCCCAGAGAGAGAGACTGAAATAAATAACCCCCAGAGGGAGACAGAGACTGAAATAAATATCCCCCAGAGAGAGACATGAATAAATATCCCCCAGAAAGGGAGAGAGACTGGAATAAATATCCCCCAGAGATAGAGAGACTGGAATAAATATCCCCCAGAGAGAGTGAGAGACTGGAATAAATATCCCCCTAGAGAGAGAGAGAGAGACTGAAATAAATATCCCCCAGAGAGAGACATGAATAAATATCCCCCAGAAAGGGAGAGAGACTGGAATAAATATCCCCCAGAGAGGGACAGAGACTGGAATAAATATCCCCCAGAGAGAGAGAGAGACTGGAATAAATATCCCCCAGAGAGAGAGAGAGAGACTGGAATAAATATCCCGCAGAGAGAGAGAGAGAGAGACATGAATAAATATCCCCCAGAAAGGGAGAGAGACTGGAATAAATATCCCCCAGAGAGGGAGAGAGACTGGAATAAATATCCCCCAGAGAGAGAGAGACTGGAATAAATATCCCCCAGAGAGAGAGACTGGAATAAATATCCCCCAGAGAGGGATGGAGACTGGAATAAATACCCCCCAGAGACAGAGAGTGACTGGAATAAATATCCCCCAGAGAGGGATGGAGACTGGAATAAATACCCCCCAGAGACAGAGAGTGACTGGAATAAATATCCCCCAGAGAGAGAGAGAGACTGAAATAAATATCCCGCAGAGAGAGAGAGAGAGAGACATGAATAAATATCCCCCAGAAAGGGAGAGAGACTGGAATAAATATCCCCCAGAGAGGGAGAGAGACTGGAATAAATATCCCCCAGAGAGAGAGAGACTGGAATAAATATCCCCCAGAGAGAGAGACTGGAATAAATATCCCCCAGAGAGGGATGGAGACTGGAATAAATACCCCCCAGAGAGAGAGAGAGACTGGAATAAATATCCCCCAGAGAGGGATGGAGACTGGAATAAATACCCCCCAGAGACAGAGAGTGACTGGAATAAATATCCCCCAGAGAGAGAGAGAGACTGAAATAAATATCCCCCAGAGAGAGAGACTGGAATAAATATCCCCCACAGAGAAAGACTGGAATAAATATCCCCCAGAGAGAGAGAGAGAGAGACTGGAATAAATTTGCCCCAGAGAGAGAGAGAGACTGGAATAAATTTCCCCCAGAGAGAGAGAGAGAGAGAGACTGGAGTGAATATCCCCCAGAGAGAGAGAGAGACTGGAATAAATATCCCCCCAGAGAGAGAGAGACTGGAATAAATATCCCCCAGAGTGAGAGACTGGAATAAATATCCCCCCAGAGAGAGACTGGAATAAATACCCCGAGAGAGTGAGAGACTGGAATAAATATCCCCCCCAGAGAGAGAGAGACTGGAATAAATATCCCCCCAGAGAGTGAGAGACTGGAATAAATATCCCCCCAGAGAGAGGGAGACAGGAATAAATATCCCCCAGAGAGAGAGAGACTGGAATAAATATTCCCCAGAGAGAGAGAGGGTGGAATGAATATCCCCCCAGAGAGAGAGCGAGAGAGACTGGAATAAATATCCCCGAGAGAGAGAGACTGGAATAAATATCCCCCCAGAGAGAGAGAGACTGGAATAAATATCCCCCAGAGAGAGAGAGGCTGGAATAGATATCCCCCCAGAGAGAGGGACTCAAATAAATATCCCCCCAGAGAGAGAGGGACTGGAATAAATATCCCCCCAGAGAGAGAGACTGGAATAAATATCCCCCAGAGAGAGAGACTGGAATAAATATCCCCCAGAGAGGGAGAGAGACTGGAATAAATATCCCCCAGAGAGAGAGAGAGAGAGGGAGACTGGAATAAATATCCCCCAGAGAGAGAGAGAGACATGAATAAATATCCCCCAGAGAGAGAGAGAGAGACTGGAATAAATATCCCGCAGAGAGAGAGAGAGACATGAATAAATATCCCCCAGAAAGGGAGAGAGACTGGAATAAATATCCCCCAGAGAGGGAGAGAGACTGGAATAAATATCCCCCAGAGAGAGAGAGACTGGAATAAATATCCCCCAGAGAGAGAGACTGGAATAAATATCCCCCAGAGAGAGAGAGAGACTGGAATAAATATCCCCCAGAGAGGGATGGAGACTGGAATAAATACCCCCCAGAGACAGAGAGAGAGTGACTGGAATATATATCCCCCAGAGAGAGAGAGAGACTGGAATAAATATCCCCCAGAGAGAGAGAGACTGGAATAAATAACCCCCAGAGAGAGAGAGACTGGAATAAATAACCCCCAGAGAGAGACAGTGACTGGAATAAATATCCCCCAGAGAGAGAGGGGGATAGAGAGACTGGAATAAATATCCCCCAGAGAGAGACAGTGACTGGATAAATATCCCCCAGAGAGAGAGGGGCACTGGAATAAATATCCCCCAGCGAGAGAGAGAGACTGGAATAAATATCCCCCAGAGAGAGAGACTGGAATAAATAACCCCCAGACAGAGAGAGACTGGAATAAATATCCCCCAGAGAGAGTGAGAGAGACTGGAATACATATCCCCCAAGAGAGAGAGAGATTGGAATAAATATCCCCCCCGAGAGAGAGAGAGACTGGAATAAATATCCCCCAGAGAGTGAGAGACTGGAATAAGAATCCCCCAGAGAGGGAGAGAGACTGGAATAAATATCCCCCAGAGAGGGAGAGAGAGGGAGACTGGAATAAATATCCCCCAGAGAGAGAGACTGAAATACATATCCCCCAGAGGGAGAGAGAGAGACTGGAATAAATATCCCCCAGAGAGTGACATGAATAAATATCCCCCAGAAAGGGGGAGAGACTGGAATAAATATCCCCCAGAGAGAGAGAGAGACTGCAATAAATATCCCCCAGAGAGAGAGAGAGAGACTGGAATAAATATCCCCCAGAGAGAGAGAGACTGGAATAAATATCCCCCAGAGAGAGAGAGAGACTGGAATAAATATCCCCCAGAGAGAGAGAGAGACTGGAATAAATATCCCCCAGAGAGGGATGGAGACTGGAATAAATACCCCCCAGAGACAGAGAGAGAGAGACTGGAATAAATATCCCCCAGAGAGGGATGGAGACTGGAATAAATATCCCCCAGAGAGAGAGAGACTGGAATAAATATCCCCCAGAGAGAGAGAGAGAGAGACTGGAATATATATCCCCCAGAGAGAGAGAGGGAGACTGGAATAAATATCCCCCCAGAGAGTCAGAGACTGGAATAAATATCCCCCAGCGAGAGAGGGGGAGAGAGAGACTGGAATAAATATCCCCCAGCGAGAGAGAGAGAATGGAATAAATATCCCCCCCGACAGAGAGAGAGAGAGAGACTGGAATAAATATCCCCCAGAGAGAGAGAGACTGGAATAAATATCCCCCCAGAGAGAGAGAGAGAGAGAGAGAGACTTGAATATATATCCCCCAGAGACAGAGAGACTGGAATAAATAACTCCCAGAGAGAGAGAGACTGGAATAAATATCCCCCAGAGACAGAGAGACTGGAATAAATATCCCCCCAGAGAGAGAGAGACTGGAATAAATAATCCCCAGAGAGAGAGAGACTGGAATAAATATCCCCCCAGAGAGAGAGACTGGAATAAATAATCCCCAGAGAGAGAGAGACTGGAATAAATAACCCCCAGAGAGAGAGAGAGAGAGACTGGAATAAATATCCCCCAGAGACAGAGAGACTGGAATAAATATCCCCCAGAGAGAGAGAGACTGGAATAAATAATCCCCAGAGAGAGAGAGACTGGAATAAATATCCCCCAGAGAGAGAGACTGGAATACATATCCCCCCAGAGAGAGAGAGATTGGAATAAATATCCCCCAGAGAGAGAGACTGGAATATATATCCCCCAGAGACAGAGAGACTGGAATAAATAACTCCCAGAGAGAGAGAGACTGGACTAAATAACCCCCAGAGAGAGAGAGACTGGATTAAATATCCCCCAGAGACAGAGAGACTGGAATAAATATCCCCCAGAGAGAGAGAGAGACTGGAATAAATTACCCCCAGAGAGAGAGAGAGAGAGACTGGAATAAATATCCCCCAGAGAGAGAGAGAGACTGGAATAAATAACCCCCAGAGACAGAGAGACTGGAATAAATATCCCCCAGAGAGAGAGAGACTGGAATAAATAATCCCCAGAGAGAGAGAGACTGGAATAAATATCCCCCAGAGAGAGAGACTGGAATACATATCCCCCCAGAGAGAGAGAGACTGGAATAAATATCCCCCCCGAGAGAGAGAGAGACTGGAATAAATATCCCCCCCGAGAGTGAGAGACTGGAATAAATATCCCCCAGAGAGTGAGAGACTGGAATAAGTATCCCCCAGAGGGAGAGAGAGAGACTGGAATAAATATCCCCCAGAGAGAGACATGAATAAATATCCCCCAGAAAGGGAGAGAGACTGGAATAAATATCCCCCAAAGAGGGAGAGACTGGAATAAAAATCCCCCAGAGAGAGAGAGAGAGACTGGAATAAATATCCCCCAGAGAGAAAGAGAGAGAGACTGGAATAAATATCCCGCAGAGAGAGAGAGAGAGACATGAATAAATATCCCCCAGAAAGGGAGAGAGACTGGAATAAATATCCCCCAGAGAGGGATGGAGACTGGAATAAATACCCCCCAGAGACAGAGAGTGACTGGAATAAATATCCCCCAGAGAGAGAGAGAGACTGAAATAAATATCCCCCAGAGAGAGAGACTGGAATAAATATCCCCCCAGAGAGAAAGACTGGAATAAATATCCCCCAGAGAGAGAGAGAGAGACTGGAATAAATTTGCCCCAGAGAGAGAGAGAGACTGGAATAAATTTCCCCCAGAGAGAGAGAGAGAGACTGGAGTGAATATCCCCCAGAGAGAGAGAGAGAGAGAGACTGGAATAAATATCCCCCCAGAGAGAGAGAGACTGGAATAAATATCCCCCAGAGTGAGAGACTGGAATAAATATCCCCCCAGAGAAAGACTGGAATAAATACCCCGAGAGAGTGAGAGACTGGAATAAATATCCCCCCCAGAGAGAGAGAGACTGGAATAAATATCCCCCCAGAGAGTGAGAGACTGGAATAACTATCCCCCCAGAGAGAGGGAGACAGGAATAAATATCCCCCAGAGAGAGAGAGACTGGAATAAATATTCCCCAGAGAGAGAGAGGGTGGAATGAATATCCCCCCCAGAGAGAGAGCGAGAGAGACTGGAATAAATATCCCCCAGAGAGAGAGACTGGAATAAATATCCCCCCAGAGAGAGAGAGACTGGAATAAATATCCCCCAGAGAGAGAGAGGCTGGAATAGATATCCCCCCAGAGAGAGGGACTCGAATAAATATCCCCCCAGAGAGAGAGGGACTGGAATAAATATCCCCCCAGAGAGAGAGACTGGAATAAATATCCCCCAGAGAGAGAGACTGGAATAAATATCCCCCAGAGAGGGAGAGAGACTGTAATAAATATCCCCCAGAGATGGAGCGAGAGAGACTGGAACAAATATCCCCCAGAGAGAGAGAGAGAGAGGGAGACTGGAATAAATATCCCCCAGAGAGAGAGAGAGACATGAATAAATATCCCCCAGAGAGAGAGAGAGACTGGAATAAATATCCCGCAGAGAGAGAGAGAGACATGAATAAATATCCCCCAGAAAGGGAGAGAGACTGGAATAAATATCCCCCAGAGAGGGAGAGAGACTGGAATAAATATCCCCCAGAGAGAGAGAGACTGGAATAAATATCCCCCAGAGAGAGAGACTGGAATAAATATCCCCCAGAGAGAGAGAGAGACTGGAATAAATATCCCCCAGAGAGGGATGGAGACTGGAATAAATACCCCCCAGAGACAGAGAGAGAGTGACTGGAATATAGATCCCCCAGAGAGAGAGAGAGACTGGAATAAATATCCCCCAGAGAGAGAGAGACTGGAATAAATAACCCCCAGAGAGAGAGAGACTGGAATAAATAACCCCCAGAGAGAGACAGTGACTGGAATAAATATCCCCCAGAGAGAGAGGGGGAGAGAGAGACTGGAATAAATATCCCCCAGAGAGAGACAGTGACTGGATAAATATCCCCCAGAGAGAGAGGGGCACTGGAATAAATATCCCCCAGCGAGAGAGAGAGACTGGAATAAATATCCCCCAGAGAGAGAGACTGGAATAAATAACCCCCAGACAGAGAGAGACTGGAATAAATATCCCCCAGAGAGAGTGAGAGAGACTGGAATACATATCCCCCAAGAGAGAGAGAGATTGGAATAAATATCCCCCCCGAGAGAGAGAGAGACTGGAATAAATATACCCCCAGAGAGTGAGAGACTGGAATAAATATCCCCCAGAGAGTGAGAGACTGGAATAAGAATCCCCCAGAGAGGGAGAGAGACTGGAATAAATATCCCCCAGAGAGGGAGAGAGAGGGAGACTGGAATAAATATCCCCCAGAGAGAGAGACTGAAATACATATCCCCCAGAGGGAGAGAGAGAGACTGGAATAAATATCCCCCAGAGAGTGACATGAATAAATATCCCCCAGAAAGGGAGAGAGACTGGAATAAATATCCCCCAGAGAGAGAGAGAGACTGCAATAAATATCCCCCAGAGAGAGAGAGAGAGACTGGAATAAATATCCCCCAGAGAGAGAGAGACTGGAATAAATATCCCCCAGAGAGAGAGAGAGACTGGAATAAATATCCCCCAGAGAGAAAGAGAGACTGGAATAAATATCCCCCAGAGAGGGATGGAGACTGGAATAAATACCCCCCAGAGACAGAGAGAGAGAGACTGGAATAAATATCCCCCAGAGAGGGATGGAGACTGGAATAAATATCCCCCAGAGAGAGAGAGACTGGAATAAATATCCCCCAGAGAGAGAGAGAGACTGGAATAAATATCCCCCAGAGAGAGAGAGAGAGAGACTGGAATATATATCCCCCAGAGAGAGAGAGGGAGACTGGAATAAATATCCCCCCAGAGAGTCAGAGACTGGAATAAATATCCCCCAGCGAGAGAGGGGGAGAGAGAGACTGGAATAAATATCCCCCAGCGAGAGAGAGAGAATGGAATAAATATCCCCCCCGACAGAGAGAGAGAGAGAGACTGGAATAAATATCCCCCAGAGAGAGAGAGACTGGAATAAATATCCCCCAGAGACAGAGAGACTGGAATAAATAACTCCCAGAGAGAGAGAGACTGGAATAAATATCCCCCAGAGAGAGAGACTGGAATAAATATCCCCCAGAGAGAGAGAGAGACTGGAATAAATATCCCCCCAGAGAGAGAGAGACTGGAATAAATATCCCCCCAGAGAGAGAGAGACTGGAATAAATAATCCCCAGAGAGAGAGAGACTGGAATAAATAACCCCCAGAGAGAGAGACTGGAATAAATATCCCCCAGAGACAGAGAGACTGGAATAAATATCCCCCAGAGAGAGAGAGACTGGAATAAATAATCCCCAGAGAGAGAGAGACTGGAATAAATATCCCCCAGAGAGAGAGACTGGAATAAATATCCCCCAGAGAGAGAGAGATTGGAATAAATATCCCCCAGAGAGAGAGACTGGAATAAATATTCCCCAGAGAGAGAGAGCGACTGGAATAAAGATCCCCCAGAGACAGAGAGACTGGAATAAATATCCCCCAGAGAGAGACTGGAATAAATATCCCCCAGAGAGAGAGAGACTGGAATAAATATCCCCCCAGAGAGAGAGAGACTGGACTAAATAACCCCCAGAGAGAGAGACTGGAATAAATATCCCCCAGAGAGAGAGAGACTGGAATAAATATCGCCCAGAGAGAGAGACTGGAATACATATCCCCCCAGAGAGAGAGAGACTGGAATAAATATCCCCCCAGAGAGAGAGAGAGACTGGAATAAATATCCCCCCAGAGAGAGAGAGAGACTGGAATAAATATCCCCCAGAGAGATAGACTGGAATACATATCCCCCCAGAGAGAGAGAGACTGGAATAAATATCCCCCCAGAGAGAGAGACTGGAATAAATATTCCCCAGAGAGAGAGAGCGACTGGAATAAAGATCCCCCAGAGACAGAGAGACTGGAATAAATATCCCCCAGAGAGAGAGACTGGAATAAATATCCCCCAGAGACAGAGAGACTGGAATAAATATCCCCCAGAGAGAGAGAGACTGGAATAAATAATCCCCAGAGAGAGAGAGACTGGAATAAATATCCCCCAGAGAGAGAGACTGGAATACATATCCCCCCAGAGAGAGAGAGATTGGAATAAATATCCCCCAGAGAGAGAGACTGGAATATATATCCCCCAGAGACAGAGAGACTGGAATAAATAACTCCCAGAGAGAGAGAGACTGGACTAAATAACCCCCAGAGAGAGAGACTGGAATAAATATCCCCAGAGAGAGAGACTGGAATACATATCCCCCCAGAGAGAGAGAGACTGGAATAAATATCCCCCCCGAGAGAGAGAGAGACTGGAATAAATATCCCCCCCGAGAGTGAGAGACTGGAATAAATATCCCCCAGAGAGTGAGAGACTGGAATAAGTATCCCCCAGAGGGAGAGAGAGAGACTGGAATAAATATCCCCCAGAGAGAGACATTAATAAATATCCCCCAGAAAGGGAGAGAGACTGGAATAAATATCCCCCAAAGAGGGAGAGACTGGAATAAAAATCCCCCAGAGAGAGAGAGAGAGACTGGAATAAATATCCCCCAGAGAGAAAGAGAGAGAGACTGGAATAAATATCCCGCAGAGAGAGAGAGAGAGACATGAATAAATATCCCCCAGAAAGGGAGAGAGACTGGAATAAATATCCCCCAGAGAGGGAGAGAGACTGGAATAAATATCCCCCAGAGAGAGAGAGACTGGAATAAATAACTCCCAGAGAGAGAGAGACTGGAATAAATATCCCCCAGAGAGAGAGACTGGAATAAATATCCCCCAGAGAGAGAGAGAGACTGGAATAAATATCCCCCCAGAGAGAGAGAGACTGGAATAAATATCCCCCCAGAGAGAGAGAGACTGGAATAAATAATCCCCAGAGAGAGAGAGACTGGAATAAATAACCCCCAGAGAGAGAGACTGGAATAAATATCCCCCAGAGACAGAGAGACTGGAATAAATATCCCCCAGAGAGAGAGAGACTGGAATAAATAATCCCCAGAGAGAGAGAGACTGGAATAAATATCCCCCAGAGAGAGAGACTGGAATAAATATCCCCCAGAGAGAGAGAGATTGGAATAAATATCCCCCAGAGAGAGAGACTGGAATAAATATTCCCCAGAGAGAGAGAGCGACTGGAATAAAGATCCCCCAGAGACAGAGAGACTGGAATAAATATCCCCCAGAGAGAGACTGGAATAAATATCCCCCAGAGAGAGAGAGACTGGAATAAATATCCCCCCAGAGAGAGAGAGACTGGACTAAATAACCCCCAGAGAGAGAGACTGGAATAAATATCCCCCAGAGAGAGAGAGACTGGAATAAATATCGCCCAGAGAGAGAGACTGGAATACATATCCCCCCAGAGAGAGAGAGACTGGAATAAATATCCCCCCAGAGAGAGAGAGAGACTGGAATAAATATCCCCGCAGAGAGAGAGAGAGACTGGAATAAATATCCCCCAGAGAGATAGACTGGAATACATATCCCCCCAGAGAGAGAGAGACTGGAATAAATATCCCCCCAGAGAGAGAGACTGGAATAAATATTCCCCAGAGAGAGAGAGCGACTGGAATAAAGATCCCCCAGAGACAGAGAGACTGGAATAAATATCCCCCAGAGAGAGAGACTGGAATAAATATCCCCCAGAGACAGAGAGACTGGAATAAATATCCCCCAGAGAGAGAGAGACTGGAATAAATAATCCCCAGAGAGAGAGAGACTGGAATAAATATCCCCCAGAGAGAGAGACTGGAATATATATCCCCCAGAGACAGAGAGACTGGAATAAATAACTCCCAGAGAGAGAGAGACTGGACTAAATAACCCCCAGAGAGAGAGACTGGAATAAATATCCCCCAGAGAGAGAGACTGGAATACATATCCCCCCAGAGAGAGAGAGACTGGAATAAATATCCCCCCCGAGAGAGAGAGAGACTGGAATAAATATCCCCCCCGAGAGTGAGAGACTGGAATAAATATCCCCCAGAGAGTGAGAGACTGGAATAAGTATCCCCCAGAGGGAGAGAGAGAGACTGGAATAAATATCCCCCAGAGAGAGACATTAATAAATATCCCCCAGAAAGGGAGAGAGACTGGAATAAATATCCCCCAAAGAGGGAGAGACTGGAATAAAAATCCCCCAGAGAGAGAGAGAGAGACTGGAATAAATATCCCCCAGAGAGAAAGAGAGAGAGACTGGAATAAATATCCCGCAGAGAGAGAGAGAGAGACATGAATAAATATCCCCCAGAAAGGGAGAGAGACTGGAATAAATATCCCCCATAGAGGGAGTGAGACTGGAATAAATATCCCCCAGAGAGAGAGAGACTGGAATAAATATCCCCCAGAGAGAGAGAGAGACTGGAATAAATATCCCCCAGAGAGAGAGAGACTGGAATAAATAACCCCCAGAGAGAGAGAGACTGGAATAAATATCCCCCAGAGAGAGAGAGACTGGAATAAATATCCCCCAGAGAGAGAGAGAGACTGGAATAAATATCCCCCAGAGAGGATGGAGACTGGAATAAATACCCCCCAGAGACAGAGAGAGAGTGACTGGAATATATATCCCCCAGAGAGAGAGAGAGGGAGACTGGAATAAATATCCCCCCAGAGAGTCAGAGACTGGAATTAATATCCCCCAGAGAGAGAGGGGGAGAGAGAGACTGGAATAAATATCCCCCAGAGAGAGACAGTGACTGGATAAATATCCCCCAGAGAGAGAGGGGCACTGGAATAAATATCCCCCAGCGAGAGAGAGAGACTGGAATAAATATCCCCCCCGACAGACAGAGAGAGAGAGACTGGAATAAATATCCCCCAGAGAGAGAGAGAGACTGGAATAAATATCCCCCAGAGAGAGAGAGAGACTGGAATAAATATCCCCCAGAGAGAGAGACTGGAATAAATATCCCCCAGAGAGAAAGACTGGAATAAATATCCCCCAGAGAGAGAGAGAGACTGGAATATATATCCCCCAGAGAGAGAGAGAGGGAGACTGGAATAAATATCCCCCCAGAGAGTCAGAGACTGGAATAAATATCCCCCAGCGAGAGAGGGGGAGAGAGAGACTGGAATAAATATCCCCCAGAGAGAGAGAGAGAATGGAATAAATATCCCCCAGAGAGAGAGAGAGAGAGAGACTGGAATATATATCCCCCAGAGACAGAGAGACTGGAATAAATAACTCCCAGAGAGAGAGAGCCTGGAATAAATAACCCCCAGAGAGAGAGAGACTGGAATAAATTACTCCCAGAGAGAGAGAGCCTGGAATAAATAACCCCCAGAGAGAGAGAGAGACTGGAATAAATAACCCCAGAGAGAGAGACTGGAATAAATATCCCCCAGAGACAGAGAGACTGGAATAAATATCCCCCAGAGAGAGAGAGACTGGAATAAATAACCCCCAGAGAGAGAGAGAGACTGGAATAAATATCCCCCAGAGAGAGAGACTGGAATACATATCGCCCAAGAGAGAGAGAGATTGGAATAAATATCCCCCCGAGAGAGAGAGAGACTGGAATAAATATCCCCCCCGAGAGTGAGAGACTGGAATAAGTATCCCCCAGAGAGGGAGAGAGACTGGAATAAATATCCCCCAGAGAGAGAGACTGAAATAAATATCCCCCAGAGGGAGAGAGAGAGACTGGAATAAATATCCCCCAGAGAGAGACATGAATAAATATCCCCCAGAAAGGGAGAGAGACTGGAATAAATATCCCCCAGAGAGGGAGAGAGACTGGAATAAATATCCCCCAGAGAGAGAGAGACTGGAATAAATATCCCCCAGAGAGAGAGACTGGAATAAATATCCCCCAGAGAGAGAGAGAGACTGGAATAAATATCCCCCAGAGAGGGATGGAGACTGGAATAAATACCCCCCAGAGACAGAGAGAGAGTGACTGGAATATATATCCCCCAGAGAGAGAGAGGGAGACTGGAATAAATATACCCCCAGAGAGTCAGAGACTGGATAAATATCCCCCAGAGAGAGAGGGGCACTGGAATAAATATCCCCCCCGACAGACAGAGACAGAGAGAGAGAGAGAGAGAGACTGGAATAAATATCCCCCAGAGAGAGAGAGAGACTGGAATAAATATCCCCCAGAGAGAGAGAGAGACTGGAATAAATATCCCCCAGAGAGAGAGACTGGAATAAATATCCCCCAGAGAGAAAGACTGGAATAAATATCCCCCAGAGAGAGAGAGAGAGAGAGAGACTGGAATAAATTTGCCCCAGAGAGAGAGAGAGACTGGAATAAATTTCCCCCCGAGAGAGAGAGAGAGAGAGACTGGAATAAATATCCCCCAGAGAGAGAGAGAGAGAGACTGGAGTAAATATCCCCCAGAGAGAGAGACTGGAATAAATATCCCCCCAGAGAGAGAGAGACTGGAATAAATATCCCCCAGAGTGAGAGACTGGAATAAATATCCCCCCAGAGAGAGACTGGAATAAATACCCCCAGAGAGTGAGAGACTGGAATAAATATCCCCCCCAGAGAGAGAGAGACTGGAATAAATATCCCCCCAGAGAGAGGAACTCGAATAAATATCCCCCCAGAGAGAGAGAGACTGGAATAAATATCCCCCAGAGAGAGAGAGACTGGAATAAATATCCCCCAGAGAGAGAGAGAGAGAGACTGGAATAAATATCCCCCAGAGACAGAGAGAGGCTGGAATAAATATCCCCCCAGAGAGAGGAACTCGAATAAATATCCCCCCAGAGAGAGAGAGACTGGAATAAATATCCCCCAGAGAGAGAGAGTGGAATAAATATCCCCCAGAGAGAGAGAGAGAGAGACTGGAATAAATATCCCCCAGAGACAGAGAGACTGGAATAAATATCCCCCACAGAGAGAGAGAGAGACTGGAATAAATATCCCCTAGAGATGGAGAGAGACTGGAATAAATATCCCCCAGAGGTGGAGCGAGAGAGACTGGAACAAATATCCCCCAGAGAGGGAGAGAGACTGGAATAAATATCCCCCAGAGAGAGAGAGAGAGGGAGACTGGAATAAATATCCCCCAGAGAGAGAGAGAGACATGAATAAATATCCCCCAGAGAGAGAGAGAGAGAGACTGGAATAAATATCCCGCAGAGAGAGAGAGAGACATGAATAAATATCCCCCAGAAAGGGAGAGAGACTGGAATAAATATCCCCCAGAGAGGGAGAGAGACTGGAATAAATATCCCCCAGAGAGAGAGACTGGAATAAATATCCCCCAGAGAGAGAGAGAGACTGGAATAAATATCCCCCAGAGAGAGAGACTGGAATAAATATCCCCCAGAGAGAGAGAGAGACTGGAATAAATATCCCCCACAGAGGGATGGAGACTGGAATAAATACCCCCCAGAGACAGAGAGAGAGTGACTGGAATATATATCCCCCAGAGAGCGAGAGGGAGACTGGAATAAATATCCCCCCAGAGAGTCAGAGACTGGAATAAATATCCCCCAGAGAGAGAGGGGGAGAGAGAGACTGGAATAAATATCCCCCAGAGAGAGACAGTGACTGGATAAATATCCCCCAGAGAGAGAGGGGCACTGGAATAAATATCCCCCAGCGAGAGAGAGAGACTGGAATAAATATCCCCCAGAGAGAGAGAGACTGGAATAAATATCCCCCAGAGAGAGAGGGGGAGAGAGAGACTGGAATAAATATCCCCCAGAGAGAGACAGTGACTGGATAAATATCCCCCAGAGAGAGAGGGGCACTGGAATAAATATCCCCCAGCGAGAGAGAGAGACTGGAATAAATATCCCCCAGAGAGAGAGAGACTGGAATAAATATCCCCCAGAGAGAGAGGGGGAGAGAGAGACTGGAATAAATATCCCCCAGAGAGAGACAGTGACTGGATAAATATCCCCCAGAGAGAGAGGGGCACTGGAATAAATATCCCCCAGCGAGAGAGAGAGACTGGAATAAATATCCCCCCCGACAGACAGAGAGAGAGAGAGAGAGACTGGAATAAATATCCCCCAGAGAGAGAGAGACTGGAATAAATATCCCCCAGAGAGAGAGACTGGAATAAATAACCCCCAGACAGAGAGACTGGAATAAATATCCCCCAGAGAGAGAGGGGCACTGGAATAAATATCCCCCAGCGAGAGAGAGAGACTGGAATAAATATCCCCCCCGACAGACAGAGAGAGAGAGACTGGAATAAATATCCCCCAGAGAGAGAGACTGGAATAAATATCCCCCAGAGAGAGAGACTGGAATAAATAACCCCCAGACAGAGAGAGACTGGAATAAATATCCCCCAGAGAGAGTGAGAGAGACTGGAATACATATCCCCCCAGAGAGAGAGAGATTGGAATAAATATCCCCCCCGAGAGAGAGAGAGACTGGAATAAATATCCTACCAGAGAGTGAGAGACCGGAATAAATATCCCCCAGAGAGTGAGAGACTGGAATAAGAATCCCCCAGAGAGGGAGAGAGACTGGAATAAATATCCCCCAGAGAGGGAGAGAGAGGGAGACTGGAATAAATATCCCCCAGAGAGAGAGAATGAAATACATATCCCCCAGAGGGAGAGAGAGAGACTGGAATAAATATCCCCCAGAGAGAGACATGAATAAATATCCCCCAGAAAGGGAGAGAGACTGGAATAAATATCCCCCAGAGAGGGAGAGAGACTGGAATAAATATTCCCCAGAGAGAGAGAGAGAGACTGGAATCAATATCCCCCAGAGAGAGAGAGAGAGACTGGAATAAATATCCCCCAGAGAGAGAGAGAGACTGGAATAAATATCCCCCAGAGAGAGAGAGAGACTGGAATAAATAGCCCCCAGAGAGGGATGGAGACTGGAATAAATACCCCCCAGAGAGCGAGAGACTGGAATAAATATCCCCCAGAGAGGGATGGAGACTGGAATAAATATCCCCCAGAGAGAGAGAGACTGGAATATATATCCCCCAGAGAGAGAGAGGGAGACTGGAATAAATATCCCCCCAGAGAGTCAGAGACTGGAATAAATATCCCCCAGCGAGAGAGGGGGAGAGAGAGACTGGAATAAATATCCCCCAGCGAGAGAGAGAGAATGGAATAAATATCCCCCAGAGAGAGAAAGACTGCAATAAATAACAGAGAGAGAGAGAGACTGGAATAAATATCCCCCCCGACAGAGAGAGAGAGAGAGACTGGAATAAATATCCCCCAGAGAGAGAGAGACTGGAATAAATATCCCCCCAGAGAGAGAGAGAGAGACTGGAATATATATCCCCCAGAGACAGAGAGACTGGAATAAATAACTCCCAGAGAGAGAGAGAGACTGGAATAAATAACCCCCAGAGAGAGAGAGACTGGAATAAATAACCCCCAGAGAGAGAGACTGGAATAAATATCCCACAGAGACAGAGAGACTGGAATAAATATCCCCCAGAGAGAGAGAGACTGGAATAAATAACCCCCAGAGAGAGAGAGACTGGAATAAATATCCCCCAGAGAGAGAGACTGGAATACATATCCCCCCAGAGAGAGAGAGATTGGAATAAATATCCCCCCCGAGAGAGAGAGAGACTGGAATAAATATCCCCCCCGAGAGTGAGAGACTGGAATAAATATCCCCCAGAGAGTGAGAGACTGGAATAAGTATCCCCCAGAGAGGGAGAGAGACTGGAATAAATATCCCCCAGAGAGAGAGACTGAAATAAATATCCCCCAGAGGGAGAGAGAGAGACTGGAATAAATATCCCCCAGAGAGGGAGAGAGACTGGAATAAAAATCCCCCAGAGAGAGAGAGACTGGAATAAATATCCCCCAGAGAGGGAGAGAGACTGGAATAAATATCCCCCAGAGAGAGAGAGAGAGAGAGAGAGAGACTGGAATTAATATCCCGCAGAGAGAGAGAGAGAGACATGAATAAATATCCCCCAGAAAGGGAGAGAGACTGGAATAAATATCCCCCAGAGAGGGAGAGAGACTGGAATAAATATCCCCCAGAGAGAGAGAGACTGGAATAAATATCCCCCCAGAGAGAGAGAGAGAGAGACATGAATAAATATCCCCCAGAAAGGGAGAGAGACTGGAATAAATATCCCCCAGAGAGGGAGAGAGACTGGAATAAAAATCCCCCAGAGAGAGAGAGACTGGAATAAATATCCCCCAGAGAGGGAGAGAGACTGGAATAAATATCCCCCAGAGAGAGAGAGAGAGAGAGAGAGAGAGACTGGAATAAATATCCCGCAGAGAGAGAGAGAGAGAGACATGAATAAATATCCCCCAGAAAGGGAGAGAGACTGGAATAAATATCCCCCAGAGAGGGAGAGAGACTGGAATAAATATTCCCCAGAGAGAGAGAGAGAGACTGGAATCAATATCCCCCAGAGAGAGAGAGAGAGACTGGAATAAATATCCCCCAGAGAGAGAGAGAGACTGGAATAAATATCCCCCAGAGAGAGAGAGAGACTGGAATAAATAGCCCCCAGAGAGGGATGGAGACTGGAATAAATACCCCCCAGAGAGCGAGAGACTGGAATAAATATCCCCCAGAGAGGGATGGAGACTGGAATAAATATCCCCCAGAGAGAGAGAGACTGGAATATATATCCCCCAGAGAGAGAGAGGGAGACTGGAATAAATATCCCCCCAGAGAGTCAGAGACTGGAATAAATATCCCCCAGCGAGAGAGGGGGAGAGAGAGACTGGAATAAATATCCCCCAGCGAGAGAGAGAGAATGGAATAAATATCCCCCAGAGAGAGAAAGACTGCAATAAATAACAGAGAGAGAGAGAGACTGGAATAAATATCCCCCCCGACAGAGAGAGAGAGAGAGACTGGAATAAATATCCCCCAGAGAGAGAGAGACTGGAATAAATATCCCCCCAGAGAGAGAGAGAGAGACTGGAATATATATCCCCCAGAGACAGAGAGACTGGAATAAATAACTCCCAGAGAGAGAGAGAGACTGGAATAAATAACCCCCAGAGAGAGAGAGACTGGAATAAATAACCCCCAGAGAGAGAGACTGGAATAAATATCCCACAGAGACAGAGAGACTGGAATAAATATCCCCCAGAGAGAGAGAGACTGGAATAAATAACCCCCAGAGAGAGAGAGACTGGAATAAATATCCCCCAGAGAGAGAGACTGGAATACATATCCCCCCAGAGAGAGAGAGATTGGAATAAATATCCCCCCCGAGAGAGAGAGAGACTGGAATAAATATCCCCCCCGAGAGTGAGAGACTGGAATAAATATCCCCCAGAGAGTGAGAGACTGGAATAAGTATCCCCCAGAGAGGGAGAGAGACTGGAATAAATATCCCCCAGAGAGAGAGACTGAAATAAATATCCCCCAGAGGGAGAGAGAGAGACTGGAATAAATATCCCCCAGAGAGGGAGAGAGACTGGAATAAAAATCCCCCAGAGAGAGAGAGACTGGAATAAATATCCCCCAGAGAGGGAGAGAGACTGGAATAAATATCCCCCAGAGAGAGAGAGAGAGAGAGAGAGAGACTGGAATTAATATCCCGCAGAGAGAGAGAGAGAGACATGAATAAATATCCCCCAGAAAGGGAGAGAGACTGGAATAAATATCCCCCAGAGAGGGAGAGAGACTGGAATAAATATCCCCCAGAGAGAGAGAGACTGGAATAAATATCCCCCCAGAGAGAGAGAGAGAGAGACATGAATAAATATCCCCCAGAAAGGGAGAGAGACTGGAATAAATATCCCCCAGAGAGGGAGAGAGACTGGAATAAAAATCCCCCAGAGAGAGAGAGACTGGAATAAATATCCCCCAGAGAGGGAGAGAGACTGGAATAAATATCCCCCAGAGAGAGAGAGAGAGAGAGAGAGAGACTGGAATAAATATCCCGCAGAGAGAGAGAGAGAGAGACATGAATAAATATCCCCCAGAAAGGGAGAGAGACTGGAATAAATATCCCCCAGAGAGGGAGAGAGACTGGAATAAATATCCCCCAGAGAGAGAGAGACTGGAATAAATATCCCCCAGAGAGAGAGAGAGACTGGAATAAATATCCCCCAGAGAGGGATGGAGACTGGAATAAATACCCCCCAGAGACAGAGAGAGAGTGACTGGAATATATATCCCCCAGAGAGAGAGAGGGAGACTGGAATAAATATCCCCCCAGAGAGTCAGAGACTGGAATTAATATCCCCCAGAGAGAGAGGGGGAGGGAGAGACTGGAATAAATATCCCCCAGAGAGAGACAGTGACTGGATAAATATCCCCCAGAGAGAGAGGGGCACTGGAATAAATATCCCCCAGCGAGAGAGAGAGACTGGAATAAATATCCCCCCCGACAGACAGAGAGAGAGAGAGAGAGACTGGAATAAATATCCCCCAGAGAGAGAGAGAGACTGGAATAAATATCCCCCAGAGAGAGAGAGAGACTGGAATAAATATCCCCCAGAGAGAGAGACTGGAATAAATATCCCCCAGAGAGAAAGACTGGAATATATATCCCCCAGAGAGAGAGAGGGAGACTGGAATAAATATCCCCCCAGAGAGTCAGAGACTGGAATAAATATCCCCCAGCGAGAGAGGGGGAGAGAGAGACTGGAATAAATATCCCCCAGCGAGAGAGAATGGAATAAATATCCCCCAGAGAGAGAAAGACTGCAATAAATAACACAGAGAGAGAGAGACTGGAATAAATATCCCCCCCCGACAGAGAGAGAGAGAGAGAGACTGGAATAAATATCCCCCCAGAGAGAGAGAGAGAGAGAGAGACTGGAATATATATCCCTCAGAGACAGAGAGACTGGAATAAATAACTCCCTGAGAGAGACATGAATAAATATCCCCCAGAAAGGGAGAGAGACTGGAATAAATATCCCGCAGAGAGGGAGACTGGAATAAAAATCCCCCAGAGAGAGAGAGACTGGAATAAATATCCCCCAGAGAGGGAGAGAGACTGGAATAAATATCCCCCAGAGAGAGAGAGAGAGAGAGAGAGACTGGAATAAATATCCCGCGGAGAGAGAGACATGAATAAATATCCCCCAGAAAGGGAGAGAGACTGGAATAAATATCCCCCAGAGAGGGAGAGAGACAGGAATAAATATCCCCCAGAGAGAGAGAGACTGGAATAAATATCCCCCAGAGAGAGAGAGGGTGGAATAAATATCCCCCCAGAGAGAGGGCGAGAGAGACTGGGATAAATATCCCCCAGAGAGAGAGATGCTGGAATAAATATCCCCCCAGAGAGAGGGACTGGAATAAATATCCCCCCAGAGAGAGAGGGACTGGAATAAATATCCCCCCAGAGAGAGAGACTGGAATAAATATCCCCCCAGAGAGAGAGAGACTGGAATAAATATCCCCCAGAGAGAGAGAGACTGGAATAAATATTCCCCAGAGAGAGAGAGAGAGACTGGAATAAATATCCCCCCAGAGAGAGAGACTGGAATAAATATCCCCCAGAGAGAGAGCGAAAGACTGGAATAAATATCCCCCAGAGACAGAGAGACTGGAATAAATATCCCCCAGAGAGAGAGAGAGACTGGAATAAATATCCCCCAGAGACGGAGTGAGACTGGAATAAATATCCCCCAGAGATGGAGCGAGAGAGACTGGAACAAATATCCCCCAGAGAGGGAGAGAGACTGGAATAAATATCCCCCAGAGAGAGAGAGAGGGAGACTGGAATAAATATCCCCCAGAGAGAGAGACTGAAATAAATATCCCCCAGAGAGAGAGACTGAAATAAATATCCCCCAGAGGGAGAGAGAGAGACTGGAATAAATATCCCCCAGAGAGAGAGAGAGACATGAATAAATATCCCCCAGAAAGGGAGAGTGACTGGAATAAATATCCCCCAGAGAGAGAGAGAGAGAGACTGGAATAAATATCCCCCAGAGAGAGAGAGAGAGAGAGAGACTGGAATAAATATCCCCCAGAGAGAGAGAGAGACTGGAATAAATATCCCCTAGAGTGAGAGACTGGAATAAATATCCCCCCAGAGAGAGACTGGAATAAATATCCCCCAGACAGTGAGAGACTGGAATAAATATCCCCCCAGAGAGAGGGAGACAGGAATAAATATCCCCCAGAGAGAGAGAGACTGGAATAAATATCCCCCAGAGAGAGAGAGGGTGGAATAAATATCCCCCCAGAGAGAGAGCGAGAGAGACTGGAATAAATATCCCCCAGAGAGAGAGGGACTGGAATAAATATCCCCCCAGAGAGAGAGGGACTGGAATAAATATCCCCCCAGAGAGAGAGACTGGAATAAATATCCCCCCAGAGAGAGAAAGACTGGAATAAATATCCCCCAGAGAGGGAGAGAGACTGGAATAAATATCCCCCAGAGAGAGAGAGAGAGGGAGACTGGAATAAATATCCCCCAGAGAGAGAGAGAGACATGAATAAATATCCCCCAGAGATGGAGCGAGAGAGACTGGAACAAATATCCCCCAGAGAGGGAGAGAGATTGGAATAAATATCCCCCAGAGAGAGAGAGAGAGGGAGACTGGAATAAATATCCCCCAGAGAGAGAGAGAGACATGAATAAATATCCCCCAGAAAGGGAGAGAGACTGGAATAAATACCCCCCAGAGAGGGAGAGAGACTGGAATAAATATCCCCCAGAGAGAGAGAGAGGGAGACTGGAATAAATATCCCCCAGAGAGAGAGAGACTGGAATAAATATCCCCCCAGAGAGAGAGACTGGAATAAATATCCCCCCAGAGAGAGAGACTGGAATAAATATCCCCCCAGAGAGAGAGAGACTGGAATAAATATCCCCCAGAGAGAGCGAGGGAGAGACGGGAATAAATATCCCCCAGAGAGAGAGAGACTGGAATAAATATCCCCCAGAGAGAGAGAGAGACTGGAATAAATATCCCCCAGAGAGAGAGAGAGAGAGACCGGAATAAATATCCCCCCAGAGAGAGAGGGACTGGAATAAATATCCCCCCAGAGAGAGAGACTGGAATAAATATCCCCCAGAGAGAGAGAGAGAGAGGCTGGACTAAATATCCCCCCAGAGAGAGAGGGACTGGAATAAATATCCCCTCAGAGAGAGAGAGAGAGAGAGACTGGAATAAATATCGCCCAGAGAGAGAGAGTGACTGGAATAAATATCGCCAGAGAGAAAGTGAGAGAGACTGGAATAAATATCCCCCAGAGAGAGACTGGAATACATATCCACCCAGAGAGAGAGACCGGAATAAATATCCCCCAGAGAGAGAGGGGCACTGGAATAAATATCCCCCAGCGAGAGAGAGAGACTGGAATAAATATCCCCCAGAGAGAGAGACTGGAATAAATATCCCCCAGAGAGAGAGAGAGAGAGAGACTGGAATAAATACACCCCAGAGAGAGAGAGACTGGAATAAATATCCCCCAGAGACAGAGAGACTGGAATAAATATCCCCCCAGAGAGAGGGAGACAGGAATAAATATCCCCCAGAGAGAGAGAGACTGGAATAAATATCCCCCAGAGAGAGAGAAGGTGGAATAAATATCCCCCCAGAGAGAGAGCGAGAGAGACTGGAATAAATATCCCCCAGAGAGAGAGAGGCTGGAATAAATATCCCCCCAGAGAGAGAGGGACTGGAATAAATATCCCCCCAGAGAGAGAGGGACTGGAATAAATATCCCCCCAGAGAGAGAGACTGGAATAAATATCCCCCCAGAGAGAGAGAGACTGGAATAAATATCCCCCAGAGAGAGCGAGGGAGAGACGGGAATCAATATCCCCCAGAGAGAGAGAGACTGGAATAAATATCCCCCAGAGAGAGAGAGAGAGAGACTGGAATAAATATCCCCCAGAGAGAGAGACTGGAATAAATATCCCCCCAGAGAGAGAGAGGGGGACTGGAAGAAATATACCCAGAGAGAGAGACTGGAATAAATATCCCCCCAGAGAGAGAGACTGGAATAAATATCCCCCCAGAGAGAGAGAGACTGGAATAAATATCCCCCAGAGAGAGCGAGGGAGAGACGGGAATAAATATCCCCCAGAGAGAGAGAGACTGGAATAAATATCCCCCAGAGAGAGAGAGAGACTGGAATAAATATCCCCCAGAGAGAGAGAGAGAGACCGGAATAAATATCCCCCCAGAGAGAGAGGGACTGGAATAAATATCCCCCCAGAGAGAGAGACTGGAATAAATATCCCCCAGAGAGAGAGAGAGAGAGAGAGAGAGAGGCTGGACTAAATATCCCCCCAGAGAGAGAGGGACTGGAATAAATATCCCCTCAGAGAGAGAGAGAGAGAGAGAGACTGGAATAAATATCGCCCAGAGAGAGAGAGTGACTGGAATAATTATCGCCAGAGAGAAAGAGAGAGAGACTGGAATAAATATCCCCCAGAGAGAGACTGGAATACATATCCACCCAGAGAGAGAGACTGGAATAAATATCCCCCAGAGAGAGAGGGGCACTGGAATAAATATCCCCCAGCGAGAGAGAGAGACTGGAATAAATATCCCCCAGAGAGAGGGACTGGAATAAATATCCCCCAGAGAGAGAGACTGGAATAAATATCCCCCAGAGAGAGAGAGAGAGAGACTGGAATAAATATCCCCCAGAGAGAGAGACTGGAATAAATATCCCCCAGAGAGAGAGAGAGAGAGAGACTGGAATAAATACACCCCAGAGAGAGAGAGACTGGAATAAATATCCCCCAGAGACAAAGAGACTGGAATAAATATCCCCCAAAGAGAGAGAGACTGGAATAAATATCCCCCAGAGAGGGAGAGAGACTGGAATAAACATCCCCCAGAGAGAGAGAGAGAGAGACTGGAATAAATATCCCCCAGAGAGAGTGACTGGAATAAATATCCCCCAGAGAGAGAGAGAGACTGGAATAAATACCCCCCTGAGAGAGAGAGAGACTGGAATAAATATCCCCCAGAGAGAGAGAGAGAGAGAGACTGGAATAAATATCCCCCAGAGAGAGAGAGAGAGAGAGACTGGAATAAATACACCCCAGAGAGAGAGAGACTGGAATAAATATCCCCCAGAGACAGAGAGACTGCAATAAATATCCCCCAAAGAGAGAGACTGGAATAAATATCCCCCAGAGAGGGAGAGAGACTGGAATAAACATCCCCCTGAGAGAGAGAGCGAGAGACTGGAATAAATATCCCCCAGAGAGAGTGACTGGAATAAATATCCCCCAGAGAGAGAGAGAGACTGGAATAAATACCCCCCTGAGAGAGAGAGAGAGAGTGGAATAAATATCCCCCAGAGAGAGAGACTGGAATAAATGTCCCCCAGAGAGAAAGACTGGAATAAATATCCCCCAGAGAGAAAGACTGGAATAAATATCCCCCAGAGAGAGAGAGAGGGACTGGAATAAATATCCCCCCAGAGAGAGAGAGAGAGAGAGAGAGAGACTGGAATAAATATCCCCCCAGAGAGAGAGGGACTGGAATAAATATCCCCCAGAGAGAGAGAGAGAGAGACTGGAGTAAATATCCCCCAGAGAGAGAGAGACTGGAATAAATATCCCCCCAGAGAGAGAGAGACTGGAATAAATATCCCCCAGAGTGAGAGACTGGAATAAATATCCCCCCAGAGAGAGACTGGAATAAATACCCCCAGAGAGTGAGAGACTGGAATAAATATCCCCCCCAGAGAGAGAGAGACTGGAATAAATATCCCCCCAGAGAGTGAGAGACTGGAATAAATATCCCCCCAGAGAGAGGGAGACAGGAATAAATATCCCCCAGAGAGAGAGAGACTGGAATAAATATCCCCCAGAGAGAGAGAGGGTGGAATAAATATCCCCCCAGAGAGAGGGCGAGAGAGACTGGAATAAATATCCCCCAGAGAGAGAGATGCTGGAATAAATATCCCCCCAGAGAGAGGGACTGGAATAAATATCCCCCCAGAGAGAGAGACTGGAATAAATATCCCCCCAGAGAGAGAGAGACTGGAATAAATATCCCCCAGAGAGAGAGAGACTGGAATAAATATTCCCCAGAGAGAGAGAGAGAGACAGGAATAAATATCCCCCCAGAGAGAGAGACTGGAATAAATATCCCCCAGAGAGAGAGCGAAAGACTGGAATAAATATCCCCCAGAGACAGAGAGACTGGAATAAGTATCCCCCAGAGAGAGAGAGAGACTGGAATAAATATCCCCCAGAGACGGAGAGAGACTGGAACAAATATCCCCCAGAGAGGGAGAGAGACTGGAATAAATATCCCCCAGAGAGAGAGAGAGGGAGACTGGAATAAATATCCCCCAGAGAGAGAGACTGAAATAAATATCCCCCAGAGAGAGAGACTGAAATAAATATCCCCCAGAGGGAGAGAGAGAGACTGGAATAAATATCCCCCAGAGAGAGAGAGAGACATGAATAAATATCCCCCAGAAAGGGAGAGTGACTGGAATAAATATCCCCCAGAGAGAGAGAGAGAGAAAGACTGGAATAAATATCCCCCAGAGAGAGAGAGAGAGAGAGACTGGAATAAATATCCCCCAGAGAGAGAGAGAGACTGGAATAAATATCCCCTAGAGTGAGAGACTGGAATAAATATCCCCCCAGAGAGAGACTGGAATAAATATCCCCCAGAGAGAGAGAAGGTGGAATAAATATCCCCCAGAGAGGGAGAGAGACTGGAATAAACATCCCCCTGAGAGAGAGAGCGAGAGACTGGAATAAATATCCCCCAGAGAGAGTGACTGGAATAAATATCCCGCAGAGAGAGAGAGAGACTGGAATAAATACCCCCCTGAGAGAGAGAGAGAGTGGAATAAATATCCCCCAGAGAGAGAGACTGGAATAAATGTCCCCCAGAGAGAAAGACTGGAATAAATATCCCCCAGAGAGAAAGACTGGAATAAATATCCCCCAGAGAGAGAGAGAGGGACTGGAATAAATATCCCCCCAGAGAGAGAGAGAGAGAGAGACTGGAATAAATATCCCCCCAGAGAGAGAGGGACTGGAATAAATATCCCCCAGAGAGAGAGAGAGAGAGACTGGAGTAAATATCCCCCAGAGAGAGAGACTGGAATAAATATCCCCCAGAGAGAGAGAGACTGGAATAAATATCCCCCAGAGAGAGAGAGAGAGACTGGAATAAATATCCCCCAGAGAGAGAGACTGGAATAAATATCCCCCCAGAGAGAGAGAGGGGGACTAGAAGAAATATACCCAGAGAGAGAGACTGGAATAAATATCCCCCCAGAGAGAGAGACTGGAATAAATATCCCCCAGAGAGAGAGAGAGAGAGAGAGAGAGAGGCTGGACTAAATATCCCCCCAGAGAGAGAGGGACTGGAATAAATATCCCCCCAGAGAGAGAGAGACTGGAATAAATATCCCCCCAAAGAGAGAAAGACTGGAATAAATATCCCCCAGAGAGAGAGAGAGGCTGGAATAAATATCCCTCCAGAGAGAGGGAGACAGGAATAAATATCCCCCAGAGAGAGTGAGATTGGAATAAATATCCCCCAGAGAGAGAGAGGGTGGAATAAATATCCCCCCAGAGAGAGAGCGAGAGAGACTGGAATAAATATCCCCCAGAGAGAGAGAGGCTGGAATAAATATCCCCCCCAGAGAGAGAGGGACTGGAATAAATATCGCCCCAGAGAGAGAGGGACTGGAATAAATATCCCCCCAGAGAGAGAGACTGGAATAAATATCCCCCCAGAGAGAGAGAGACTGGAATAAATATCCCCCAGAGAGAGCGGGGGAGAGACGGGAATAAATATCCCCCAGAGAGAGGGAGACTGGAATAAATATCCCCCAGAGAGAGAGAGAGAGACTGGAATAAATATCCCCCAGAGAGAGAGAGGCGGACTGCAAGAAATATACCCAGAGAGAGAGACTGGAATAAATATCCCCCCAGAGAGAGAGACTGGAATAAATATCCCCCAGAGAGAGAGAAAGAGAGAGAGAGAGAGGCTGGACTAAATATCCCCCCAGAGAGAGAGGGACTGGAATAAATATCCCCCCAGAGAGAGAGAGACTGGAATAAATATCCCCCCAAAGAGAGAAAGACTGGAATAAATATCCCCCAGAGAGAGAGAGGCTGGAATAAATATCCCTCCAGAGAGAGGGAGACAGGAATAAATATCCCCCAGAGACAGAGAGACTGGAATAAATATCCCCCAGAGAGAGAGAGGGTGGAATAAATATCCCCCCAGAGAGAGAGCGAGAGAGACTGGAATAAATATCCCCCAGAGAGAGAGAGGCTGGAATAAATATCCCCCCAGAGAGAGAGGGACTGGAATAAATATCCCCCCAGAGAGAGAGGGACTGGAATAAATATCCCCCCAGAGAGAGAGGGACTGGAATAAATATCCCCCCAGAGAGAGAGACTGGAATAAATATCCCCCCAGAGAGAGAGCGACTGGAATAAATATCCCCCAGAGAGAGCGAGGGAGAGACGGGAATAAATATCCCCCAGAGAGAGAGAGACTGGAATAAATATCCCCCAGAGAGAGAGAGAGAGACAGGAATAAATATCCCCCAGAGAGAGAGAGATAGACTGGAATAAATATCCCCCAGAGAGAGACTGGAATAAATATCCCCCCAGAGAGAGAGAGACTGGAATAAATATCCCCCAGAGAGAGAGGGACTGGAATAAATATCCCCCAAGAGAGAGAGAGAGAGACTGGAATAAATATCTCCCAGAGAGAGAGAGTGACTGGAATAAACATCCGCCAGAGAGAAAGAGAGAGAGACTGGAATAAATATCCCCCAGAGAGAGACTGGAATACATATCCCCCAGAGAGAGAGGGGCACTGGAATAAATATCCCCCAGCGAGAGAGAGAGACTGGAATAAATATCCCCCAGAGAGAGAGACTGGAATAAATATCCCCCAGAGAGAGAGACTGGAATAAATATCCCCCAGAGAGAGAGAGAGAGACTGGAATAAATATCCCCCAGAGAGAGAGAGAGAGAGACTGGAATAAATATCCCCCAGAGAGAGAGAGGGGCACTGGAACAAATATCCCCCAGCGAGAGAGAGAGAATGCAATAAATATCCCCCAGACAGAGAGACTGGAATAAATATCCCCCAGAGAGAGAGAGAGAGAGACTGGAATAAATATCCCCCAGAGAGAGAGAGACTGGAATAAATATCCCCCAGAGAGAGAGAGAGAGAGACTGGAATAAATATCCCCCAGAGAGAGAGACTGGAATAAATATCCCCCCAGAGAGAGAGAGGGGGACTGGAAGAAATATACCCAGAGAGAGAGACTGGAATAAATATCCCCCCAGAGAGAGAGACTGGAATAAATATCCCCCCAGAGAGAGAGAGACTGGAATAAATATCCCCCAGAGAGAGCGAGGGAGAGACGGGAATAAATATCCCCCAGAGAGAGAGAGACTGGAATAAATATCCCCCAGAGAGAGAGAGAGACTGGAATAAATATCCCCCAGAGAGAGAGAGAGAGACCGGAATAAATATCCCCCCAGAGAGAGAGGGACTGGAATAAATATCCCCCCAGAGAGAGAGACTGGAATAAATATCCCCCAGAGAGAGAGAGAGAGAGAGAGGCTGGACTAAATATCCCCCCAGAGAGAGAGACTGGAATAAATATCCCCCAGAGAGAGAGAGAGAGAGAGAGACTGGAATAAATATCGCCCAGAGAGAGAGAGTGACTGGAATAATTATCGCCAGAGAGAAAGAGAGAGAGACTGGAATAAATATCCCCCAGAGAGAGACTGGAATACATATCCACCCAGAGAGAGAGACTGGAATAAATATCCCCCAGAGAGAGAGGGGCACTGGAATAAATATCCCCCAGCGAGAGAGAGAGACTGGAATAAATATCCCCCAGAGAGAGGGACTGGAATAAATATCCCCCAGAGAGAGAGACTGGAATAAATATCCCCCAGAGAGAGAGAGAGAGAGACTGGAATAAATATCCCCCAGAGAGAGAGACTGGAATAAATATCCCCCAGAGAGAGAGAGAGAGAGAGACTGGAATAAATACACCCCAGAGAGAGAGAGACTGGAATAAATATCCCCCAGAGACAAAGAGACTGGAATAAATATCCCCCAAAGAGAGAGAGACTGGAATAAATATCCCCCAGAGAGGGAGAGAGACTGGAATAAACATCCCCCAGAGAGAGAGAGAGAGAGACTGGAATAAATATCCCCCAGAGAGAGTGACTGGAATAAATATCCCCCAGAGAGAGAGAGAGACTGGAATAAATACCCCCCTGAGAGAGAGAGAGACTGGAATAAATATCCCCCAGAGAGAGAGAGAGAGAGAGAGAGAGACTGGAATAAATATCCCCCAGAGAGAGAGAGAGACTGGAATAAATACACCCCAGAGAGAGAGAGACTGGAATAAATATCCCCCAGAGACAGAGAGACTGCAATAAATATCCCCCAAAGAGAGAGAGAGACTGGAATAAATATCCCCCAGAGAGGGAGAGAGACTGGAATAAACATCCCCCTGAGAGAGAGAGCGAGAGACTGGAATAAATATCCCCCAGAGAGAGTGACTGGAATAAATATCCCCCAGAGAGAGAGAGAGACTGGAATAAATACCCCCTGAGAGAGAGAGAGAGTGGAATAAATATCCCCCAGAGAGAGAGACTGGAATAAATGTCCCCCAGAGAGAAAGACTGGAATAAATATCCCCCAGAGAGAAAGACTGGAATAAATATCCCCCAGAGAGAGAGAGAGGGACTGGAATAAATATCCCCCCAGAGAGAGAGAGAGAGAGAGACTGGAATAAATATCCCCCCAGAGAGAGAGGGACTGGAATAAATATCCCCCAGAGAGAGAGAGAGAGAGACTGGAGTAAATATCCCCCAGAGAGAGAGAGACTGGAATAAATATCCCCCCAGAGAGAGAGAGAGACTGGAATAAATATCCCCCCAGAGAGAGAGAGACTGGAATAAATATCCCCCAGAGTGAGAGACTGGAATAAATATCCCCCCAGAGAGAGACTGGAATAAATATCCCCCCCAGAGAGAGAGAGACTGGAATAAATATCCCCCCAGAGAGTGAGAGACTGGAATAAATATCCCCCCAGAGAGAGGGAGACAGGAATAAATATCCCCCAGAGAGAGAGAGACTGGAATAAATATCCCCCAGAGAGAGAGAGGGTGGAATAAATATCCCCCCAGAGAGAGGGCGAGAGAGACTGGAAGAAATATCCCCCAGAGAGAGAGATGCTGGAATAAATATCCCCCCAGAGAGAGGGACTGGAATAAATATCCCCCCAGAGAGAGAGACTGGAATAAATATCCCCCCAGAGAGAGAGAGACTGGAATAAATATCCCCCAGAGAGAGAGAGACTGGAATAAATATTCCCCAGAGAGAGAGAGAGAGACAGGAATAAATATCCCCCCAGAGAGAGAGACTGGAATAAATATCCCCCAGAGAGAGAGCGAAAGACTGGAATAAATATCCCCCAGAGACAGAGAGACTGGAATAAATATCCCCCAGAGAGAGAGAGAGACTGGAATAAATATCCCCCAGAGACGGAGAGAGACTGGAACAAATATCCCCCAGAGAGGGAGAGAGACTGGAATAAATATCCCCCAGAGAGAGAGAGAGGGAGACTGGAATAAATATCCCCCAGAGAGAGAGACTGAAATAAATATCCCCCAGAGAGAGAGACTGAAATAAATATCCCCCAGAGGGAGAGAGAGAGACTGGAATAAATATCCCCCAGAGAGAGCGGGGGAGAGACGGGAATAAATATCCCCCAGAGAGAGAGAGACTGGAATAAATATCCCCCAGAGAGAGCGGGGGAGAGACGGGAATAAATATCCCCCAGAGAGAGACTGGAATACATATCCACCCAGAGAGAGAGACTGGAATAAATATCCCCCAGAGAGAGACTGGAATACATATCCACCCAGAGAGAGAGACTGGAATAAATATCCCCCAGAGAGAGAGGGGCACTGGAATAAATATCCCCCAGCGAGAGAGAGAGACTGGAATAAATATCCCCCAGAGAGAGGGACTGGAATAAATATCCCCCAGAGAGAGAGACTGGAATAAATATCCCCCAGAGAGAGAGAGAGAGAGACTGGAATAAATATCCCCCAGAGAGAGAGACTGGAATAAATATCCCCCAGAGAGAGAGAGAGAGAGAGACTGGAATAAATACACCCCAGAGAGAGAGAGACTGGAATAAATATCCCCCAGAGACAAAGAGACTGGAATAAATATCCCCCAAAGAGAGAGAGACTGGAATAAATATCCCCCAGAGAGGGAGAGAGACTGGAATAAACATCCCCCAGAGAGAGAGAGAGAGAGACTGGAATAAATATCCCCCAGAGAGAGTGACTGGAATAAATATCCCCCAGAGAGAGAGAGAGACTGGAATAAATACCCCCCTGAGAGAGAGAGAGACTGGAATAAATATCCCCCAGAGAGAGAGAGAGAGAGAGAGAGAGACTGGAATAAATATCCCCCAGAGAGAGAGAGAGACTGGAATAAATACACCCCAGAGAGAGAGAGACTGGAATAAATATCCCCCAGAGACAGAGAGACTGCAATAAATATCCCCCAAAGAGAGAGAGAGACTGGAATAAATATCCCCCAGAGAGGGAGAGAGACTGGAATAAACATCCCCCTGAGAGAGAGAGCGAGAGACTGGAATAAATATCCCCCAGAGAGAGTGACTGGAATAAATATCCCCCAGAGAGAGAGAGAGACTGGAATAAATACCCCCTGAGAGAGAGAGAGAGTGGAATAAATATCCCCCAGAGAGAGAGACTGGAATAAATGTCCCCCAGAGAGAAAGACTGGAATAAATATCCCCCAGAGAGAAAGACTGGAATAAATATCCCCCAGAGAGAGAGAGAGGGACTGGAATAAATATCCCCCCAGAGAGAGAGAGAGAGAGAGACTGGAATAAATATCCCCCCAGAGAGAGAGGGACTGGAATAAATATCCCCCAGAGAGAGAGAGAGAGAGACTGGAGTAAATATCCCCCAGAGAGAGAGAGACTGGAATAAATATCCCCCCAGAGAGAGAGAGAGACTGGAATAAATATCCCCCCAGAGAGAGAGAGACTGGAATAAATATCCCCCAGAGTGAGAGACTGGAATAAATATCCCCCCAGAGAGAGACTGGAATAAATATCCCCCCCAGAGAGAGAGAGACTGGAATAAATATCCCCCCAGAGAGTGAGAGACTGGAATAAATATCCCCCCAGAGAGAGGGAGACAGGAATAAATATCCCCCAGAGAGAGAGAGACTGGAATAAATATCCCCCAGAGAGAGAGAGGGTGGAATAAATATCCCCCCAGAGAGAGGGCGAGAGAGACTGGAAGAAATATCCCCCAGAGAGAGAGATGCTGGAATAAATATCCCCCCAGAGAGAGGGACTGGAATAAATATCCCCCCAGAGAGAGAGACTGGAATAAATATCCCCCCAGAGAGAGAGAGACTGGAATAAATATCCCCCAGAGAGAGAGAGACTGGAATAAATATTCCCCAGAGAGAGAGAGAGAGACAGGAATAAATATCCCCCCAGAGAGAGAGACTGGAATAAATATCCCCCAGAGAGAGAGCGAAAGACTGGAATAAATATCCCCCAGAGACAGAGAGACTGGAATAAATATCCCCCAGAGAGAGAGAGAGACTGGAATAAATATCCCCCAGAGACGGAGAGAGACTGGAACAAATATCCCCCAGAGAGGGAGAGAGACTGGAATAAATATCCCCCAGAGAGAGAGAGAGGGAGACTGGAATAAATATCCCCCAGAGAGAGAGACTGAAATAAATATCCCCCAGAGAGAGAGACTGAAATAAATATCCCCCAGAGGGAGAGAGAGAGACTGGAATAAATATCCCCCAGAGAGAGCGGGGGAGAGACGGGAATAAATATCCCCCAGAGAGAGAGAGACTGGAATAAATATCCCCCAGAGAGAGCGGGGGAGAGACGGGAATAAATATCCCCCAGAGAGAGAGAGACTGGAATAAATATCCCCCAGAGAGAGAGAGAGAGAGAGAGAGAGAGAGACTGGAATAAATATCCCCCAGAGAGAGCGGGGGAGAGACGGGAATAAATATCCCCCAGAGAGAGAGAGGCTGGAATAAATATCCCCCCAGAGAGAGAGGGACTGGAATAAATATCCCCCCAGAGAGAGAGGGACTGGAATAAATATCCCCCCAGAGAGAGAGGGACTGGAATAAATATCCCCCCAGAGAGAGAGACTGGAATAAATATCCCCCCAGAGAGAGAGCGACTGGAATAAATATCCCCCAGAGAGAGCGAGGGAGAGACGGGAATAAATATCCCCCAGAGAGAGAGAGACTGGAATAAATATCCCCCAGAGAGAGAGAGAGAGACAGGAATAAATATCCCCCAGAGAGAGAGATAGACTGGAATAAATATCCCCCAGAGAGAGACTGGAATAAATATCCCCCCAGAGAGAGAGAGACTGGAATAAATATCCCCCAGAGAGAGAGGGACTGGAATAAATATCCCCCAAGAGAGAGAGAGAGAGACTGGAATAAATATCTCCCAGAGAGAGAGAGTGACTGGAATAAACATCCGCCAGAGAGAAAGAGAGAGAGACTGGAATAAATATCCCCCAGAGAGAGACTGGAATACATATCCCCCAGAGAGAGAGGGGCACTGGAATAAATATCCCCCAGCGAGAGAGAGAGACTGGAATAAATATCCCCCAGAGAGAGAGACTGGAATAAATATCCCCCAGAGAGAGAGAGAGAGACTGGAATAAATATCCCCCAGAGAGAGAGAGAGAGAGACTGGAATAAATATCCCCCAGAGAGAGAGAGGGGCACTGGAACAAATATCTCCCAGCGAGAGAGAGAGAATGCAATAAATATCCCCCAGACAGAGAGACTGGAATAAATATCCCCCAGAGAGAGGGAGAGAGAGACTGGAATAAATATCCCCCAGAGAGAGAGAGACTGGAATAAATATCCCCCAGAGAGAGAGAGAGAGAGACTGGAATAAATATCCCCCAGAGAGAGAGACTGGAATAAATATCCCCCCAGAGAGAGAGAGGGGGACTGGAAGAAATATACCCAGAGAGAGAGACTGGAATAAATATCCCCCCAGAGAGAGAGACTGGAATAAATATCCCCCCAGAGAGAGAGAGACTGGAATAAATATCCCCCAGAGAGAGCGAGGGAGAGACGGCAATAAATATCCCCCAGAGAGAGAGAGACTGGAATAAATATCCCCCAGAGAGAGAGAGAGACTGGAATAAATATCCCCCAGAGAGAGAGAGAGAGACCGGAATAAATATCTCCCAGAGAGAGAGAGTGACTGGAATAAACATCCGCCAGAGAGAAAGAGAGAGAGACTGGAATAAATATCCCCCAGAGAGAGAGAGAGAGAGAGAGGCTGGACTAAATATCCCCCCAGAGAGAGAGACTGGAATAAATATCCCCCAGAGAGAGAGAGAGAGACTGGAATAAATATCGCCCAGAGAGAGAGAGTGACTGGAATAATTATCGCCAGAGAGAAAGAGAGAGAGACTGGAATAAATATCCCCCAGAGAGAGACTGGAATACATATCCACCCAGAGAGAGAGACTGGAATAAATATCCCCCAGAGAGAGAGGGGCACTGGAATAAATATCCCCCAGCGAGCGAGAGAGACTGGAATAAATATCCCCCAGAGAGAGGGACTGGAATAAATATCCCCCAGAGAGAGAGACTGGAATAAATATCCCCCAGAGAGAGAGAGAGAGAGACTGGAATAAATATCCCCCAGAGAGAGAGACTGGAATAAATATCCCCCAGAGAGAGAGAGAGAGAGAGACTGGAATAAATACACCCCAGAGAGAGAGAGACTGGAATAAATATCCCCCAGAGACAAAGAGACTGGAATAAATATCCCCCAAAGAGAGAGAGACTGGAATAAATATCCCCCAGAGAGGGAGAGAGACTGGAATAAACATCCCCCAGAGAGAGAGAGAGAGAGACTGGAATAAATATCCCCCAGAGAGAGTGACTGGAATAAATATCCCCCAGAGAGAGAGAGAGACTGGAATAAATACCCCCCTGAGAGAGAGAGAGACTGGAATAAATATCCCCCAGAGAGAGAGAGAGAGAGAGAGAGAGACTGGAATAAATATCCCCCAGAGAGAGAGAGAGACTGGAATAAATACACCCCAGAGAGAGAGAGACTGGAATAAATATCCCCCAGAGACAGAGAGACTGCAATAAATATCCCCCAAAGAGAGAGAGAGACTGGAATAAATATCCCCCAGAGAGGGAGAGAGACTGGAATAAACATCCCCCTGAGAGAGAGAGCGAGAGACTGGAATAAATATCCCCCAGAGAGAGTGACTGGAATAAATATCCCCCAGAGAGAGAGAGAGACTGGAATAAATACCCCCTGAGAGAGAGAGAGAGTGGAATAAATATCCCCCAGAGAGAGAGACTGGAATAAATGTCCCCCAGAGAGAAAGACTGGAATAAATATCCCCCAGAGAGAAAGACTGGAATAAATATCCCCCAGAGAGAGAGAGAGGGACTGGAATAAATATCCCCCCAGAGAGAGAGAGAGAGAGAGACTGGAATAAATATCCCCCCAGAGAGAGAGGGACTGGAATAAATATCCCCCAGAGAGAGAGAGAGAGAGACTGGAGTAAATATCCCCCAGAGAGAGAGAGACTGGAATAAATATCCCCCCAGAGAGAGAGAGAGACTGGAATAAATATCCCCCCAGAGAGAGAGAGACTGGAATAAATATCCCCCAGAGTGAGAGACTGGAATAAATATCCCCCCAGAGAGAGACTGGAATAAATATCCCCCCCAGAGAGAGAGAGACTGGAATAAATATCCCCCCAGAGAGTGAGAGACTGGAATAAATATCCCCCCAGAGAGAGGGAGACAGGAATAAATATCCCCCAGAGAGAGAGAGACTGGAATAAATATCCCCCAGAGAGAGAGAGGGTGGAATAAATATCCCCCCAGAGAGAGGGCGAGAGAGACTGGAAGAAATATCCCCCAGAGAGAGAGATGCTGGAATAAATATCCCCCCAGAGAGAGGGACTGGAATAAATATCCCCCCAGAGAGAGAGACTGGAATAAATATCCCCCCAGAGAGAGAGAGACTGGAATAAATATCCCCCAGAGAGAGAGAGACTGGAATAAATATTCCCCAGAGAGAGAGAGAGAGACAGGAATAAATATCCCCCCAGAGAGAGAGACTGGAATAAATATCCCCCAGAGAGAGAGCGAAAGACTGGAATAAATATCCCCCAGAGACAGAGAGACTGGAATAAATATCCCCCAGAGAGAGAGAGAGACTGGAATAAATATCCCCCAGAGACGGAGAGAGACTGGAACAAATATCCCCCAGAGAGGGAGAGAGACTGGAATAAATATCCCCCAGAGAGAGAGAGAGGGAGACTGGAATAAATATCCCCCAGAGAGAGAGACTGAAATAAATATCCCCCAGAGAGAGAGACTGAAATAAATATCCCCCAGAGGGAGAGAGAGAGACTGGAATAAATATCCCCCAGAGAGAGAGAGAGAGACATGAATAAATATCCCCCAGAAAGGGAGAGTGACTGGAATAAATATCCCCCAGAGAGAGAGAGAGACTGGAATAAATATCCCCCAGAGAGAGAGAGAGAGACTGGAATAAATATCCCCCAGAGAGAGAGAGAGACTGGAATAAATATCCCCTCGAGTGAGAGACTGGAATAAATATCCCCCCAGAGAGAGACTGGAATAAATATCCCCCAGAGAGAGAGAAGGTGGAATAAATATCCCCCAGAGAGGGAGAGAGAGTGGAATAAATATCCCCCAGAGAGAGAGACTGGAATAAATGTCCCCCAGAGAGAAAGACTGGAATAAATATCCCCCAGAGAGAAAGACTGGAATAAATATCCCCCAGAGAGAGAGAGAGGGACTGGAATAAATATCCCCCCAGAGAGAGAGAGAGAGAGAGACTGGAATAAATATCCCCCCAGAGAGAGAGGGACTGGAATAAATATCCCCCAGAGAGAGAGAGAGAGAGAGACTGGAGTAAATATCCCCCAGAGAGAGAGACTGGAATAAATATCCCCCAGAGAGAGAGAGACTGGAATAAATATCCCCCAGAGAGAGAGAGAGAGACTGGAATAAATATCCCCCAGAGAGAGAGACTGGAATAAATATCCCCCCAGAGAGAGAGAGGGGGACTGGAAGAAATATACCCAGAGAGAGAGACTTGAATAAATATCCCCCCAGAGAGAGAGACTGGAATAAACATCCCCAGAGAGAGAGAGAGAGAGAGGCTGAACTAAATATCCCCCCAGAGAGAGAGGGACTGGAATAAATATCCCCCCAGAGAGAGAGAGACTGGAATAAATATCCCCCCAAAGAGAGAAAGACTGGAATAAATATCCCCCAGAGAGAGAGAGAGGCTGGAATAAATATCCCTCCAGAGAGAGGGAGACAGGAATAAATATCCCCCAGAGAGAGAGAGATTGGAATAAATATCCCCCAGAGAGAGAGAGGGTGGAATAAATATCCCCCCAGAGAGAGAGCGAGAGAGACTGGAATAAATATCCCCCAGAGAGAGAGAGGCTGGAATAAATATCCCCCCCAGAGAGAGAGGGACTGGAATAAATATCGCCCCAGAGAGAGAGGGACTGGAATAAATATCCCCCCAGAGAGAGAGACTGGAATAAATATCTCCCCAGAGAGAGAGAGACTGGAATAAATATCCCCCAGAGAGAGCGGGGGAGAGACGGGAATAAATATCCCCCAGAGAGAGAGAGACTGGAATAAATATCCCCCAGAGAGAGCGGGGGAGAGACGGGAATAAATATCCCCCAGAGAGAGAGACTGGAATAAATATCCCCCAGAGAGAGAGAGAGAGAGAGAGAGAGAGAGAGACTGGAATAAATATCCCCCAGAGAGAGCGGGGGAGAGACGGGAATAAATATCCCCCAGAGAGAGAGAGGCTGGAATAAATATCCCCCCAGAGAGAGAGGGACTGGAATAAATATCCCCCCAGAGAGAGAGGGACTGGAATAAATATCCCCCCAGAGAGAGAGGGACTGGAATAAATATCCCCCCAGAGAGAGAGACTGGAATAAATATCCCCCCAGAGAGAGAGCGACTGGAATAAATATCCCCCAGAGAGAGCGAGGGAGAGACGGGAATAAATATCCCCCAGAGAGAGAGAGACTGGAATAAATATCCCCCAGAGAGAGAGAGAGAGACAGGAATAAATATCCCCCAGAGAGAGAGAGATAGACTGGAATAAATATCCCCCAGAGAGAGACTGGAATAAATATCCCCCCAGAGAGAGAGAGACTGGAATAAATATCCCCCAGAGAGAGAGGGACTGGAATAAATATCCCCCAAGAGAGAGAGAGAGAGACTGGAATAAATATCTCCCAGAGAGAGAGAGTGACTGGAATAAACATCCGCCAGAGAGAAAGAGAGAGAGACTGGAATAAATATCCCCCAGAGAGAGACTGGAATACATATCCCCCAGAGAGAGAGGGGCACTGGAATAAATATCCCCCAGCGAGAGAGAGAGACTGGAATAAATATCCCCCAGAGAGAGAGACTGGAATAAATATCCCCCAGAGAGAGAGAGAGAGACTGGAATAAATATCCCCCAGAGAGAGAGAGAGAGAGACTGGAATAAATATCCCCCAGAGAGAGAGAGGGGCACTGGAACAAATATCTCCCAGCGAGAGAGAGAGAATGCAATAAATATCCCCCAGACAGAGAGACTGGAATAAATATCCCCCAGAGAGAGGGAGAGAGAGACTGGAATAAATATCCCCCAGAGAGAGAGAGACTGGAATAAATATCCCCCAGAGAGAGAGAGAGAGAGACTGGAATAAATATCCCCCAGAGAGAGAGACTGGAATAAATATCCCCCCAGAGAGAGAGAGGGGGACTGGAAGAAATATACCCAGAGAGAGAGACTGGAATAAATATCCCCCCAGAGAGAGAGACTGGAATAAATATCCCCCCAGAGAGAGAGAGACTGGAATAAATATCCCCCAGAGAGAGCGAGGGAGAGACGGCAATAAATATCCCCCAGAGAGAGAGAGACTGGAATAAATATCCCCCAGAGAGAGAGAGAGACTGGAATAAATATCCCCCAGAGAGAGAGAGAGAGACCGGAATAAATATCCCCCCAGAGAGAGAGGGACTGGAATAAATATCCCCCCAGAGAGAGAGACTGGAATAAATATCCCCCAGAGAGAGAGAGAGAGAGAGAGGCTGGACTAAATATCCCCCCAGAGAGAGAGGGACTGGAATAAATATCCCCTCAGAGAGAGAGAGAGAGAGAGAGACTGGAATAAATATCGCCCAGAGAGAGAGAGTGACTGGAATAATTATCGCCAGAGAGAAAGAGAGAGAGACTGGAATAAATATCCCCCAGAGAGAGACTGGAATACATATCCACCCAGAGAGAGAGACTGGAATAAATATCCCCCAGAGACAGAGAGACTGCAATAAATATCCCCCAAAGAGAGAGAGAGACTGGAATAAATATCCCCCAGAGAGAGAGAGAGACTGGAATAAATACACCCCAGAGAGAGAGAGACTGGAATAAATATCCCCCAGAGACAGAGAGACTGCAATAAATATCCCCCAAAGAGAGAGAGAGACTGGAATAAATATCCCCCAGAGAGGGAGAGAGACTGGAATAAACATCCCCCTGAGAGAGAGAGCGAGAGACTGGAATAAATATCCCCCAGAGAGAGTGACTGGAATAAATATCCCCCAGAGAGAGAGAGAGACTGGAATAAATACCCCCTGAGAGAGAGAGAGAGTGGAATAAATATCCCCCAGAGAGAGAGACTGGAATAAATGTCCCCCAGAGAGAAAGACTGGAATAAATATCCCCCAGAGAGAAAGACTGGAATAAATATCCCCCAGAGAGAGAGAGAGGGACTGGAATAAATATCCCCCCAGAGAGAGAGAGAGAGAGAGACTGGAATAAATATCCCCCCAGAGAGAGAGGGACTGGAATAAATATCCCCCAGAGAGAGAGAGAGAGAGACTGGAGTAAATATCCCCCAGAGAGAGAGAGACTGGAATAAATATCCCCCCAGAGAGAGAGAGAGACTGGAATAAATATCCCCCCAGAGAGAGAGAGACTGGAATAAATATCCCCCAGAGTGAGAGACTGGAATAAATATCCCCCCAGAGAGAGACTGGAATAAATATCCCCCCCAGAGAGAGAGAGACTGGAATAAATATCCCCCCAGAGAGTGAGAGACTGGAATAAATATCCCCCCAGAGAGAGGGAGACAGGAATAAATATCCCCCAGAGAGAGAGAGACTGGAATAAATATCCCCCAGAGAGAGAGAGGGTGGAATAAATATCCCCCCAGAGAGAGGGCGAGAGAGACTGGAAGAAATATCCCCCAGAGAGAGAGATGCTGGAATAAATATCCCCCCAGAGAGAGGGACTGGAATAAATATCCCCCCAGAGAGAGAGACTGGAATAAATATCCCCCCAGAGAGAGAGAGACTGGAATAAATATCCCCCAGAGAGAGAGAGACTGGAATAAATATTCCCCAGAGAGAGAGAGAGAGACAGGAATAAATATCCCCCCAGAGAGAGAGACTGGAATAAATATCCCCCAGAGAGAGAGCGAAAGACTGGAATAAATATCCCCCAGAGACAGAGAGACTGGAATAAATATCCCCCAGAGAGAGAGAGAGACTGGAATAAATATCCCCCAGAGACGGAGAGAGACTGGAACAAATATCCCCCAGAGAGGGAGAGAGACTGGAATAAATATCCCCCAGAGAGAGAGAGAGGGAGACTGGAATAAATATCCCCCAGAGAGAGAGACTGAAATAAATATCCCCCAGAGAGAGAGACTGAAATAAATATCCCCCAGAGGGAGAGAGAGAGACTGGAATAAATATCCCCCAGAGAGAGAGAGAGAGACATGAATAAATATCCCCCAGAAAGGGAGAGTGACTGGAATAAATATCCCCCAGAGAGAGAGAGAGACTGGAATAAATATCCCCCAGAGAGAGAGAGAGAGACTGGAATAAATATCCCCCAGAGAGAGAGAGAGACTGGAATAAATATCCCCTAGAGTGAGAGACTGGAATAAATATCCCCCCAGAGAGAGACTGGAATAAATATCCCCCAGAGAGAGAGAAGGTGGAATAAATATCCCCCAGAGAGGGAGAGAGACTGGAATAAACATCCCCCTGAGAGAGAGAGCGAGAGACTGGAATAAATATCCCCCAGAGAGAGTGACTGGAATAAATATCCCCCAGAGAGAGAGAGAGACTGGAATAAATACCCCCCTGAGAGAGAGAGAGAGTGGAATAAATATCCCCCAGAGAGAGAGACTGGAATAAATGTCCCCCAGAGAGAAAGACTGGAATAAATATCCCCCAGAGAGAAAGACTGGAATAAATATCCCCCAGAGAGAGAGAGAGGGACTGGAATAAATATCCCCCCAGAGAGAGAGAGAGCGAGAGACTGGAATAAATATCCCCCCAGAGAGAGAGGGACTGGAATAAATATCCCCCAGAGAGAGAGAGAGAGAGACTGGAGTAAATATCCCCCAGAGAGAGAGACTGGAATAAATATCCCCCAGAGAGAGAGAGACTGGAATAAATATCCCCCAGAGAGAGAGAGAGAGACTGGAATAAATATCCCCCAGAGAGAGAGACTGGAATAAATATCCCCCCAGAGAGAGAGAGGGGGACTGGAAGAAATATACCCAGAGAGAGAGACTTGAATAAATATCCCCCCAGAGAGAGAGACTGGAATAAACATCCCCCAGAGAGAGAGAGAGAGAGAGAGAGAGGCTGAACTAAATATCCCCCCAGAGAGAGAGGGACTGGAATAAATATCCCCCCAGAGAGAGAGAGACTGGAATAAATATCCCCCCAAAGAGAGAAAGACTGGAATAAATATCCCCCAGAGAGAGAGAGAGGCTGGAATAAATATCCCTCCAGAGAGAGGGAGACAGGAATAAATATCCCCCAGAGAGAGAGAGATTGGAATAAATATCCCCCAGAGAGAGAGAGGGTGGAATAAATATCCCCCCAGAGAGAGAGCGAGAGAGACTGGAATAAATATCCCCCAGAGAGAGAGAGGCTGGAATAAATATCCCCCCCAGAGAGAGAGGGACTGGAATAAATATCGCCCCAGAGAGAGAGGGACTGGAATAAATATCCCCCCAGAGAGAGAGACTGGAATAAATATCTCCCCAGAGAGAGAGAGACTGGAATAAATATCCCCCAGAGAGAGCGGGGGAGAGACGGGAATAAATATCCCCCAGAGAGAGAGAGACTGGAATAAATATCCCCCAGAGAGAGCGGGGGAGAGACGGGAATAAATATCCCCCAGAGAGAGAGAGACTGGAATAAATATCCCCCAGAGAGAGAGAGAGAGAGAGAGAGAGAGAGACTGGAATAAATATCCCCCAGAGAGAGCGGGGGAGAGACGGGAATAAATATCCCCCAGAGAGAGAGAGGCTGGAATAAATATCCCCCCAGAGAGAGAGGGACTGGAATAAATATCCCCCCAGAGCGAGAGGGACTGGAATAAATATCCCCCCAGAGAGAGAGGGACTGGAATAAATATCCCCCCAGAGAGAGAGACTGGAATAAATATCCCCCCAGAGAGAGAGCGACTGGAATAAATATCCCCCAGAGAGAGCGAGGGAGAGACGGGAATAAATATCCCCCAGAGAGAGAGAGACTGGAATAAATATCCCCCAGAGAGAGAGAGAGAGACAGGAATAAATATCCCCCAGAGAGAGAGATAGACTGGAATAAATATCCCCCAGAGAGAGACTGGAATAAATATCCCCCCAGAGAGAGAGAGACTGGAATAAATATCCCCCAGAGAGAGAGGGACTGGAATAAATATCCCCCAAGAGAGAGAGAGAGAGACTGGAATAAATATCTCCCAGAGAGAGAGAGTGACTGGAATAAACATCCGCCAGAGAGAAAGAGAGAGAGACTGGAATAAATATCCCCCAGAGAGAGACTGGAATACATATCCCCCAGAGAGAGAGGGGCACTGGAATAAATATCCCCCAGCGAGAGAGAGAGACTGGAATAAATATCCCCCAGAGAGAGAGACTGGAATAAATATCCCCCAGAGAGAGAGAGAGAGACTGGAATAAATATCCCCCAGAGAGAGAGAGAGAGAGACTGGAATAAATATCCCCCAGAGAGAGAGAGGGGCACTGGAACAAATATCTCCCAGCGAGAGAGAGAGAATGCAATAAATATCCCCCAGACAGAGAGACTGGAATAAATATCCCCCAGAGAGAGGGAGAGAGAGACTGGAATAAATATCCCCCAGAGAGAGAGAGACTGGAATAAATATCCCCCAGAGAGAGAGAGAGAGAGACTGGAATAAATATCCCCCAGAGAGAGAGACTGGAATAAATATCCCCCCAGAGAGAGAGAGGGGGACTGGAAGAAATATACCCAGAGAGAGAGACTGGAATAAATATCCCCCCAGAGAGAGAGACTGGAATAAATATCCCCCCAGAGAGAGAGAGACTGGAATAAATATCCCCCAGAGAGAGCGAGGGAGAGACGGCAATAAATATCCCCCAGAGAGAGAGAGACTGGAATAAATATCCCCCAGAGAGAGAGAGAGACTGGAATAAATATCCCCCAGAGAGAGATAGAGAGACCGGAATAAATATCTCCCAGAGAGAGAGAGTGACTGGAATAAACATCCGCCAGAGAGAAAGAGAGAGAGACTGGAATAAATATCCCCCAGAGAGAGAGAGAGAGAGAGAGGCTGGACTAAATATCCCCCCAGAGAGAGAGACTGGAATAAATATCCCCCAGAGAGAGAGAGAGAGAGAGAGACTGGAATAAATATCGCCCAGAGAGAGAGAGTGACTGGAATAATTATCGCCAGAGAGAAAGAGAGAGAGACTGGAATAAATATCCCCCAGAGAGAGACTGGAATACATATCCACCCAGAGAGAGAGACTGGAATAAATATCCCCCAGAGAGAGAGGGGCACTGGAATAAATATCCCCCAGCGAGAGAGAGAGACTGGAATAAATATCCCCCAGAGAGAGGGACTGGAATAAATATCCCCCAGAGAGAGAGACTGGAATAAATATCCCCCAGAGAGAGAGAGAGAGAGACTGGAATAAATATCCCCCAGAGAGAGAGACTGGAATAAATATCCCCCAGAGAGAGAGAGAGAGAGAGACTGGAATAAATACACCCCAGAGAGAGAGAGACTGGAATAAATATCCCCCAGAGACAAAGAGACTGGAATAAATATCCCCCAAAGAGAGAGAGACTGGAATAAATATCCCCCAGAGAGGGAGAGAGACTGGAATAAACATCCCCCAGAGAGAGAGAGAGAGAGACTGGAATAAATATCCCCCAGAGAGAGTGACTGGAATAAATATCCCCCAGAGAGAGAGAGAGACTGGAATAAATACCCCCCTGAGAGAGAGAGAGACTGGAATAAATATCCCCCAGAGAGAGAGAGAGAGAGAGAGACTGGAATAAATATCCCCCAGAGAGAGAGAGAGACTGGAATAAATACACCCCAGAGAGAGAGAGACTGGAATAAATATCCCCCAGAGACAGAGAGACTGCAATAAATATCCCCCAAAGAGAGAGAGAGACTGGAATAAATATCCCCCAGAGAGGGAGAGAGACTGGAATAAACATCCCCCTGAGAGAGAGAGCGAGAGACTGGAATAAATATCCCCCAGAGAGAGTGACTGGAATAAATATCCCCCAGAGAGAGAGAGAGACTGGAATAAATACCCCCTGAGAGAGAGAGAGAGTGGAATAAATATCCCCCAGAGAGAGAGACTGGAATAAATGTCCCCCAGAGAGAAAGACTGGAATAAATATCCCCCAGAGAGAAAGACTGGAATAAATATCCCCCAGAGAGAGAGAGAGGGACTGGAATAAATATCCCCCCAGAGAGAGAGAGAGAGAGAGACTGGAATAAATATCCCCCCAGAGAGAGAGGGACTGGAATAAATATCCCCCAGAGAGAGAGAGAGAGAGACTGGAGTAAATATCCCCCAGAGAGAGAGAGACTGGAATAAATATCCCCCCAGAGAGAGAGAGAGACTGGAATAAATATCCCCCCAGAGAGAGAGAGACTGGAATAAATATCCCCCAGAGTGAGAGACTGGAATAAATATCCCCCCAGAGAGAGACTGGAATAAATATCCCCCCCAGAGAGAGAGAGACTGGAATAAATATCCCCCCAGAGAGTGAGAGACTGGAATAAATATCCCCCCAGAGAGAGGGAGACAGGAATAAATATCCCCCAGAGAGAGAGAGACTGGAATAAATATCCCCCAGAGAGAGAGAGGGTGGAATAAATATCCCCCCAGAGAGAGGGCGAGAGAGACTGGAAGAAATATCCCCCAGAGAGAGAGATGCTGGAATAAATATCCCCCCAGAGAGAGGGACTGGAATAAATATCCCCCCAGAGAGAGAGACTGGAATAAATATCCCCCCAGAGAGAGAGAGACTGGAATAAATATCCCCCAGAGAGAGAGAGACTGGAATAAATATTCCCCAGAGAGAGAGAGAGAGACAGGAATAAATATCCCCCCAGAGAGAGAGACTGGAATAAATATCCCCCAGAGAGAGAGCGAAAGACTGGAATAAATATCCCCCAGAGACAGAGAGACTGGAATAAATATCCCCCAGAGAGAGAGAGAGACTGGAATAAATATCCCCCAGAGACGGAGAGAGACTGGAACAAATATCCCCCAGAGAGGGAGAGAGACTGGAATAAATATCCCCCAGAGAGAGAGAGAGGGAGACTGGAATAAATATCCCCCAGAGAGAGAGACTGAAATAAATATCCCCCAGAGAGAGAGACTGAAATAAATATCCCCCAGAGGGAGAGAGAGAGAGACTGGAATAAATATCCCCCAGAGAGAGAGAGAGAGACATGAATAAATATCCCCCAGAAAGGGAGAGTGACTGGAATAAATATCCCCCAGAGAGAGAGAGAGACTGGAATAAATATCCCCCAGAGAGAGAGAGAGAGACTGGAATAAATATCCCCCAGAGAGAGAGAGAGACTGGAATAAATATCCCCTAGAGTGAGAGACTGGAATAAATATCCCCCCAGAGAGAGACTGGAATAAATATCCCCCAGAGAGAGAGAAGGTGGAATAAATATCCCCCAGAGAGGGAGAGAGACTGGAATAAACATCCCCCTGAGAGAGAGAGCGAGAGACTGGAATAAATATCCCCCAGAGAGAGTGACTGGAATAAATATCCCCCAGAGAGAGAGAGAGACTGGAATAAATACCCCCCTGAGAGAGAGAGAGAGTGGAATAAATATCCCCCAGAGAGAGAGACTGGAATAAATGTCCCCCAGAGAGAAAGACTGGAATAAATATCCCCCAGAGAGAAAGACTGGAATAAATATCCCCCAGAGAGAGAGAGAGGGACTGGAATAAATATCCCCCCAGAGAGAGAGAGAGAGAGAGACTGGAATAAATATCCCCCCAGAGAGAGAGGGACTGGAATAAATATCCCCCAGAGAGAGAGAGAGAGAGACTGGAGTAAATATCCCCCAGAGAGAGAGACTGGAATAAATATCCCCCAGAGAGAGAGAGACTGGAATAAATATCCCCCAGAGAGAGAGAGAGAGACTGGAATAAATATCCCCCAGAGAGAGAGACTGGAATAAATATCCCCCCAGAGAGAGAGAGGGGGACTGGAAGAAATATACCCAGAGAGAGAGACTTGAATAAATATCCCCCCAGAGAGAGAGACTGGAATAAACATCCCCCAGAGAGAGAGAGAGAGAGAGGCTGAACTAAATATCCCCCCAGAGAGAGAGGGACTGGAATAAATATCCCCCCAGAGAGAGAGAGACTGGAATAAATATCCCCCCAAAGAGAGAAAGACTGGAATAAATATCCCCCAGAGAGAGAGAGAGGCTGGAATAAATATCCCTCCAGAGAGAGGGAGACAGGAATAAATATCCCCCAGAGAGAGAGAGATTGGAATAAATATCCCCCAGAGAGAGAGAGGGTGGAATAAATATCCCCCCAGAGAGAGAGCGAGAGAGACTGGAATAAATATCCCCCAGAGAGAGAGAGGCTGGAATAAATATCCCCCCCAGAGAGAGAGGGACTGGAATAAATATCGCCCCAGAGAGAGAGGGACTGGAATAAATATCCCCCCAGAGAGAGAGACTGGAATAAATATCTCCCCAGAGAGAGAGAGACTGGAATAAATATCCCCCAGAGAGAGCGGGGGAGAGACGGGAATAAATATCCCCCAGAGAGAGAGAGACTGGAATAAATATCCCCCAGAGAGAGCGGGGGAGAGACGGGAATAAATATCCCCCAGAGAGAGAGACTGGAATAAATATCCCCCAGAGAGAGAGAGAGAGAGAGAGAGAGACTGGAATAAATATCCCCCAGAGAGAGCGGGGGAGAGACGGGAATAAATATCCCCCAGAGAGAGAGAGGCTGGAATAAATATCCCCCCAGAGAGAGAGGGACTGGAATAAATATCCCCCCAGAGAGAGAGGGACTGGAATAAATATCCCCCCAGAGAGAGAGGGACTGGAATAAATATCCCCCCAGAGAGAGAGACTGGAATAAATATCCCCCCAGAGAGAGAGCGACTGGAATAAATATCCCCCAGAGAGAGCGAGGGAGAGACGGGAATAAATATCCCCCAGAGAGAGAGAGACTGGAATAAATATCCCCCAGAGAGAGAGAGAGAGACAGGAATAAATATCCCCCAGAGAGAGAGAGATAGACTGGAATAAATATCCCCCAGAGAGAGACTGGAATAAATATCCCCCCAGAGAGAGAGAGACTGGAATAAATATCCCCCAGAGAGAGAGGGACTGGAATAAATATCCCCCAAGAGAGAGAGAGAGAGACTGGAATAAATATCTCCCAGAGAGAGAGAGTGACTGGAATAAACATCCGCCAGAGAGAAAGAGAGAGAGACTGGAATAAATATCCCCCAGAGAGAGACTGGAATACATATCCCCCAGAGAGAGAGGGGCACTGGAATAAATATCCCCCAGCGAGAGAGAGAGACTGGAATAAATATCCCCCAGAGAGAGAGACTGGAATAAATATCCCCCAGAGAGAGAGAGAGAGACTGGAATAAATATCCCCCAGAGAGAGAGAGAGAGAGACTGGAATAAATATCCCCCAGAGAGAGAGAGGGGCACTGGAACAAATATCTCCCAGCGAGAGAGAGAGAATGCAATAAATATCCCCCAGACAGAGAGACTGGAATAAATATCCCCCAGAGAGAGGGAGAGAGAGACTGGAATAAATATCCCCCAGAGAGAGAGAGACTGGAATAAATATCCCCCAGAGAGAGAGAGAGAGAGACTGGAATAAATATCCCCCAGAGAGAGAGACTGGAATAAATATCCCCCCAGAGAGAGAGAGGGGGACTGGAAGAAATATACCCAGAGAGAGAGACTGGAATAAATATCCCCCCAGAGAGAGAGACTGGAATAAATATCCCCCCAGAGAGAGAGAGACTGGAATAAATATCCCCCAGAGAGAGCGAGGGAGAGACGGCAATAAATATCCCCCAGAGAGAGAGAGACTGGAATAAATATCCCCCAGAGAGAGAGAGAGACTGGAATAAATATCCCCCAGAGAGAGAGAGAGAGACCGGAATAAATATCCCCCCAGAGAGAGAGGGACTGGAATAAATATCCCCCCAGAGAGAGAGACTGGAATAAATATCCCCCAGAGAGAGAGAGAGAGAGAGAGGCTGGACTAAATATCCCCCCAGAGAGAGAGGGACTGGAATAAATATCCCCTCAGAGAGAGAGAGAGAGAGAGAGACTGGAATAAATATCGCCCAGAGAGAGAGAGTGACTGGAATAATTATCGCCAGAGAGAAAGAGAGAGAGACTGGAATAAATATCCCCCAGAGAGAGACTGGAATACATATCCACCCAGAGAGAGAGACTGGAATAAATATCCCCCAGAGAGAGAGGGGCACTGGAATAAATATCCCCCAGCGAGAGAGAGAGACTGGAATAAATATCCCCCAGAGAGAGGGACTGGAATAAATATCCCCCAGAGAGAGAGACTGGAATAAATATCCCCCAGAGAGAGAGAGAGAGAGACTGGAATAAATATCCCCCAGAGAGAGAGACTGGAATAAATATCCCCCAGAGAGAGAGAGAGAGAGACTGGAATAAATACACCCCAGAGAGAGAGAGACTGGAATAAATATCCCCCAGAGACAAAGAGACTGGAATAAATATCCCCCAAAGAGAGAGAGACTGGAATAAATATCCCCCAGAGAGGGAGAGAGACTGGAATAAACATCCCCCAGAGAGAGAGAGAGAGAGACTGGAATAAATATCCCCCAGAGAGAGTGACTGGAATAAATATCCCCCAGAGAGAGAGAGAGACTGGAATAAATACCCCCCTGAGAGAGAGAGAGACTGGAATAAATATCCCCCAGAGAGAGAGAGAGAGAGACTGGAATAAATATCCCCCAGAGAGAGAGAGAGAGAGAGACTGGAATAAATACACCCCAGAGAGAGAGAGACTGGAATAAATATCCCCCAGAGACAGAGAGACTGCAATAAATATCCCCCAAAGAGAGAGAGAGACTGGAATAAATATCCCCCAGAGAGGGAGAGAGACTGGAATAAACATCCCCCTGAGAGAGAGAGCGAGAGACTGGAATAAATATCCCCCAGAGAGAGTGACTGGAATAAATATCCCCCAGAGAGAGAGAGAGACTGGAATAAATACCCCCCTGAGAGAGAGAGAGAGTGGAATAAATATCCCCCAGAGAGAGAGACTGGAATAAATGTCCCCCAGAGAGAAAGACTGGAATAAATATCCCCCAGAGAGAAAGACTGGAATAAATATCCCCCAGAGAGAGAGAGAGGGACTGGAATAAATATCCCCCCAGAGAGAGAGAGAGAGAGAGAGACTGGAATAAATATCCCCCCAGAGAGAGAGGGACTGGAATAAATATCCCCCAGAGAGAGAGAGAGAGAGACTGGAGTAAATATCCCCCAGAGAGAGAGAGACTGGAATAAATATCCCCCCAGAGAGAGAGAGAGACTGGAATAAATATCCCCCCAGAGAGAGAGAGACTGGAATAAATATCCCCCAGAGTGAGAGACTGGAATAAATATCCCCCCAGAGAGAGACTGGAATAAATACCCCCAGAGAGTGAGAGACTGGAATAAATATCCCCCCCAGAGAGAGAGAGACTGGAATAAATATCCCCCCAGAGAGTGAGAGACTGGAATAAATATCCCCCCAGAGAGAGGGAGACAGGAATAAATATCCCCCAGAGAGAGAGAGACTGGAATAAATATCCCCCAGAGAGAGAGAGGGTGGAATAAATATCCCCCCAGAGAGAGGGCGAGAGAGACTGGAATAAATATCCCCCAGAGAGAGAGATGCTGGAATAAATATCCCCCCAGAGAGAGGGACTGGAATAAATATCCCCCCAGAGAGAGAGACTGGAATAAATATCCCCCCAGAGAGAGAGAGACTGGAATAAATATCCCCCAGAGAGAGAGAGACTGGAATAAATATTCCCCAGAGAGAGAGAGAGAGACAGGAATAAATATCCCCCCAGAGAGAGAGACTGGAATAAATATCCCCCAGAGAGAGAGCGAAAGACTGGAATAAATATCCCCCAGAGACAGAGAGACTGGAATAAATATCCCCCAGAGAGAGAGAGAGACTGGAATAAATATCCCCCAGAGACGGAGAGAGACTGGAACAAATATCCCCCAGAGAGGGAGAGAGACTGGAATAAATATCCCCCTGAGAGAGAGCGAGAGACTGGAATAAATATCCCCCAGAGAGAGTGACTGGAATAAATATCCCCCAGAGAGAGAGAGAGACTGGAATAAATACCCCCCTGAGAGAGAGAGAGAGTGGAATAAATATCCCCCAGAGAGAGAGACTGGAATAAATGTCCCCCAGAGAGAAAGACTGGAATAAATATCCCCCAGAGAGAAAGACTGGAATAAATATCCCCCAGAGAGAGAGAGAGGGACTGGAATAAATATCCCCCCAGAGAGAGAGAGAGAGAGAGAGAGAGACTGGAATAAATATCCCCCCAGAGAGAGAGGGACTGGAATAAATATCCCCCAGAGAGAGAGAGAGAGAGAGACTGGAGTAAATATCCCCCAGAGAGAGAGACTGGAATAAATATCCCCCAGAGAGAGAGAGACTGGAATAAATATCCCCCAGAGAGAGAGAGAGAGAGACTGGAATAAATATCCCCCAGAGAGAGAGACTGGAATAAATATCCCCCCAGAGAGAGAGAGGGGGACTGGAAGAAATATACCCAGAGAGAGAGACTGGTATAAATATCCCCCCAGAGAGAGAGACTGGAATAAATATCCCCCAGAGAGAGAGAGAGAGAGAGAGAGGCTGGACTAAATATCCCCCCAGAGAGAGAGGGACTGGAATAAATATCCCCCCAGAGAGAGAGAGACTGGAATAAATATCCCCCCAAAGAGAGAAAGACTGGAATAAATATCCCCCAGAGAGAGAGAGAGGCTGGAATAAATATCCCTCCAGAGAGAGGGAGACAGGAATAAATATCCCCCAGAGAGAGAGAGATTGGAATAAATATCCCCCAGAGAGAGAGAGGGTGGAATAAATATCCCCCCAGAGAGAGAGCGAGAGAGACTGGAATAAATATCCCCCAGAGAGAGAGAGGCTGGAATAAATATCCCCCCCAGAGAGAGAGGGACTGGAATAAATATCGCCCCAGAGAGAGAGGGACTGGAATAAATATCCCCCCAGAGAGAGAGACTGGAATAAATATCTCCCCAGAGAGAGAGAGACTGGAATAAATATCCCCCAGAGAGAGCGGGGGAGAGACGGGAATAAATATCCCCCAGAGAGAGAGAGACTGGAATAAATATCCCCCAGAGAGAGAGAGAGAGACTGGAATAAATATCCCCCAGAGAGAGAGAGGCGGACTGCAAGAAATATACCCAGAGAGAGAGACTGGAATAAATATCCCCCCAGAGAGAGAGACTGGAATAAATATCCCCCAGAGAGAGAGAAAGAGAGAGAGAGAGAGGCTGGACTAAATATCCCCCCAGAGAGAGAGGGACTGGAATAAATATCCCCCCAGAGAGAGAGAGACTGGAATAAATATCCCCCCAAAGAGAGAAAGACTGGAATAAATATCCCCCAGAGAGAGAGAGGCTGGAATAAATATCCCTCCAGAGAGAGGGAGACAGGAATAAATAGCCCCCAGAGACAGAGAGACTGGAATAAATATCCCCCAGAGAGAGAGAGGGTGGAATAAATATCCCCCCAGAGAGAGAGCGAGAGAGACTGGAATAAATATCCCCCAGAGAGAGAGAGGCTGGAATAAATATCCCCCCAGAGAGAGAGGGACTGGAATAAATATCCCCCCAGAGAGAGAGGGACTGGAATAAATATCCCCCCAGAGAGAGAGGGACTGGAATAAATATCCCCCCAGAGAGAGAGACTGGAATAAATATCCCCCCAGAGAGAGAGCGACTGGAATAAATATCCCCCAGAGAGAGCGAGGGAGAGACGGGAATAAATATCCCCCAGAGAGAGAGAGACTGGAATAAATATCCCCCAGAGAGAGAGAGAGAGACAGGAATAAATATCCCCCAGAGAGAGAGAGATAGACTGGAATAAATATCCCCCAGAGAGAGACTGGAATAAATATCCCCCCAGAGAGAGAGAGACTGGAATAAATATCCCCCAGAGAGAGAGGGACTGGAATAAATATCCCCCAAGAGAGAGAGAGAGAGACTGGAATAAATATCTCCCAGAGAGAGAGAGTGACTGGAATAAACATCCGCCAGAGAGAAAGAGAGAGAGACTGGAATAAATATCCCCCAGAGAGAGAGACTGGAATAAATATCCCCCAGAGAGAGAGACTGGAATAAATATCCCCCAGAGAGAGAGAGAGAGACTGGAATAAATATCCCCCAGAGAGAGAGAGAGAGAGACTGGAATAAATATCCCCCAGAGAGAGAGAGGGGCACTGGAACAAATATCCCCCAGCGAGAGAGAGAGAATGCAATAAATATCCCCCAGACAGAGAGACTGGAATAAATATCCCCCAGAGAGAGAGAGAGAGACTGGAATAAATATCCCCCAGAGAGAGAGCGAGAGACTGGAATAAATATCCCCCAGAGAGAGAGAGACTGGAATAAATATCCCCCAGAGAGAGAGAGACTGGAATAAATATCCCCCAGAGAGAGAGAGAATGGAATAAATATCCCCCCAGAGAGTGAGAGCGACTGGAATAAATATCCCCCAGAGAGAGAGAGACTGGAATAAATATCCCCCAGAGAGCGAGAGACTGGAATAAATATCCCCCACAGTGAGAGACTGGAATAAATACCCCCCTGAGAGAGAGAGAGACTGGAATAAATATCCCCCCAGAGAGAGAGACTGGAATAAATATCCCCCAGAGAGAGAGCGAAAGACTGGAATAAATATCCCCCAGAGACAGAGACTGGAATAAATATCCCCCAGAGACAGAGAGACTGGAATAAATATCCCCCAGAGAGAGTGACTGGAATAAATATCCCCCAGAGAGAGAGAGACTGGAATAAATATCCCCCAGAGAGAGAGAGAGACTGGAATAAATATCCCCCCAGAGAGAGAGAGAATGGAATAAATATCCCCCCAGAGAGTGAGAGCGACTGGAATAAATATCCCCCAGAGAGAGAGAGACTGGAATAAATATCCCCCAGAGAGCGAGAGACTGGAATAAATATCCCCCAGAGTGAGAGACTGGAATAAATACCCCCCTGAGAGAGAGAGAGACTGGAATAAATATCCCCCCAGAGAGAGAGACTGGAATAAATATCCCCCAGAGAGAGAGAGAGAGAGACTGGAATACATATCCCCCCAGAGAGAGAGAGACTGGAATAAATATCCCCCCAGAGAGAGACTGGAATAAATACCCCCCAGAGAGAGAGACTGGAATAAATATCCCCCAGAGAGAGAGCGAAAGACTGGAATAAATATCCCCCAGAGACAGAGAGACTGGAATTAATATCCCCCAGAGAGAGTGACTGGAGAGTGTAGAGGAAAGGATGGCGAAGATGATTCTGGATATGAGCGAAAGTAACAGGGTAGTTATTATGGGAGACTTTAACTTTCCAAATATAGACTGGAAAAGATATAGTTCGAGTACAATAGATGGGTCGTTTTTTGTACAGTGTGTGCAGGAGGGTTTCCTGAAACAATATGTTGACAGGCCAACAAGAGGCGAGGCCACGTTGGATTTGGTTTTGGGTAATGAACCAGGCCAGGTGTTGGATTTGGAGGTAGGAGAGCACTTTGGGGACAGTGACCACAATTCGGTGACGTTTACGTTAATGATGGAAAGGGATAAGTATACACCGCAGGGCAAGAGTTATAGCTGGGGGAAGGGCAATTATGATGCCATTAGACGTGACTTGGGGGGGATAAGGTGGAGAAGTAGGCTGCAAGTGTTGGGCACACTGGATAAGTGGGGCTTGTTCAAGGATCAGCTACTGCGTGTTCTTGATAAGTATGTACCGGTCAGACAGGGAGGAAGGCGTCGAGCGAGGGAACCGTGGTTTACCAAGGAAGTGGAATCTCTTGTTAAGAGGAAGAAGAAGGCCTATGTGAAGATGAAGTGTGAAGTTTCGGTTGGGACGATGGATAGTTACAAGGTAGCGAGGAAGGATCTGAAGAGAGAGCTAAGACGAGCAAGGAGGGGACATGAGAAGTATTTGGCAGGAAGGATCAAGGAAAACCCAAAAGCTTTCTATAGGTATGTCAGGAATAAGCGAATGACTAGGGAAAGAGTAGGACCAGTCAAGGACAGGGATGGGAAATTGTGTGTGGAGTCTGAAGAGATAGGCGAGATACTAAATGAATATTTTTCGTCAGTATTCACTCAGGAAAAAGATAATGTTGTGGAGGAGAATGCTGAGCCCCAGGCCAATAGAATAGATGGCATTGAGGTACGTAGGGAAGAGGTGTTGGCAATTCTGGACAGGCTGAAAATAGATAAGTCCCCGGGACCTGATGGGATTTATCCTAGGATTCTATGGGAGGCCAGGGAAGAGATTGCTGGACCTTTGGCTTTGATTTTTATGTCATCATTGGCTACAGGAATAGTGCCAGAGGACTGGAGGACAGCAAATGTGGTCCCTTTGTTCAAAAAGGGGAGCAGAGACAACCCCGGCAACTATAGACCGGTGAGCCTCACGTCTGTAGTGGGTAAAGTCTTGGAGGGGATTATAAGGGACAAGATTTATAATCATCTAGATAGGAATAATATGATCAGGGATAGTCAGCATGGCTTTGTGAAGGGTAGGTCATGCCTCACAAACCTTATTGAGTTCTTTGAGAAGGTGACTGAACAGGTAGACGAGGGTAGAGCAGTTGATGTGGTGTATATGGATTTCAGCAAAGCGTTTGATAAGGTTCCCCACGGTAGGCTATTGCAAAAAATACGGAGGCTGGGGATTGAGGGTGATTTAGAGATGTGGATCAGAAATTGGCTAGCTGAAAGAAGACAGAGGGTGGTGGTTGATGGGAAATGTTCAGAATGGAGTACAGTCACAAGTGGAGTACCACAAGGATCTGTTCTGGGGCCGTTGCTGTTTGTCATTTTTATCAATGACCTAGAGGAAGGCGCAGAAGGGTGGGTGAGTAAATTTGCAGACGATACTAAAGTCGGTGGTGTTGTCGATAGTGTGGAAGGATGTAGCAGGTTACAGAGGGATATAGATAAGCTGCAGAGCTGGGCTGAGAGGTGGCAAATGGAGTTTAATGTAGAGAAGTGTGAGGTGATTCACTTTGGAAGGAATAACAGGAATGCGGAATATTTGGCTAATGGTAAAGTTCTTGAAAGTGTGGATGAGCAGAGGGATCTAGGTGTCCATGTACATAGATCCCTGAAAGTTGCCACCCAGGTTGATAGGGTTGTGAAGAAGGCCTATGGAGTGTTGGCCTTTATTGGTAGAGGGATTGAGTTCCGGAGTCGGGAGGTCATGTTGCAGCTGTACAGAACTCTGGTCCGGCCGCATTTGGAGTATTGCGTACAGTTCTGGTCACCGCATTATAGGAAGGACGTGGAGGCTTTGGAGCGGGTGCAGAGGAGATTTACCAGGATGTTGCCTGGTATGGAGGGAAAATCTTATGAGGAAAGGCTGACGGACTTGAGGTTGTTTTCGTTGGAGAGAAGAAGGTTAAGAGGAGACTTAATAGAGGCATACAAAATGATCAGGGGGTTGGATAGGGTGGACAGTGAGAGCCTTCTCCCGCGGATGGATATGGCTGGCACGAGGGGACATAACTTTAAACTGAGGGGTAATAGATATAGGACAGAGGTCAGAGGTAGGTTCTTTACGCAAAGATTGGTGAGGCCGTGGAATGCCCTACCTGCTACAGTAGTGAACTCGCCAACATTGAGGGCATTTAAAAGTTTATTGGATAAACATATGGATGATAATGGCATAGTGTAGGTTAGATGGCTTTTGTTTCGGTGCAACATCGTGGGCCGAAGGGCCTGTACTGCGCTGTATTGTTCTATGTTCTATAGAGAGAGACTTGAATAAATAACCCCCAGAGAGAGAGAGACTGGAATAAATATCCCCCAGAGACAGTGAGACTGGAATAAATATCCCCCAGAGAGAGAGAGACTGGAATAAATAACCCCCAGAGAGAGAGAGACTGGAATAAATATCCCCCAGAGAGAGAGAGAGACTGGAATAAATATCCCCCTGAGAGAGAGAGAGAGACTGGAATAAATATCCCCCTGAGAGAGAGAGAGACTGGAATAAATATCCCCCCAGAGAGTGAGAGACTGGAATAAATATCCCCCCGAGAGTGAGAGACTGGAATAATTACCCCCCAGAGAGAGGGAGACTGGAATAAATACCCCCCTTAGAGAGAGAGATTGGAATAAATATCCCCCGGAGAGAGAGACTGGAATAAATATCCCCCAGAGAGCAGAGAGAGAGACTGGAATAAATATCCCCCAGAGAGAGAGAGAGAGACTGGAATATATATCCCCCAGAGAGAGAGAGACTGGAATAAATATCCCCCCAGAGAGAGAGAGAGAGACTGGAATAAATATCCCCCCCGACAGAGAGAGAGACTGGAATAAATATCCTCCCAGAGAGTGAGAGACTGGAATAAATACCGCCCAGAGAGAGAGAGACTGGACTAAATATCCCCCCAGAGAGAGAGAGACTGGAATAAATATCCCCCAGAGAGTGAGCGACTGGAATAAATATCCCCCCAGAGAGAGAGAGAGAGAGACTGGAATAAATATCCCCCAGAGAGTGAGCGACTGGAATAAATATCCCCCCAGAGAGAGAGAGACTGGAATAAATATCCCCCAGAGAGAGAGAGACTGGAATAAATATCCCCCCAGAGAGAGAGAGAGAGAGACTGGAATAAATATCCCCCAGAGAGTGAGCGACTGGAATAAATATCCCCCAGAGAGAGAGAGAGAGAGACTGGAATAAATATCCCCCCGAGAGAGAGAGATAGACTGGAATAAATATCCCCCCAGAGAGAGAGACTGGAATAAATATCCCCCAGAGAGAGAGAGAGACTGGAATAAATATCCCCCAGAGAGAGAGAGAGAGGGAGACTGGAATAAATATCCCCCAGAGAGAGAGAGATGGACTGGAATAAATATCCCCCCAGAGAGAGAGACTGGAATAAATATCCCCCAGAGAGAGAGAGAGAGGCTGGACTAAATATCCCCCCAGAGAGAGAGAGAGACTGGAATAAATATCCCCCAGAGAGAGAGAGAGACTGGAATAAATATCCCCCCAGAGAGAGTGACTGGAGAGTGTAGAGGAAAGGATGGCGTAGATGATTCTGGATATGAGCGAAAGTAACAGGGTAGTTATTATGGGAGACTTTAACTTTCCAAATATTGACTGGAAAAGATATAGTTCGAGTACAATAGATGGGTCGTTTTTTGTACAGTGTGTGCAGGAGGGTTTCCTGAAACAATATGTTGACAGGCCAACAAGAGGCGAGGCCACGTTGGATTTGGTTTTGGGTAATGAACCAGGCCAGGTGTTGGATTTGGAGGTAGGAGAGCACTTTGGGGACAGTGACCACAATTCGGTGACGTTTACGTTAATGATGGAAAGGGATAAGTATACACCGCAGGGCAAGAGTTATAGCTGGGGGAAGGGCAATTATGATGCCATTAGACGTGACTTGGGGGGGATAAGGTGGAGAAGTAGGCTGCAAGTGTTGGGCACACTGGATAAGTGGGGCTTGTTCAAGGATCAGCTACTGCGTGTTCTTGATAAGTATGTACCGGTCAGACAGGGAGGAAGGCGTCGAGCGAGGGAACCGTGGTTTACCAAGGAAGTGGAATCTCTTGTTAAGAGGAAGAAGGAGGCCTATGTGAAGATGAAGTGTGAAGTTTCGGTTGGGGCGATGGATAGTTACAAGGTAGCGAGGAAGGATCTAAAGAGAGAGCTAAGACGAGCAAGGAGGGGACATGAGAAGTATTTGGCAGGAAGGATCAAGGAAAACCCAAAAGCTTTCTATAGGTATGTCAGGAATAAGCGAATGACTAGGGAAAGAGTAGGACCAGTCAAGGACAGGGATGGGAAATTGTGTGTGGAGTCTGAAGAGATAGGCGAGATACTAAATGAATATTTTTCGTCAGTATTCACTCAGGAAAAAGATAATGTTGTGGAGGAGAATGCTGAGCCCCAGGCTAATAGAATAGATGGCATTGAGGTACGTAGGGAAGAGGTGTTGGCAATTCTGGACAGGCTGAAAATAGATAAGTCCCCGGGACCTGATGGGATTTATCCTAGGATTCTATGGGAGGCCAGGGAAGAGATTGCTGGACCTTTGGCTTTGATTTTTATGTCATCATTGGCTACAGGAATAGTGCCAGAGGACTGGAGGACAGCAAATGTGGTCCCTTTGTTCAAAAAGGGGAGCAGAGACAACCCCGGCAACTATAGACCGGTGAGCCTCACGTCTGTAGTGGGTAAAGTCTTGGAGGGGATTATAAGGGACAAGATTTATAATCATCTAGATAGGAATAATATGATCAGGGATAGTCAGCATGGCTTTGTGAAGGGTAGGTCATGCCTCACAAACCTTATTGAGTTCTTTGAGAAGGTGACTGAACAGGTAGACGAGGGTAGAGCAGTTGATGTGGTGTATATGGATTTCAGCAAAGCGTTTGATAAGGTTCCCCACGGTAGGCTATTGCAAAAAATACGGAGGCTGGGGATTGAGGGTGATTTAGAGATGTGGATCAGAAATTGGCTAGCTGAAAGAAGACAGAGGGTGGTGGTTGATGGGAAATGTTCAGAATGGAGTACAGTCACAAGTGGAGTACCACAAGGATCTGTTCTGGGGCCGTTGCTGTTTGTCATTTTTATCAATGACCTAGAGGAAGGCGCAGAAGGGTGGGTGAGTAAATTTGCAGACGATACTAAAGTCGGTGGTGTTGTCGATAGTGTGGAAGGATGTAGCAGGTTACAGAGGGATATAGATAAGCTGCAGAGCTGGGCTGAGAGGTGGCAAATGGAGTTTAATGTAGAGAAGTGTGAGGTGATTCACTTTGGAAGGAATAACAGGAATGCGGAATATTTGGCTAATGGTAAAGTTCTTGAAAGTGTGGATGAGCAGAGGGATCTAGGTGTCCATGTACATAGATCCCTGAAAGTTGCCACCCAGGTTGATAGGGTTGTGAAGAAGGCCTATGGAGTGTTGGCCTTTATTGGTAGAGGGATTGAGTTCCGGAGTCGGGAGGTCATGTTGCAGCTGTACAGAACTCTGGTCCGGCCGCATTTGGAGTATTGCGTACAGTTCTGGTCACCGCATTATAGGAAGGACGTGGAGGCTTTGGAGCGGGTGCAGAGGAGATTTACCAGGATGTTGCCTGGTATGGAGGGAAAATCTTATGAGGAAAGGCTGACGGACTTGAGGTTGTTTTCGTTGGAGAGAAGAAGGTTAAGAGGAGACTTAATAGAGGCATACAAAATGATCAGGGGGTTGGATAGGGTGGACAGTGAGAGCCTTCTCCCGCGGATGGATATGGCTGGCACGAGGGGACATAACTTTAAACTGAGGGGTAATAGATATAGGACAGAGGTCAGAGGTAGGTTCTTTACGCAAAGATTGGTGAGGCCGTGGAATGCCCTACCTGCTACAGTAGTGAACTCGCCAACATTGAGGGCATTTAAAAGTTTATTGGATAAACATATGGATGATAATGGCATAGTGTAGGTTAGATGGCTTTTGTTTCGGTGCAACATCGTGGGCCGAAGGGCCTGTACTGCGCTGTATTGTTCTATGTTCTATAGAGAGAGACTGGAATAAATATCCCCCAGAGAGAGAGAGACTGGAATAAATAACCCCCAGAGAGAGAGAGACTGGAATAAATATCCCCCAGAGAGAGAGAGAGACTGGAATAAATATCCCCCTGAGAGAGAGAGAGAGACTGGAATAAATATCCCCCCAGAGAGTGAGAGACTGGAATAAATATCCCCCCGAGAGTGAGAGACTGGAATAATTACCCCCCAGAGAGAGGGAGACTGGAATAAATACCCCCCTTAGAGAGAGAGATTGGAATAAATATCCCCCGGAGAGAGAGAGAGACTGGAATAAATATCCCCCAGAGAGCAGAGAGAGAGACTGGAATAAATATCCCCCAGAGAGAGAGAGAGACTGGAATATATATCCCCCAGAGAGAGAGAGACTGGAATAAATATCCCCCCAGAGAGAGAGAGAGAGAGAGACTGGAATAAATATCCCCCCCGACAGAGAGAGAGACTGGAATAAATATCCTCCCAGAGAGTGAGAGACTGGAATAAATACCGCCAAGAGAGAGAGAGACTGGACTAAATATCCCCCCAGAGAGAGAGAGAGAGACTGGAATAAATATCCCCCAGAGAGTGAGCGACTGGAATAAATATCCCCCCAGAGAGAGAGAGACTGGAATAAATATCCCCCAGAGAGAGAGAGAGAGAGAGAGAGACTGGAATAAATATCCCCCCAGAGAGTGAGAGACTGGAATAAATATCCCCCCGAGAGTGAGAGACTGGAATAATTACCCCCCAGAGAGAGGGAGACTGGAATAAATACCCCCCTTCGAGAGAGAGATTGGAATAAATATCCCCCGGAGAGAGAGAGAGACTGGAATAAATATCCCCCAGAGAGCAGAGAGAGAGACTGGAATAAATATCCCCCAGAGAGAGAGAGAGACTGGAATATATATCCCCCAGAGAGAGAGAGACTGGAATAAATATCCCCCCAGAGAGAGAGAGAGAGAGAGACTGGAATAAATATCCCCCCCGACAGAGAGAGAGACTGGAATAAATATCCTCCCAGAGAGTGAGAGACTGGAATAAATACCGCCAAGAGAGAGAGAGACTGGACTAAATATCCCCCCAGAGAGAGAGAGAGAGACTGGAATAAATATCCCCCAGAGAGTGAGCGACTGGAATAAATATCCCCCAGAGAGAGAGAGAGAGAGACTGGAATAAATATCCCCCCGAGAGAGAGAGATAGACTGGAATAAATATCCCCCCAGAGAGAGAGACTGGAATAAATATCCCCCAGAGAGAGAGAGAGACTGGAATAAATATCCCCCAGAGAGAGAGAGAGAGAGAGAGGGAGACTGGAATAAATATCCCCCAGAGAGAGAGAGATGGACTGGAATAAATACCCCCCCCAGAGAGAGAGACTGGAATAAATATCCCCCAGAGAGAGAGAGAGAGGCTGGAATAAATATCCCCCCAGAGAGAGAGACTGGAATAAATATCCCCCAGAGAGAGAGAGAGACTGGAATAAATATCCCCCAGAGAGAGAGAGAGAGAGAGAGAGAGGGAGACTGGAATAAATATCCCCCAGAGAGAGAGAGATGGACTGGAATAAATACCCCCCCAGAGAGAGAGACTGGAATAAATATCCCCCAGAGAGAGAGAGAGAGGCTGGACTAAATATCCCCCCAGAGAGAGAGAGAGACTGGAATAAATATCCCCCAGAGAGAGAGAGAGACTGGAATAAATATCCCCCAGAGAGAGAGAGAGAGAGAGACTGGAATAAATACACCCCAGAGAGAGAGAGACTGGAATAAATATCCCCCAGAGACAGAGAGACTGCAATAAATATCCCCCAAAGAGAGAGAGAGACTGGAATAAATATCCCCCAGAGAGGGAGAGAGACTGGAATAAACATCCCCCTGAGAGAGAGAGCGAGAGACTGGAATAAATATCCCCCAGAGAGAGTGACTGGAATAAATATCCCCCAGAGAGAGAGAGAGACTGGAATAAATACCCCCCTGAGAGAGAGAGAGAGAGTGGAATAAATATCCCCCAGAGAGAGAGACTGGAATAAATGTCCCCCAGAGAGATAGACTGGAATAAATATCCCCCAGAGAGAAAGACTGGAATAAATATCCCCCAGAGAGAGAGAGAGGGACTGGAATAAATATCCCCCCAGAGAGAGAGAGAGAGAGAGAGAGACTGGAATAAATATCCCCCCAGAGAGAGAGGGACTGGAATAAATATCCCCCAGAGAGAGAGAGAGAGAGACTGGAGTAAATATCCCCCAGAGAGAGAGAGACTGGAATAAATATCCCCCCAGAGAGAGTGAGAGACTGGAATAAATATCCCCCCAGAGAGAGACTGGAATAAATACCCCCAGAGAGTGAGAGACTGGAATAAATATCCCCCCCAGAGAGAGAGAGACTGGAATAAATATCCCCCCAGAGAGTGAGAGACTGGAATAAATATCCCCCCAGAGAGAGAGACTGGAATAAATATCCCCCCAGAGAGAGAGAGACTGGAATAAATATCCCCCAGAGAGAGAGAGACTGGAATAAATATTCCCCAGAGAGAGAGACAGGAATAAATATCCCCCCAGAGAGAGAGACTGGAATAAATATCCCCCAGAGAGAGAGCGAAAGACTGGAATAAATATCCCCCAGAGACAGAGAGACTGGAATAAGTATCCCCCAGAGAGAGAGAGAGACTGGAATAAATATCCCCCAGAGACGGAGAGAGACTGGAACAAATATCCCCCAGAGAGGGAGAGAGACTGGAATAAATATCCCCCAGAGAGAGAGAGAGGGAGACTGAAATAAATATCCCCCAGAGAGAGAGACTGAAATAAATATCCCCCAGAGAGAGAGACTGAAATAAATATCCCCCAGAGGGAGAGAGAGAGACTGGAATAAATATCCCCCAGAGAGAGAGAGAGACATGAATAAATATCCCCCAGAAAGGGAGAGTGACTGGAATAAATATCCCCCAGAGAGAGAGAGAGAGAAAGACTGGAATAAATATCCCCCAGAGAGAGAGAGAGAGAGAGACTGGAATAAATATCCCCCAGAGAGAGAGAGAGACTGGAATAAATATCCCCTAGAGTGAGAGACTGGAATAAATATCCCCCCAGAGAGAGACTGGAATAAATATCCCCCAGAGAGAGAGAAGGTGGAATAAATATCCCCCAGAGAGGGAGAGAGACTGGAATAAACATCCCCCTGAGAGAGAGAGCGAGAGACTGGAATAAATATCCCCCAGAGAGAGTGACTGGAATAAATATCCCCCAGAGAGAGAGAGAGACTGGAATAAATATCCCCCCAGAGAGAGAGGGACTGGAATAAATATCCCCCAGAGAGAGAGAGAGAGAGACTGGAGTAAATATCCCCCAGAGAGAGAGACTGGAATAAATATCCCCCAGAGAGAGAGAGACTGGAATAAATATCCCCCAGAGAGAGAGAGAGAGACTGGAATAAATATCCCCCAGAGAGAGAGACTGGAATAAATATCCCCCCAGAGAGAGAGAGGGGGACTAGAAGAAATATACCCAGAGAGAGAGACTGGAATAAATATCCCCCCAGAGAGAGAGACTGGAATAAATATCCCCCAGAGAGAGAGAGAGAGAGAGAGAGAGAGGCTGGACTAAATATCCCCCCAGAGAGAGAGGGACTGGAATAAATATCCCCCCAGAGAGAGAGAGACTGGAATAAATATCCCCCCAAAGAGAGAAAGACTGGAATAAATATCCCCCAGAGAGAGAGAGAGGCTGGAATAAATATCCCTCCAGAGAGAGGGAGACAGGAATAAATATCCCCCAGAGAGAGTGAGATTGGAATAAATATCCCCCAGAGAGAGAGAGGGTGGAATAAATATCCCCCCAGAGAGAGAGCGAGAGAGACTGGAATAAATATCCCCCAGAGAGAGAGAGGCTGGAATAAATATCCCCCCCAGAGAGAGAGGGACTGGAATAAATATCGCCCCAGAGAGAGAGGGACTGGAATAAATATCCCCCCAGAGAGAGAGACTGGAATAAATATCCCCCCAGAGAGAGAGAGACTGGAATAAATATCCCCCAGAGAGAGCGGGGGAGAGACGGGAATAAATATCCCCCAGAGAGAGGGAGACTGGAATAAATATCCCCCAGAGAGAGAGAGAGAGACTGGAATAAATATCCCCCAGAGAGAGAGAGGCGGACTGCAAGAAATATACCCAGAGAGAGAGACTGGAATAAATATCCCCCCAGAGAGAGAGACTGGAATAAATATCTCCCAGAGAGAGAGAAAGAGAGAGAGAGAGAGGCTGGACTAAATATCCCCCCAGAGAGAGAGGGACTGGAATAAATATCCCCCCAGAGAGAGAGAGACTGGAATAAATATCCCCCCAAAGAGAGAAAGACTGGAATAAATATCCCCCAGAGAGAGAGAGGCTGGAATAAATATCCCTCCAGAGAGAGGGAGACAGGAATAAATATCCCCCAGAGACAGAGAGACTGGAATAAATATCCCCCAGAGAGAGAGAGGGTGGAATAAATATCCCCCCAGAGAGAGAGCGAGAGAGACTGGAATAAATATCCCCCAGAGAGAGAGAGGGTGGAATAAATATCCCCCCAGAGAGAGAGGGACTGGAATAAATATCCCCCCAGAGAGAGAGGGACTGGAATAAATATCCCCCCAGAGAGAGAGGGACTGGAATAAATATCCCCCCAGAGAGAGAGACTGGAATAAATATCCCCCCAGAGAGAGAGCGACTGGAATAAATATCCCCCAGAGAGAGCGAGGGAGAGACGGGAATAAATATCCCCCAGAGAGAGAGAGACTGGAATAAATATCCCCCAGAGAGAGAGAGAGAGACAGGAATAAATATCCCCCAGAGAGAGAGAGATAGACTGGAATAAATATCCCCCAGAGAGAGACTGGAATAAATATCCCCCCAGAGAGAGAGAGACTGGAATAAATATCCCCCAGAGAGAGAGGGACTGGAATAAATATCCCCCAAGAGAGAGAGAGAGAGACTGGAATAAATATCTCCCAGAGAGAGAGAGTGACTGGAATAAACATCCGCCAGAGAGAAAGAGAGAGAGACTGGAATAAATATCCCCCAGAGAGAGACTGGAATACATATCCCCCAGAGAGAGAGGGGCACTGGAATAAATATCCCCCAGCGAGAGAGAGAGACTGGAATAAATATCCCCCAGAGAGAGAGACTGGAATAAATATCCCCCAGAGAGAGAGACTGGAATAAATATCCCCCAGAGAGAGAGAGAGAGACTGGAATAAATATCCCCCAGAGAGAGAGAGAGAGAGACTGGAATAAATATCCCCCAGAGAGAGAGAGGGGCACTGGAACAAATATCCCCCAGCGAGAGAGAGAGAATGCAATAAATATCCCCCAGACAGAGAGACTGGAATAAATATCCCCCAGAGAGAGAGAGAGAGAGACTGGAATAAATATCCCCCAGAGAGAGAGAGACTGGAATAAATATCCCCCAGAGAGAGAGAGAGAGAGACTGGAATAAATATCCCCCAGAGAGAGAGACTGGAATAAATATCCCCCCAGAGAGAGAGAGGGGGACTGGAAGAAATATACCCAGAGAGAGAGACTGGAATAAATATCCCCCCAGAGAGAGAGACTGGAATAAATATCCCCCCAGAGAGAGAGAGACTGGAATAAATATCCCCCAGAGAGAGCGAGGGAGAGACGGGAATAAATATCCCCCAGAGAGAGAGAGACTGGAATAAATATCCCCCAGAGAGAGAGAGAGACTGGAATAAATATCCCCCAGAGAGAGAGAGAGAGACCGGAATAAATATCCCCCCAGAGAGAGAGGGACTGGAATAAATATCCCCCCAGAGAGAGAGACTGGAATAAATATCCCCCAGAGAGAGAGAGAGAGAGAGAGGCTGGACTAAATATCCCCCCAGAGAGAGAGACTGGAATAAATATCCCCCAGAGAGAGAGAGAGAGAGAGAGACTGGAATAAATATCGCCCAGAGAGAGAGAGTGACTGGAATAATTATCGCCAGAGAGAAAGAGAGAGAGACTGGAATAAATATCCCCCAGAGAGAGACTGGAATACATATCCACCCAGAGAGAGAGACTGGAATAAATATCCCCCAGAGAGAGAGGGGCACTGGAATAAATATCCCCCAGCGAGAGAGAGAGACTGGAATAAATATCCCCCAGAGAGAGAGACTGGAATAAATATCCCCCAGAGAGAGAGAGAGAGAGACTGGAATAAATATCCCCCAGAGAGAGAGACTGGAATAAATATCCCCCAGAGAGAGAGAGAGAGAGAGACTGGAATAAATATCCCCCAAAGAGAGAGAGACTGGAATAAATATCCCCCAGAGAGGGAGAGAGACTGGAATAAACATCCCCCAGAGAGAGAGAGAGAGAGACTGGAATAAATATCCCCCAGAGAGAGTGACTGGAATAAATATCCCCCAGAGAGAGAGAGAGACTGGAATAAATACCCCCCTGAGAGAGAGAGAGACTGGAATAAATATCCCCCAGAGAGAGAGAGAGAGAGAGAGACTGGAATAAATATCCCCCAGAGAGAGAGAGAGACTGGAATAAATACACCCCAGAGAGAGAGAGACTGGAATAAATATCCCCCAGAGACAGAGAGACTGCAATAAATATCCCCCAAAGAGAGAGAGAGACTGGAATAAATATCCCCCAGAGAGGGAGAGAGACTGGAATAAACATCCCCCTGAGAGAGAGAGCGAGAGACTGGAATAAATATCCCCCAGAGAGAGTGACTGGAATAAATATCCCCCAGAGAGAGAGAGAGACTGGAATAAATACCCCCTGAGAGAGAGAGAGAGTGGAATAAATATCCCCCAGAGAGAGAGACTGGAATAAATGTCCCCCAGAGAGAAAGACTGGAATAAATATCCCCCAGAGAGAAAGACTGGAATAAATATCCCCCAGAGAGAGAGAGAGGGACTGGAATAAATATCCCCCCAGAGAGAGAGAGAGAGAGAGACTGGAATAAATATCCCCCCAGAGAGAGAGGGACTGGAATAAATATCCCCCAGAGAGAGAGAGAGAGAGACTGGAGTAAATATCCCCCAGAGAGAGAGAGACTGGAATAAATATCCCCCCAGAGAGAGAGAGAGACTGGAATAAATATCCCCCCAGAGAGAGAGAGACTGGAATAAATATCCCCCAGAGTGAGAGACTGGAATAAATATCCCCCCAGAGAGAGACTGGAATAAATATCCCCCCCAGAGAGAGAGAGACTGGAATAAATATCCCCCCAGAGAGTGAGAGACTGGAATAAATATCCCCCCAGAGAGAGGGAGACAGGAATAAATATCCCCCAGAGAGAGAGAGACTGGAATAAATATCCCCCAGAGAGAGAGAGGGTGGAATAAATATCCCCCCAGAGAGAGGGCGAGAGAGACTGGAAGAAATATCCCCCAGAGAGAGAGATGCTGGAATAAATATCCCCCCAGAGAGAGGGACTGGAATAAATATCCCCCCAGAGAGAGAGACTGGAATAAATATCCCCCCAGAGAGAGAGAGACTGGAATAAATATCCCCCAGAGAGAGAGAGACTGGAATAAATATTCCCCAGAGAGAGAGAGAGAGACAGGAATAAATATCCCCCCAGAGAGAGAGACTGGAATAAATATCCCCCAGAGAGAGAGCGAAAGACTGGAATAAATATCCCCCAGAGACAGAGAGACTGGAATAAATATCCCCCAGAGAGAGAGAGAGACTGGAATAAATATCCCCCAGAGACGGAGAGAGACTGGAACAAATATCCCCCAGAGAGGGAGAGAGACTGGAATAAATATCCCCCAGAGAGAGAGAGAGGGAGACTGGAATAAATATCCCCCAGAGAGAGAGACTGAAATAAATATCCCCCAGAGAGAGAGACTGAAATAAATATCCCCCAGAGGGAGAGAGAGAGACTGGAATAAATATCCCCCAGAGAGAGAGAGAGAGACATGAATAAATATCCCCCAGAAAGGGAGAGTGACTGGAATAAATATCCCCCAGAGAGAGAGAGAGACTGGAATAAATATCCCCCAGAGAGAGAGAGAGAGACTGGAATAAATATCCCCCAGAGAGAGAGAGAGACTGGAATAAATATCCCCTAGAGTGAGAGACTGGAATAAATATCCCCCCAGAGAGAGACTGGAATAAATATCCCCCAGAGAGAGAGAAGGTGGAATAAATATCCCCCAGAGAGGGAGAGAGAGAGAGAGACTGGAATAAATATCCCCCAGAGAGAGTGACTGGAATAAATATCCCCCAGAGAGAGAGAGAGACTGGAATAAATACCCCCCTGAGAGAGAGAGAGAGTGGAATAAATATCCCCCAGAGAGAGAGACTGGAATAAATGTCCCCCAGAGAGAAAGACTGGAATAAATATCCCCCAGAGAGAAAGACTGGAATAAATATCCCCCAGAGAGAGAGAGAGGGACTGGAATAAATATCCCCCCAGAGAGAGAGAGAGAGACTGGAATAAATATCCCCCCAGAGAGAGAGGGACTGGAATAAATATCCCCCAGAGAGAGAGAGAGAGAGACTGGAGTAAATATCCCCCAGAGAGAGAGACTGGAATAAATATCCCCCAGAGAGAGAGAGACTGGAATAAATATCCCCCAGAGAGAGAGAGAGAGACTGGAATAAATATCCCCCAGAGAGAGAGACTGGAATAAATATCCCCCCAGAGAGAGAGAGGGGGACTGGAAGAAATATACCCAGAGAGAGAGACTGGAATAAATATCCCCCCAGAGAGAGAGACTGGAATAAACATCCCCCAGAGAGAGAGAGAGAGGCTGGACTAAATATCCCCCCAGAGAGAGAGGGACTGGAATAAATATCCCCCCAGAGAGAGAGAGACTGGAATAAATATCCCCCCAAAGAGAGAAAGACTGGAATAAATATCCCCAAGAGAGAGAGAGAGGCTGGAATAAATATCCCTCCAGAGAGAGGGAGACAGGAATAAATATCCCCCAGAGAGAGAGAGATTGGAATAAATATCCCCCAGAGAGAGAGAGGGTGGAATAAATATCCCCCCAGAGAGAGAGCGAGAGAGACTGGAATAAATATCCCCCAGAGAGAGAGAGGCTGGAATAAATATCCCCCCCAGAGAGAGAGGGACTGGAATAAATATCGCCCCAGAGAGAGAGGGACTGGAATAAATATCCCCCCAGAGAGAGAGACTGGAATAAATATCTCCCCAGAGAGAGAGAGACTGGAATAAATATCCCCCAGAGAGAGCGGGGGAGAGACGGGAATAAATATCCCCCAGAGAGAGAGAGACTGGAATAAATATCCCCCAGAGAGAGCGGGGGAGAGACGGGAATAAATATCCCCCAGAGAGAGAGAGACTGGAATAAATATCCCCCAGAGAGAGAGAGAGAGAGAGAGAGAGACTGGAATAAATATCCCCCAGAGAGAGCGGGGGAGAGACGGGAATAAATATCCCCCAGAGAGAGAGAGGCTGGAATAAATATCCCCCCAGAGAGAGAGGGACTGGAATAAATATCCCCCCAGAGAGAGAGGGACTGGAATAAATATCCCCCCAGAGAGAGAGGGACTGGAATAAATATCCCCCCAGAGAGAGAGACTGGAATAAATATCCCCCCAGAGAGAGAGCGACTGGAATAAATATCCCCCAGAGAGAGCGAGGGAGAGACGGGAATAAATATCCCCCAGAGAGAGAGAGACTGGAATAAATATCCCCCAGAGAGAGAGAGAGAGACAGGAATAAATATCCCCCAGAGAGAGAGAGATAGACTGGAATAAATATCCCCCAGAGAGAGACTGGAATAAATATCCCCCCAGAGAGAGAGAGACTGGAATAAATATCCCCCAGAGAGAGAGGGACTGGAATAAATATCCCCCAAGAGAGAGAGAGAGAGACTGGAATAAATATCTCCCAGAGAGAGAGAGTGACTGGAATAAACATCCGCCAGAGAGAAAGAGAGAGAGACTGGAATAAATATCCCCCAGAGAGAGACTGGAATACATATCCCCCAGAGAGAGAGGGGCACTGGAATAAATATCCCCCAGCGAGAGAGAGAGACTGGAATAAATATCCCCCAGAGAGAGAGACTGGAATAAATATCCCCCAGAGAGAGAGAGAGAGACTGGAATAAATATCCCCCAGAGAGAGAGAGAGAGAGACTGGAATAAATATCCCCCAGAGAGAGAGAGGGGCACTGGAACAAATATCTCCCAGCGAGAGAGAGAGAATGCAATAAATATCCCCCAGACAGAGAGACTGGAATAAATATCCCCCAGAGAGAGGGAGAGAGAGACTGGAATAAATATCCCCCAGAGAGAGAGAGACTGGAATAAATATCCCCCAGAGAGAGAGAGAGAGAGACTGGAATAAATATCCCCCAGAGAGAGAGACTGGAATAAATATCCCCCCAGAGAGAGAGAGGGGGACTGGAAGAAATATACCCAGAGAGAGAGACTGGAATAAATATCCCCCCAGAGAGAGAGACTGGAATAAATATCCCCCCAGAGAGAGAGAGACTGGAATAAATATCCCCCAGAGAGAGCGAGGGAGAGACGGCAATAAATATCCCCCAGAGAGAGAGAGACTGGAATAAATATCCCCCAGAGAGAGAGAGAGACTGGAATAAATATCCCCCAGAGAGAGAGAGAGAGACCGGAATAAATATCCCCCCAGAGAGAGAGGGACTGGAATAAATATCCCCCCAGAGAGAGAGACTGGAATAAATATCCCCCAGAGAGAGAGAGAGAGAGAGAGGCTGGACTAAATATCCCTCCAGAGAGAGAGGGACTGGAATAAATATCCCCTCAGAGAGAGAGAGAGAGAGAGAGAGAGACTGGAATAAATATCGCCCAGAGAGAGAGAGTGACTGGAATAATTATCGCCAGAGAGAAAGAGAGAGAGACTGGAATAAATATCCCCCAGAGAGAGACTGGAATACATATCCACCCAGAGAGAGAGACTGGAATAAATATCCCCCAGAGAGAGAGGGGCACTGGAATAAATATCCCCCAGCGAGAGAGAGAGACTGGAATAAATATCCCCCAGAGAGAGGGACTGGAATAAATATCCCCCAGAGAGAGAGACTGGAATAAATATCCCCCAGAGAGAGAGAGAGAGAGACTGGAATAAATATCCCCCAGAGAGAGAGACTGGAATAAATATCCCCCAGAGAGAGAGAGAGAGAGAGACTGGAATAAATACACCCCAGAGAGAGAGAGACTGGAATAAATATCCCCCAGAGACAAAGAGACTGGAATAAATATCCCCCAAAGAGAGAGAGACTGGAATAAATATCCCCCAGAGAGGGAGAGAGACTGGAATAAACATCCCCCAGAGAGAGAGAGAGAGAGACTGGAATAAATATCCCCCAGAGACAGTGACTGGAATAAATATCCCCCAGAGAGAGAGAGAGACTGGAATAAATACCCCCCTGAGAGAGAGAGAGACTGGAATAAATATCCCCCAGAGAGAGAGAGAGAGAGAGAGAGACTGGAATAAATATCCCCCAGAGAGAGAGAGAGAGAGAGACTGGAATAAATACACCCCAGAGAGAGAGAGACTGGAATAAATATCCCCCAGAGACAGAGAGACTGCAATAAATATCCCCCAAAGAGAGAGAGAGACTGGAATAAATATCCCCCAGAGAGGGAGAGAGACTGGAATAAACATCCCCCTGAGAGAGAGAGCGAGAGACTGGAATAAATATCCCCCAGAGAGAGTGACTGGAATAAATATCCCCCAGAGAGAGAGAGAGACTGGAATAAATACCCCCCTGAGAGAGAGAGAGAGTGGAATAAATATCCCCCAGAGAGAGAGACTGGAATAAATGTCCCCCAGAGAGAAAGACTGGAATAAATATCCCCCAGAGAGAAAGACTGGAATAAATATCCCCCAGAGAGAGAGAGAGGGACTGGAATAAATATCCCCCCAGAGAGAGAGAGAGAGAGAGACTGGAATAAATATCCCCCCAGAGAGAGAGGGACTGGAATAAATATCCCCCAGAGAGAGAGAGAGAGAGACTGGAGTAAATATGCCCCAGAGAGAGAGAGACTGGAATAAATATCCCCCCAGAGAGAGAGAGAGACTGGAATAAATATCCCCCCAGAGAGAGAGAGACTGGAATAAATATCCCCCAGAGTGAGAGACTGGAATAAATATCCCCCCAGAGAGAGACTGGAATAAATACCCCCAGAGAGTGAGAGACTGGAATAAATATCCCCCCCAGAGAGAGAGAGACTGGAATAAATATCCCCCCAGAGAGTGAGAGACTGGAATAAATATCCCCCCAGAGAGAGGGAGACAGGAATAAATATCCCCCAGAGAGAGAGAGACTGGAATAAATATCCCCCAGAGAGAGAGAGGGTGGAATAAATATCCCCCCAGAGAGAGGGCGAGAGAGACTGGAATAAATATCCCCCAGAGAGAGAGATGCTGGAATAAATATCCCCCCAGAGAGAGGGACTGGAATAAATATCCCCCCAGAGAGAGAGACTGGAATAAATATCCCCCCAGAGAGAGAGAGACTGGAATAAATATCCCCCAGAGAGAGAGAGACTGGAATAAATATTCCCCAGAGAGAGAGAGAGAGACAGGAATAAATATCCCCCCAGAGAGAGAGACTGGAATAAATATCCCCCAGAGAGAGAGCGAAAGACTGGAATAAATATCCCCCAGAGACAGAGAGACTGGAATAAATATCCCCCAGAGAGAGAGAGAGACTGGAATAAATATCCCCCAGAGACGGAGAGAGACTGGAACAAATATCCCCCAGAGAGGGAGAGAGACTGGAATAAATATCCCCCTGAGAGAGAGCGAGAGACTGGAATAAATATCCCCCAGAGAGAGTGACTGGAATAAATATCCCCCAGAGAGAGAGAGAGACTGGAATAAATACCCCCCTGAGAGAGAGAGAGAGTGGAATAAATATCCCCCAGAGAGAGAGACTGGAATAAATGTCCCCCAGAGAGAAAGACTGGAATAAATATCCCCCAGAGAGAAAGACTGGAATAAATATCCCCCAGAGAGAGAGAGAGGGACTGGAATAAATATCCCCCCAGAGAGAGAGAGAGAGAGAGAGAGACTGGAATAAATATCCCCCCAGAGAGAGAGGGACTGGAATAAATATCCCCCAGAGAGAGAGAGAGAGAGAGACTGGAGTAAATATCCCCCAGAGAGAGAGACTGGAATAAATATCCCCCAGAGAGAGAGAGACTGGAATAAATATCCCCCAGAGAGAGAGAGAGAGACTGGAATAAATATCCCCCAGAGAGAGAGACTGGAATAAATATCCCCCAGAGAGAGAGACTGGAATAAATATCCCCCCAGAGAGAGAGAGGGGGACTGGAAGAAATATACCCAGAGAGAGAGACTGGAATAAATATCCCCCCAGAGAGAGAGACTGGAATAAATATCCCCCAGAGAGAGAGAGAGAGAGAGAGAGGCTGGACTAAATATCCCCCCAGAGAGAGAGGGACTGGAATAAATATCCCCCCAGAGAGAGAGAGACTGGAATAAATATCCCCGCAAAGAGAGAAAGACTGGAATAAATATCCCCCAGAGAGAGAGAGAGGCTGGAATAAATATCCCTCCAGAGAGAGGGAGACAGGAATAAATATCCCCCAGAGAGAGAGAGATTGGAATAAATATCCCCCAGAGAGAGAGAGGGTGGAATAAATATCCCCCCAGAGAGAGAGCGAGAGAGACTGGAATAAATATCCCCCAGAGAGAGAGAGGCTGGAATAAATATCCCCCCCAGAGAGAGAGGGACTGGAATAAATATCGCCCCAGAGAGAGAGGGACTGGAATAAATATCCCCCCAGAGAGAGCGGGGGAGAGACGGGAATAAATATCCCCCAGAGAGAGAGAGACTGGAATAAATATCCCCCAGAGAGAGAGAGGGACTGGAATAAATATCTCCCCAGAGAGAGAGAGACTGGAATAAATATCCCCCAGAGAGAGCGGGGGAGAGACGGGAATAAATATCCCCCAGAGAGAGAGAGACTGGAATAAATATCCCCCAGAGAGAGAGAGAGAGACTGGAATAAATATCCCCCAGAGAGAGAGAGGCGGACTGCAAGAAATATACCCAGAGAGAGAGACTGGAATAAATATCCCCCCAGAGAGAGAGACTGGAATAAATATCCCCCAGAGAGAGAGAAAGAGAGAGAGAGAGAGGCTGGACTAAATATCCCCCCAGAGAGAGAGGGACTGGAATAAATATCCCCCCAGAGAGAGAGAGACTGGAATAAATATCCCCCCAAAGAGAGAAAGACTGGAATAAATATCCCCCAGAGAGAGAGAGGCTGGAATAAATATCCCTCCAGAGAGAGGGAGACAGGAATAAATATCCCCCAGAGACAGAGAGACTGGAATAAATATCCCCCAGAGAGAGAGAGGGTGGAATAAATATCCCCCCAGAGAGAGAGCGAGAGAGACTGGAATAAATATCCCCCAGAGAGAGAGAGGCTGGAATAAATATCCCCCCAGAGAGAGAGGGACTGGAATAAATATCCCCCCAGAGAGAGAGGGACTGGAATAAATATCCCCCCAGAGAGAGAGGGACTGGAATAAATATCCCCCCAGAGAGAGAGACTGGAATAAATATCCCCCCAGAGAGAGAGCGACTGGAATAAATATCCCCCAGAGAGAGCGAGGGAGAGACGGGAATAAATATCCCCCAGAGAGAGAGAGACTGGAATAAATATCCCCCAGAGAGAGAGAGAGAGACAGGAATAAATATCCCCCAGAGAGAGAGAGATAGACTGGAATAAATATCCCCCAGAGAGAGAGAGGGTGGAATAAATATCCCCCCAGAGAGAGAGCGAGAGAGACTGGAATAAATATCCCCCAGAGAGAGAGAGGCTGGAATAAATATCCCCCCAGAGAGAGAGAGACTGGAATAAATATCCCCCAGAGACGGAGAGAGACTGGAACAAATATCCCCCAGAGAGGGAGAGAGACTGGAATAAATATCCCCCTGAGAGAGAGCGAGAGACTGGAATAAATATCCCCCAGAGAGAGAGAGAGACTGGAATAAATACCCCCCTGAGAGAGAGAGAGAGTGGAATAAATATCCCCCAGAGAGAGAGACTGGAATAAATGTCCCCCAGAGAGAAAGACTGGAATAAATATCCCCCAGAGAGAAAGACTGGAATAAATATCCCCCAGAGAGAGAGAGAGGGACTGGAATAAATATCCCCCCAGAGAGAGAGAGAGAGAGAGAGAGACTGGAATAAATATCCCCCCAGAGAGAGAGGGACTGGAATAAATATCCCCCAGAGAGAGAGAGAGAGAGACTGGAGTAAATATCCCCCAGAGAGAGAGACTGGAATAAATATCCCCCAGAGAGAGAGAGACTGGAATAAATATCCCCCAGAGAGAGAGAGAGAGACTGGAATAAATATCCCCCAGAGAGAGAGACTGGAATAAATATCCCCCCAGAGAGAGAGAGGGGGACTGGAAGAAATATACCCAGAGAGAGAGACTGGAATAAATATCCCCCCAGAGAGAGAGACTGGAATAAATATCCCCCAGAGAGAGAGAGAGAGAGAGAGAGGCTGGACTAAATATCCCCCCAGAGAGAGAGGGACTGGAATAAATATCCCCCCAGAGAGAGAGAGACTGGAATAAATATCCCCCCAAAGAGAGAAAGACTGGAATAAATATCCCCCAGAGAGAGAGAGAGGCTGGAATAAATATCCCTCCAGAGAGAGGGAGACAGGAATAAATATCCCCCAGAGAGAGAGAGATTGGAATAAATATCCCCCAGAGAGAGAGAGGGTGGAATAAATATCCCCCCAGAGAGAGAGCGAGAGAGACTGGAATAAATATCCCCCAGAGAGAGAGAGGCTGGAATAAATATCCCCCCCAGAGAGAGAGGGACTGGAATAAATATCGCCCCAGAGAGAGAGGGACTGGAATAAATATCCCCCCAGAGAGAGAGACTGGAATAAATATCTCCCCAGAGAGAGAGAGACTGGAATAAATATCCCCCAGAGAGAGCGGGGGAGAGACGGGAATAAATATCCCCCAGAGAGAGAGAGACTGGAATAAATATCCCCCAGAGAGAGAGAGAGAGACTGGAATAAATATCCCCCAGAGAGAGAGAGGCGGACTGCAAGAAATATACCCAGAGAGAGAGACTGGAATAAATATCCCCCCAGAGAGAGAGACTGGAATAAATATCCCCCAGAGAGAGAGAAAGAGAGAGAGAGAGAGGCTGGACTAAATATCCCCCCAGAGAGAGAGGGACTGGAATAAATATCCCCCCAGAGAGAGAGAGACTGGAATAAATATCCCCCCAAAGAGAGAAAGACTGGAATAAATATCCCCCAGGGAGAGAGAGGCTGGAATAAATATCCCTCCAGAGAGAGGGAGACAGGAATAAATATCCCCCAGAGACAGAGAGACTGGAATAAATATCCCCCAGAGAGAGAGAGGGTGGAATAAATATCCCCCCAGAGAGAGAGCGAGAGAGACTGGAATAAATATCCCCCAGAGAGAGAGAGGCTGGAATAAATATCCCCCCAGAGAGAGAGGGACTGGAATAAATATCCCCCCAGAGAGAGAGGGACTGGAATAAATATCCCCCCAGAGAGAGAGGGACTGGAATAAATATCCCCCCAGAGAGAGAGACTGGAATAAATATCCCCCCAGAGAGAGAGCGACTGGAATAAATATCCCCCAGAGAGAGCGAGGGAGAGACGGGAATAAATATCCCCCAGAGAGAGAGAGACTGGAATAAATATCCCCCAGAGAGAGAGAGAGAGACAGGAATAAATATCCCCCAGAGAGAGAGAGATAGACTGGAATAAATATCCCCCAGAGAGAGACTGGAATAAATATCCCCCCAGAGAGAGAGAGACTGGAATAAATATCCCCCAGAGAGAGAGGGACTGGAATAAATATCCCCCAAGAGAGAGAGAGAGAGACTGGAATAAATATCTCCCAGAGAGAGAGAGTGACTGGAATAAACATCCGCCAGAGAGAAAGAGAGAGAGACTGGAATAAATATCCCCCAGAGAGAGACTGGAATAAATATCCCCCAGAGAGAGAGACTGGAATAAATATCCCCCAGAGAGAGAGAGAGAGACTGGAATAAATATCCCCCAGAGAGAGAGAGAGAGAGACTGGAATAAATATCCCCCAGAGAGAGAGAGGGGCACTGGAACAAATATCCCCCAGCGAGAGAGAGAGAATGCAATAAATATCCCCCAGACAGAGAGACTGGAATAAATATCCCCCAGAGAGAGAGAGAGAGACTGGAATAAATATCCCCCAGAGAGAGAGCGAGAGACTGGAATAAATATCCCCCAGAGAGAGAGAGACTGGAATAAATATCCCCCAGAGAGAGAGAGACTGGAATAAATATCCCCCAGAGAGAGAGAGAATGGAATAAATATCCCCCCAGAGAGTGAGAGCGACTGGAATAAATATCCCCCAGAGAGAGAGAGACTGGAATAAATATCCCCCAGAGAGCGAGAGACTGGAATAAATATCCCCCACAGTGAGAGACTGGAATAAATACCCCCCTGAGAGAGAGAGAGACTGGAATAAATATCCCCCCAGAGAGAGAGACTGGAATAAATATCCCCCAGAGAGAGAGCGAAAGACTGGAATAAATATCCCCCAGAGACAGAGAGACTGGAATAAATATCCCCCAGAGACAGAGAGACTGGAATAAATATCCCCCAGAGAGAGTGACTGGAATAAATATCCCCCAGAGAGAGAGAGACTGGAATAAATATCCCCCAGAGAGAGAGAGAGACTGGAATAAATATCCCCCCAGAGAGAGAGAGAATGGAATAAATATCCCCCCAGAGAGTGAGAGCGACTGGAATAAATATCCCCCAGAGAGCGAGAGACTGGAATAAATATCCCCCAGAGTGAGAGACTGGAATAAATACCCCCCTGAGAGAGAGAGAGAGACTGGAATAAATATCCCCCCAGAGAGAGAGACTGGAATAAATATCCCCCAGAGAGAGAGAGAGAGAGACTGGAATACATATCCCCCCAGAGAGAGAGAGACTGGAATAAATATCCCCCCAGAGAGAGACTGGAATAAATACCCCCCAGAGAGAGAGACTGGAATAAATATCCCCCAGAGAGAGAGCGAAAGACTGGAATAAATATCCCCCAGAGACAGAGAGACTGGAATTAATATCCCCCAGAGAGAGTGACTGGAGAGTGTAGAGGAAAGGATGGCGAAGATGATTCTGGATATGAGCGAAAGTAACAGGGTAGTTATTATGGGAGACTCTAACTTTCCAAATATAGACTGGAAAAGATATAGTTCGAGTACAATAGATGGGTCGTTTTTTGTACAGTGTGTGCAGGAGGGTTTCCTGAAACAATATGTTGACAGGCCAACAAGAGGCGAGGCCACGTTGGATTTGGTTTTGGGTAATGAACCAGGCCAGGTGTTGGATTTGGAGGTAGGAGAGCACTTTGGGGACAGTGACCACAATTCGGTGACGTTTACGTTAATGATGGAAAGGGATAAGTATACACCGCAGGGCAAGAGTTATAGCTGGGGGAAGGGCAATTATGATGCCATTAGACGTGACTTGGGGGGGATAAGGTGGAGAAGTAGGCTGCAAGTGTTGGGCACACTGGATAAGTGGGGCTTGTTCAAGGATCAGCTACTGCGTGTTCTTGATAAGTATGTACCGGTCAGACAGGGAGGAAGGCGTCGAGCGAGGGAACCGTGGTTTACCAAGGAAGTGGAATCTCTTGTTAAGAGGAAGAAGGAGGCCTATGTGAAGATGAAGTGTGAAGTTTCGGTTGGGGCGATGGATAGTTACAAGGTAGCGAGGAAGGATCTAAAGAGAGAGCTAAGACGAGCAAGGAGGGGACATGAGAAGTATTTGGCAGGAAGGATCAAGGAAAACCCAAAAGCTTTCTATAGGTATGTCAGGAATAAGCGAATGACTAGGGAAAGAGTAGGACCAGTCAAGGACAGGGATGGGAAATTGTGTGTGGAGTCTGAAGAGATAGGCGAGATACTAAATGAATATTTTTCGTCAGTATTCACTCAGGAAAAAGATAATGTTGTGGAGGAGAATGCTGAGCCCCAGGCTAATAGAATAGATGGCATTGAGGTACGTAGGGAAGAGGTGTTGGCAATTCTGGACAGGCTGAAAATAGATAAGTCCCCGGGACCTGATGGGATTTATCCTAGGATTCTATGGGAGGCCAGGGAAGAGATTGCTGGACCTTTGGCTTTGATTTTTATGTCATCATTGGCTACAGGAATAGTGCCAGAGGACTGGAGGACAGCAAATGTGGTCCCTTTGTTCAAAAAGGGGAGCAGAGACAACCCCGGCAACTATAGACCGGTGAGCCTCACGTCTGTAGTGGGTAAAGTCTTGGAGGGGATTATAAGGGACAAGATTTATAATCATCTAGATAGGAATAATATGATCAGGGATAGTCAGCATGGCTTTGTGAAGGGTAGGTCATGCCTCACAAACCTTATTGAGTTCTTTGAGAAGGTGACTGAACAGGTAGACGAGGGTAGAGCAGTTGATGTGGTGTATATGGATTTCAGCAAAGCGTTTGATAAGGTTCCCCACGGTAGGCTATTGCAAAAAATACGGAGGCTGGGGATTGAGGGTGATTTAGAGATGTGGATCAGAAATTGGCTAGCTGAAAGAAGACAGAGGGTGGTGGTTGATGGGAAATGTTCAGAATGGAGTACAGTCACAAGTGGAGTACCACAAGGATCTGTTCTGGGGCCGTTGCTGTTTGTCATTTTTATCAATGACCTAGAGGAAGGCGCAGAAGGGTGGGTGAGTAAATTTGCAGACGATACTAAAGTCGGTGGTGTTGTCGATAGTGTGGAAGGATGTAGCAGGTTACAGAGGGATATAGATAAGCTGCAGAGCTGGGCTGAGAGGTGGCAAATGGAGTTTAATGTAGAGAAGTGTGAGGTGATTCACTTTGGAAGGAATAACAGGAATGCGGAATATTTGGCTAATGGTAAAGTTCTTGAAAGTGTGGATGAGCAGAGGGATCTAGGTGTCCATGTACATAGATCCCTGAAAGTTGCCACCCAGGTTGATAGGGTTGTGAAGAAGGCCTATGGAGTGTTGGCCTTTATTGGTAGAGGGATTGAGTTCCGGAGTCGGGAGGTCATGTTGCAGCTGTACAGAACTCTGGTCCGGCCGCATTTGGAGTATTGCGTACAGTTCTGGTCACCGCATTATAGGAAGGACGTGGAGGCTTTGGAGCGGGTGCAGAGGAGATTTACCAGGATGTTGCCTGGTATGGAGGGAAAATCTTATGAGGAAAGGCTGACGGACTTGAGGTTGTTTTCGTTGGAGAGAAGAAGGTTAAGAGGAGACTTAATAGAGGCATACAAAATGATCAGGGGGTTGGATAGGGTGGACAGTGAGAGCCTTCTCCCGCGGATGGATATGGCTGGCACGAGGGGACATAACTTTAAACTGAGGGGTAATAGATATAGGACAGAGGTCAGAGGTAGGTTCTTTACGCAAAGATTGGTGAGGCCGTGGAATGCCCTACCTGCTACAGTAGTGAACTCGCCAACATTGAGGGCATTTAAAAGTTTATTGGATAAACATATGGATGATAATGGCATAGTGTAGGTTAGATGGCTTTTGTTTCGGTGCAACATCGTGGGCCGAAGGGCCTGTACTGCGCTGTATTGTTCTATGTTCTATAGAGAGAGACTGGAATAAATATCCCCCAGAGAGAGAGAGACTGGAATAAATAACCCCCAGAGAGAGAGAGACTGGAATAAATATCCCCCAGAGAGAGAGAGAGACTGGAATAAATATCCCCCCAGAGAGTGAGAGACTGGAATAAATATCCCCCCGAGAGTGAGAGACTGGAATAATTACCCCCCAGAGAGAGGGAGACTGGAATAAATACCCCCCTTAGAGAGAGAGATTGGAATAAATATCCCCCCGAGAGAGAGAGAGACTGGAATAAATATCCCCCAGAGAGCAGAGAGAGAGACTGGAATAAATATCCCCCAGAGAGAGAGAGAGACTGGAATATATATCCCCCAGAGAGAGAGAGACTGGAATAAATATCCCCCCAGAGAGAGAGAGAGAGAGAGACTGGAATAAATATCCCCCCCGACAGAGAGAGAGACTGGAATAAATATCCTCCCAGAGAGTGAGAGACTGGAATAAATACCGCCAAGAGAGAGAGAGACTGGACTAAATATCCCCCCAGAGAGAGAGAGAGAGACTGGAATAAATATCCCCCAGAGAGTGAGCGACTGGAATAAATATCCCCCCAGAGAGAGAGAGACTGGAATAAATATCCCCCAGAGAGAGAGAGAGAGAGAGAGAGACTGGAATAAATATCCCCCCAGAGAGAGAGAGAGAGAGACTGGAATAAATATCCCCCAGAGAGTGAGCGACTGGAATAAATATCCCCCAGAGAGAGAGAGAGAGAGACTGGAATAAATATCCCCCCGAGAGAGAGAGATAGACTGGAATAAATATCCCCCCAGAGAGAGAGACTGGAATAAATATCCCCCAGAGAGAGAGAGAGACTGGAATAAATATCCCCCAGAGAGAGAGAGAGAGAGAGAGAGAGGGAGACTGGAATAAATATCCCCCAGAGAGAGAGAGATGGACTGGAATAAATACCCCCCCAGAGAGAGAGACTGGAATAAATATCCCCCAGAGAGAGAGAGAGAGGCTGGACTAAATATCCCCCCAGAGAGAGAGAGAGACTGGAATAAATATCCCCCAGAGAGAGAGAGAGACTGGAATAAATATCCCCCCAGAGAGAGAGAGAGAGACTGGAATAAATATCCCCCCAGAGAGAGAGACTGGAATAAATATCCCCCCAGAGAGAGAGACTGGAATAAATATCCCCCCAGAGAGAGAGAGAGAGAGAGACTGGAATATATAACTAAGTGGAACTATGCTGGAGTTGGAAAACTTTGCAGAGTGGTGTGTCCTTTAGCTGTGTCTTTTCCCCAGGTTTGTAAGCGAATGGATGCAGTTTGTCAGCGGATGCTGAACCAGGGCTTCCTTAAGGTCGAGCGGTACCATAATTTGTGTCAGAAACAAGTCAAAGCGCAGTTGCCACGGTAAGTAACTGGAAGCAGTCTTGCTGGGGCTGTACCAGATGCTTTTCGCAGCTCTAACCGCATTGGGCTTCATCTAGCCTCAGGCATGGAAAGGAAAATTACCCTCCACAGATAATTGGTGTGTAGAAGGAAACATGTATTGGTCTTTGATGGTGAGACACCAACGTTGCACTAGATAGTTTCCTGGGATGAGTGGTTAGTGATGTGCTGAGTAAATAGTCAGGCAGTGTGTAGGAAGCTAGAATGCTGAAACATCGCTTCAAGCTAAGGCACAAAACATTTGGGACTGATGGGAGTAACTTGTTCATTCAACGTTTGTTTCTTCAGGCTGTCAGGCTTATACTTTTAAAAACGAAATTTAGAGTACCCAATTATTTTGTTTTTCCAATTAAGGGGCAATTTAGTGAGACCAATCCACCTATCGGTTGCGCATCTTTGGGTTGTGGGGGTGAGACCCACACAGACCCGGGGAGAATGTGCAAACTTCCCATGAACAGTGACCCGGGACCGGGATGGAGCGATTGGGTTTTTCATTATTTATGGGATGTGGGCGTCTCCCACCTAGGCCAGCATTTAGGGCCCATCCCTAATTACCCTTGTTGCTCTTTTTAGCCTTAGTTTTATTACCTATGATTATGTCACCTTTGCTCACGAGTCGCCAGGTATCTTTCTGATACCGCCACGTGGTTCAAGCTCGAGTTATGATTAATAAGTCAGCACACCGCTTCGTAAGATTGAAATCAACGGTCATTTATTATATACAACAATTAATGCTGACACAATAATCCTACTTTCTATACAGAAACCTACCACTACTGGCCAATACTTAACTTTAGGAAGGGCCCACCAGGTCAGGGAAACGAATGGCTTATCGAATCGGATCTGGCTAATACGGGTCGATGGTTAGGAGTGTCTTATCGGGTAGCGATCGCTGGAGTCAAACTTACAGTTTCTGGTCGATGTTCTTGCGAAGGTCTCGAGCAGGAGAAGAAGGGAGAGAGAGATCTGAACTTGGCCCCTCACTTTATAGGGCCCAGGGGCTTCCCGCCTCGCGGGGCGGCCCTTGACCCTGAGTCCCAAGTGATTGGACTTGTTCCCAATCACTGGGTTCGATATGCTCCAATAATGGGGCGATTCCTCGATCGGGGGGTGGTTGTTCACCTGTCTTTGTTTCGGCCACTGCAGGCGCCGAGAGGTCTGGCCCGGCATTCAATTGCTAATATGTTGCAATTGTTCCCGGGGATAGCCGATTAAACTGCAGATGTCTGGGTTGATGTGCTGCTAATAGTCTTGAGTATCGATCTGGGCCGACTTCCCCAAAGCCGAATACGCTATTCTGTCTGCAGCTGTCTGTTTGTGTCCTGTTGGCTGCTTTTCCCATCAGCCTTTTCGGTTAGCCATTGTGGAAAAATCAGAATTTCGCCGTGGGGTTTTGGGAATGCAGATTTGTGATGTTGGCAATCTCGGTGTTTTTGTAATTGTTGGTTTAATGATTGGATTGAAAGAAGAATTACATAGACCATACAGTGCAGAAGGAGGCCATTTGGCCCATCGAGTCTGCACCGACCCACTTAAGCCCTCGCTTCCACCCTATCCCCATAACCCAATAACCCCATCTAACCTTTTTTGGACACTAAGGGCAATTTAGCATGGCCAATCCACCTAACCTGCACAATTTTGGACTGGGAGCAAACCGGAGCACCCAGAGGAAACCCACGCACACACTGGGCGAACGTGCAGACTCCGCACAGACAGTGACCCAGCGGGGAATCGAAGCTGGGACCCTGGCGCTGTGAAGCCACAGTGCTATCCACTGTGCGACTGTGCTGCCCCTGTGGAGAGAGAAATGTGCGGGCTCTTTCATGCTTGTTTGATTTCCTTCCTTGCTTGCTGAATGGTAGATTTTAAAAATTTGTTTGCGGGCTCAGCCAGCATTTGTTGAGTTGACATCAGTCCTGCTGCAGTCCATGAGGTGTAGGTAGACCCATTGTCCTGGTAGGGATGGGGATCCAGATTTTTGACCCAGTGACGGTGAAGGAACGATGATATATTTCCAAGTCAGGACCAATGAATGACTTGGAGAGGAACTTCCCGGTAGTAGCTTTTCCATGTGTCTGCTGATCGTGTTCTTCTAGATGGTGGGTGTTGGGTTGGAAGGTGCTGTGAAAGAGGTCTTATAGATATACACAATGCCTGTCATTTAGCTTTGTGGTGGAGGGAGTGAATGTTTGTGAATATTTTTTTTAATTCATTTATGGGATGTGGGCGTCGCTGGGTAGGCCAGCATTTATTGCCCATCCCTAGTTGCCTTTTTGAAGCTGCCTTCTTGAACTGCTGCAGTCCTTAAGATGTAGGTACACGCACTGTGCTGTAGGGAGAGAGTTCCAGGATGTTGCCCCAGCGACAGTGAAGGAGCGGCGATATATTTCCAAGTCAGGATGGTCAGTGACTGGGAAGAGAAACTCCAGTTGGTGGGGTTCCCAGGTATCTGCAGCGCTTGTCCTTCTAGATGGGAGTGGTTGTGGGTTTGGAAGGTGCTGTCTAAGGAACCTTGGTGAGCTACTGCAGTGCATCTTGTAGATGCTACACACGGCTACCACTGTTAGTGCGCGGTGGAGGGTTTGAATGTTTGTGGAAGGGGAACCATCAAGCGGGCTGCTTTGTTCTGGATGGTGTCGAGCTTCTTTAGTGTTGTTGGAGCTGCACTCATCCAGGCAAGTGGAGAGTATTCCATCACACTCCTGAATTGCACCTTGTAGATGGTGAACAGGCATTTTGGGGGGGGGGGGGGGAGGGCATAGAATCATAGAATTTACAGTGCAGAAGGAGGCCATTCGGCCCTTCGAGTTTGCACCAGCCCTTGGAAAGAGCACCCCACTTAAGCCAATGCCTTCACCCTATCCCCGTAACCCAGCAACCTCACCTAACCTTTTTGGACTGTTAAGGGCAATTTATCATCTCCAATCCACCGAACCTGTACATCTTTGGACTGTGGGAGGAAACTGGAGCACCCGGAGGAAACCCACGCACAGACGGGGAGAACGTGCAGACTCCGCACAGACAGTGACCCAAGCCGGGGACCCTAGAGCTGTGAAGCAACTATGCTGACCATTGTGCTACCGCGCTGCCCAGGAGGTGAGTTACTCACCGTAGGATTCCAGCCTTTGACCTGCTCTGGTAGCCACAGTATTAATATGGCTAGTCAGTCCAGTTTCTGATCAATGGTAACCCCCATATGAAAACTGCGATAACCTTTTAACCCCCATCAAACGGGCATCAAAACTATCCACAATGCTCCCCAACCTAAACCCCGCACACCACGTCGTAGAGTAAGCTGAAAAGAGAAAAATGGGAAAGAGCCCAGCTGCCCACTAAGGAGGCCAACAAGGACAAGGGAAAGGAAACCTCGACGACCTCGAAGCCGGCAGCCACTTGAGGTGGCACGGAAAGGGGAAGGGCCGACTCCAGGTGTTCTCAGCACACACCCAGGCACTGACGGACAAGCTCATGGGCTTCATCATGAGGGAGGCGATGGCCAAAATGGAGCGGCAGCTGGAGGCCCAGGAATCGAAGGCGAGAGACCTGGGGAAGGCTGCCACAGATCAAGGGGACCGGATCACAGAATTGGAGACCAAAATGGCCACATTGATGAAGACTCAAGGGCCTAAGGAAGAAAATCGAGAAAATAAGTCTTGCTGCCAAAACTGGAGAATTGTGGGGCTGCAGGAGGGGATAAACCCCAGAGAATATGTCTCTGAGATGTTCGGGAAACTGATTGGTAAAGAGGGCTTCCCGAAGCTCCCTGAGGTGGACAGCTCCCATAGCTCACGTTGACAATGGCCCAAAGCCAAGGACCCTCCACAGGCGAAGATTGTGAAGTTCCATAAGTACCAAGAGAAGGAACGGATCCTGAGTTGGGCAAAAAGTGCAAGTGGGAGGGACATCCCATCCGCTTGTGCCAGGACATTGGGGTGGACCTGGCCAAGTGTTGGGCAGAATTTAACAGCACCAAGTTTGTCCTCTAAAAGAGCGAGGTGAGGTTTGGCATGCTCTACCCTGCCAGATTATGGGTCACATACCAGGCAAAGAAGTACTATTATGACACCCCTGAGAAGGTCAACAAATTTGTCCAGAACAATAACTTAGACAGTAAAGAGCACACCAGGATGAGAAGGCGGAGTACAAAGACCAAGAGAAAGAAAGATAGGAAAGAATGCAGGCAGAAAGGACAGGGGTAGGGAGGGGGAAAGGTAGACGGGGGTTAAATAGATGAACCAGTTCGAGAAGGGAGCCGCTCAAAACTGCTTTGTGTTCCAGATGTGGTCTCACCAGTACCTTGTACAGTTGCAGCATGACTTCCCGACTCATAGTCAAATCCCCTTGAAATAAGGGCCAACATTCCGTTAGCATTCCTGATTACCTGCGTACCTGTATGCGAGCTTTCTGTGTTTCGTGCACAAGTATCCCCAAGTCCCTTTGTGTTGCAGCTTTCTGTAGTTTTTCTCCGATTAAATAATATTGCTCTTTTGTTCTCCCTTCCAAAATTAACTTCACATTTTCCCACATTATACTCCATTGCCAACTTTTTGCCCAGTTACTTAACTTATCGATATCTATTTGCAAACTGCTTGTATCCCACTGGTTACCAACCTGAAAAAGAACCCCTTATCCCCACTCACTGTTTCCTTCCCATTAGCCAATTTTCTATCCATATCAATACACTGCCTTCAACCCCAAGGGCTCTTAACTTCTGACTTAACCTTTTGAGCGGTATCTTATCCAACACCTTCTGGAAGTCCAAGTCCAACACATCTGCTGGTTCCCCTCTATCCACTCTAGTTTTCCAATCCTCCGGTACTTCTCCAGAATCCAATGATTTTTTGGAAAATTGCAACCAATGAATCCACTATCTCTTATAGCTACTTCTTTTAGGATCCTATGATGCAAGCCATCAGGGCCAGTGGCCTTATCTGCTTTTCGCCCCATTAGTTTGTCTCTGGGGATGGTGATGGTATTTAATTCCTCCCCCCCAATTCTTTAGTATTAATGATTGTGCAATATTCACGGTAAGGACTGATGCAAAATATTTGTTTAACTCCTCTGCCATTTCCTTGTTCCCCATAACTATCTCCCCAGATTCATTTTCTAAGGGCCCTATGTTCACTTTGACCTCTCCCTTCCTTTTTACATATTTAAAGAAGGTCTTATTGTCAGTTTTTAAATTCCTCGCCAGTTTGCCTAGGTAGTTTATTTTAGCTCTCTCTATTATCTTTTAGTCCTCCTTTGCTGAATTCTGAATTTACCTCCGTCTTTGGGGCTATCACCTACTCTTGCCTCCTTATTTACTTTTTCTTTCAACTTAATACTGTTAACTTAATTGGTTAACCACGGTTAGTTTATCCCTCTCTTAGAATCTTTCCTCCTTACTGGGGTATATTTTTGCTAAGAGACATGAATTACCTCCTTTAATGTCTTGTTGAAGATGGTTATTACCTGACACTTGTGTGGCTGGAATGTAACTTGCCACTTGTCAGCCCAAGCCAGGAGACTGTCCAGGTCTTGCTGCATTTGGACATGGACTGACTGGTTCAGTAAGGGAGGAGTCTCGAATGGTGCTTGAATATTGTGCAGTGATCAGCAAACACCCCCAGTTGTGGAAGGAAGGGCATTGATGAGGTAGCTGAAGGTGGCTGGGCCTCGGACACTACCCTGAGGAACTCCATTAGTAAATACAAATGTTAAGTGCATTTTAAATGATTGAATATCTGAAAGTTGATTTCTATTAAAAAATTTGCCTAACCCCACATACCTCTGGGAGTGGCAATTGAAATTTTGTTGAACATTTTGAATTAATTTGGTACTTTGAAAATTGTAGCCGAAACTGCCTGTCAGTGACAGTTAACTGTCAATAACGGTGAATAGGACCTAATTAGTCTTAACAGGAAGCTGAAAGATAACTTGTAATGTGTGTGTGAAAGTTGTATAAAAGTGAACACTATGTGCCAACAATCTGAGTGTTCATGGCGACAGGGCCAGTTAGAGTGAAACTCGGGGGTGAGAGGCTGTAGTATGTAGGGGGTGAGGTGATGCTCCCTGCCTCCAATACCTGTAGTTTGTCTAAACTCATCTCAGTACTCCATTTTTATCCATTGATTTCTTAGTGTTCGTTATTGTATAGAAAAGGTCAAATAAAGTCAGATATAAGCAAATAATCTCAAGTGTAAGATATTGCAGACCAGGTTGACTGCAGTACGTGTATCTTTTTAGACAGTGACCCTGTCCTGAATGTACACATGTGAAATATCTCTATCTCTAATCTCACTGAATCCTGAACTGGAATGGAGTGGGGGACACCCTGGCACAAGGGAGGAGGTGAAGTACCTGGATATTTCATTCCACACCTTGGTTATACCTCGTACAGAGAAACAGGATTAAAAAGGGTTGAGGTGGCCGATAGGGGAGCCAGGTGTCGCACGCAAATGATCCTATCCAACATGTCCAATTTAATTGTCAGAGGATCAGGATAAAGACTGTCAAAAAGAGTGCTAGAATGACGACCGTGGAATCTGGGAGCAGGAGACTGTCCAGTGAGGGAAGAGGAGGGTAAGAGAAGTGGGGTGGTGGATCAACAGTTAACATACTTTGTTACCTGCCTGGCACCAGGAAGTGGCTTGAAAGGTTTTGGAGAGGGAAAGGAAAGAGTTTTGATTTATGCTGGAGCAAGACGTCTGCTTGGAGAGTTCCAGGAACTTGGAGCTAAATTTAAAGAATCTGACCTTGCGGATTGCAATCTCAGATTATCATCTGATGTGTAAATTCTAGAGCAATGGAATTAAAAAGTTGGGAAGTTTTCTTAAAACTGAGTGGAAACTTGGTTAGACCACGCATCAGAGTATTGTGTACAGTTCTGGTCACTGTGTTATAAAAGGATATGGGGCACTGGATTAGGTACAGAGAGAGGAACACGTGAAAGTGTGGCTGTAGATACAGAGAGAGGAACACGAGAAAGTGTGGCTGTAGATACAGAGAGAGGAACACGAGAAAGTGTGGCTGTAGATACAGAGAGAGGAACACGAGAAAGTGTGGCTGTAGATACATTCAGAAAGGGTAGACTGGGTCCTTTTTTCTCTTGGGGGAAAAAAAGAATGTTGAGGAATGACCTGATGGAGATATTTGAAATGAAGAAAGATTTAGAGTGGCGCCTGTTCGGGTCACAGAGGGAGAATTCAGACTGTCCAATTCAACTAACAGCACGTCTTTCAGGACTTGTGGGAGGAAACCGGAGCACCCGGAGGAAACCCACGCAGACATGGGGAGAACATGCAGACTCCGCACAGACAGTGACGGTGCTTTATAGATGGTGGACAGGCTTTAGGGAGCCCTCGCACCACCTTGAATAGTACAAGGCTCGTCATATAGCAGGATGAAGTCGAATTTATCCAGTGCAGTATTTCACTCCAGGCCCCCCACCCGTCTCAATCCCCCGTTCCTCCTCCCATTTCCATCTTATACCCTCCTCTGGTGCCTTCTCCGTCTCCAAAAACCATCCGGAAATAACCCCAATATCTCTCCTCTCCTATCTCCCCTTCCCCTCTCCCACCACCACCAGCCTATCCTGAGTTAACAACTTATCCAACAGCGTTTGCTTTGACAGCTGAGGGAACGAGGGGAGCTCCTTACATGCAACATCCCGGACCTGCAAATATCTGAATTTGCTCCTCCTTGGCAACTAAACCTTCTGCAATTCCTCTAACCTCGCAAATAGATCCCTAACCCTTCCCTCTCGCAGCTCCTGAACCTGTATCCATCCCTCCTAGTATAAACCTGTGATTCCCACATATTGGGGTCAACACTGACATACATCCTATATCCAAGTGTCAACGTCCATATTTTGAGAGATGACACAAAGGCAGGACTACTAGTGTGCCTATTGGAGAAAATGGGAGCAGGGCTGTGACCAGGGCCATCAAACTCATTCCCCACCAGGCCCCATTCTGACCACCTCCCCCCACCAGCACCTCACCTTCTCCACGTTTGCAGCCCAATAATAGTATAACAGGTTGATGGAAAAAAAGTCCATGAACAGCTCCACAGGCAGTGTGGCGGATGACGACAACAACCCTTTCCCCCTCCGGTTTAGTGCTATGCCACATGTGTGGAGCGATGGCCCTCATCGACTTTTGCCTGTTGTGATAACCTGCTGACGGCCGGCTGGGGGAGAAACCAACACCCTCCATTTACTGCCCACTTTCTGCACAATAACACCCATTAACTGCGGAGAAAGGGCCAAAACCAAATCCTCCAAGCAGGAGCCACCTGATGCGCAACCAATCAGCTCATGGCTGCTACCAGAAGTATTCCACCTCATCTCTGAAAGGCATGAATCCTTAGTCAGATGATGTCCTCTGGTCGCAAACATTTGCACAAGAGGAAACATCCTCTCAGCATCTACCCTGTCAAGTCCCCTGAGAATCCTTTGTCTCAATAAGGCCATTCATTCTTCTAAACTCCAATGAGTACAGGCTCACCTACTCAACCTCGCCTCCTAATCAAACTCTCCATACCCGGGATCAACCTCGTCAATCTTCTCTGGACTGCCTCCAATGCCAGGAGATCTGAACTGCTGACCATATTTCAGGTGTGGTTTAACTGGGGTCTTGTATAGCTTTTGCAGGACGTCTGCATTTTTATACTCCATTCCCTTTGAAATTAAGGCCAACATTCCATTTTCCTGCTGAACTTGCATACCAGCTTTTTGTCATTTATGCACAAGGACCCTCAAATTTGTGCTGTCTATCTCCATTCAAATAATATCCATCTCCTTTATTATTCCCAATAAAGAGCACAACGTCACATTTCCTACATTATATTCCATCTGGCAAGTTTTGCCCACCTATCCTTTTTTAAAAAAAAAAAAATTTAGAGTACCCAATTATTATTTTTTTCCAATTAAGGGGCAATTTAGCGAGGCCAATCCACCTACCCTGCACATCTTTGGGTTGTGGGGGTGAAACCCACGCAGACACGGGGAGAATGTGCAAACTCCACACGGACAGTGACCCAGGGCCTGGATTTGAACCACTGTGCCACGTACCACCCTTTTGCCCACCTATCCTGACTATATCCCTCTGTAGACAGTCATCCTCACCACTCGCCTTCCCACCTATTTTCATGTCATCCGCAAACTTAGCAATAGTGCATCATTCACTTCCCTCGTCCAAGTTATCAATATATTGTTGCGATACCCCGGGCCAGTGCGTGGTCAATTCCAGCCACACTTGCCTGCTTGCTTACCACTCTCCACAAACATTCAACCCCTCCTCCATTGACTGGTACAGTGGCAGTTGTGTGTATCATCTACAAGATGCACTGTACAAACTCACCAAGCTTCCTTGGACAGCACTTTCCAAACCCACGACCACTACCATCTAAAAGGACAAGAGCAGCAGATACCTGGGAACCCCTGGAGGTTCCCCTCCAAGTCACTCTGACTTGGAAATATATCACCGTTCCTTCACTGTCACTGGGGCAAAATCCTGGAACTCCCTCCCTAACAGCACTGTGGGTGTAGCTACACCTCCGGGACTGCAATGGTTGAGGAAGGCAGTTCACCACTACCTTGTCATGAGCAATTAGGGATGGGCAACAACAATGCTGGCCTAGCCAGCGACGCCCGCATCCTGTAAAAATGTATTTTTAAAAAACCTTCGGAGCTTATCCCATCCGGCTTCGGCACTAAGATGACTGGCAAACTCCAGCTACTCTTGCTCAGCTCAATTAAATGATTCTCCAACATGTATTGGATTTTTATCTGAGCTAGTTGCTGTGGGTTCAGTCGATATGGATGCTGCTTTATCGGATTGGAGTCACCTATACCTACATGTTCAGTGAACCCTGGTGTGTCCCTCCAAATCTCCTTGTGCTTTTGCAGTAGCCTTATAAGATCTATTCGTTGCTGTCGTTTTCAGTGTGCAAACTCAGTATCTAATAATCCTAGCATTACTGGGTTTTGCTAGTCTTACCACAGGAGGGTCACTGTGATCTCTTTCCCCACTCTGTCCTCTTCCATTACTTCTACAAGCTGACACACTGGTCCCTTCCTATCTTCTTCCCTCTGATATTTCTTCAACATATTTATGTGGCATAATTGGTGGTGGTTCCTACGGCCTTGAGTATGTATTAGGTAAGTCACATTACTCAGCCTCCTAACGACCTTATCGTTTCACTTTGAGGTTGATCCTGCAAAGAAAATGACACCAGTGCCTTATCCCCAGCCTGGAATGCTCTGTACCTGGCATGTTTGTCTGCCCACATCATTCTTTTTGGAAAATATTTTAATGAAAGTTTTCATCAGTCATAGTTGGGGATAGTACAGTTAGGTGAATAGACACCGTTCTCTGTAGCCAGGATCAAGAGTCCTGACGGCTGTGCTGCTTGCTGGGTGCCAGGGTTCGGAACATCTCCTTCGGGCTGGAGAGGAGCCTGGATGGGAGGGGCAGGATCCTGTTGTGGTCCATGTAGGTGCCAATGACATAGATAGAACAAGGAAAGAGGTTGTGTGCGGAGAGTTTGAAGAGCAAGGCACTAAATTAAACAACCTGTTCAGCTATGACTACTTTTGCCCCACCACTTGAATGGCTCCCTGTACTCCGGTGCTGTGGTCAGTTTATTCAGCCTCCCTATAATCCCCACTCTCATTCGCCCAGGGAGCAAAGATTTTGAACCTGTTGCACAAGGGCAGGAACTGAAGCTCCTGAACCTGCCTCACTTAGTCGTGCCCTACTGTCCCTGACCACTGGTTGAAATCAAAGTAGTTAATTTAAGGGGTGTGATTGCCTCCTGAAACAGTGTCTAGGTAACTCTTCCTCTGCCTGCAGTGTCGCAATGTCTGAAGTTCAGACTCCAGTTCATTAACTCTGAGCCAAAGTTCCTCGAGCAGTCAACATTTGCTACACATTTGGTCGCTATGAATAATCTTTATTAGCGTCACAAGTAGGCTTACATTAACACTGCAATGAAGTTATTGTGAAAAGCCCCTAGTCGCCACATTCCGGCGCCTGTTCTGTTCACAGAGAGAGAATTCAGAATGTCCAAATTACCTAACAGTACGTTTTTCGGGACTTGTGGGAGGCCACTCAGCCCATCGAGTCTGCTCCGCCATTCAATCATGGCTGATATTTTTCTCATCCCCATTCTCCTGCCTTCTCCCCATAACCCCTGATCCCCTTATTAATCAATAACCTATCTATCTCTGTCTTAAAGACACTCGGTGATTTGGCCTCCACAGCCTTCTGCGGCAAAGAGTTCCACAGATTCACCACCTTCTGGCTGAAGAAATTCCTCCTCATCTCTTTTAAAGGATTGTCCCTTTAGTCTGAGATTGTGTCCCCTACTTCTAGTTTTTCCTACAAGATCCCCCGCCTCATCCTTCTAAACTCCAAGGAGTACAGACCCAGAGTCCTCAACCGTTCCTCATACGACAAGTTCTTCATTCCAGAGATCATTCTTGTGAACCTCCTCTGGACCCTTTCCACATCCTTCCTTAGATACAGGGCCCAAAACTGCTCACAATACTCGAAATGCCCCTGTCTACATCAATGGGAACAAAGTAGAAAGGGTCGAGAGCTTCAAATTTTTAAGGTGTACAGATCACCAACAGCCTGTCCTGGTCCCCCCATGCCGACACTATAGTTAAGAAAGCCCACCAACGACTCCACTTTCTCAGAAGACTAAGGAAATTTGCATGTCAGCTACGACCCTCACCAACTTCTACCGATGCACCATAGAAAGCATTCTTTCTGGTTGTATCACAGCCTGGTATGGAGCCTGCTCTGCCCAAGACCGCAGGAAACTACAAAGGTCGTGAATGTAACCCAGTCCATCACGCAAACCAGCCTCCCATCCATTGACTCTATCTATAATTCCCGCTGCTTCGCAGAGGCAGCCAGCATAATTAAGGGCCCCACGCACCCGGACATACTCTCTTCCACCTTCTTCTGCAAGGAAAAAGATACCAAAGTTTGACGTCATGTACCAACCGACTCAAGAACAGCTTCTTCCCTACTGCCATCAGACTTTTGAATGGACCTACCTCGTATTAAAGTTGATCTTTTCTCTACACCTTGCTATAACTGTAACATTATATTCTGCAGTCTCCTTCCGTCCCTATGTACGGTATGCATTGGTTGTACAGCATGCAAGAAACAATACTTTTCACTGTGTACCAATACATGTGACAATAATAAATCAAATCAAATCAAAGCATCTGACCAAAGCCTTGTATAGCCTTCGAAGTACATGTGTGGTCTTGTATTCTAGCCCCCTCGACATGAATGCTAACATTGCATTTACCTTCCCAACAGCCGACTGAACCTGCAGGTTAACCTTAAGAGAATCGTGAACAAGGACCCCCAAGTCCCTTTGTGCTTCTGATTTCCTAAGCATTTCCCCATTTAGAAAATAGTCTGTCTACATTCCTCCTTCCAAAGTCATAACCTCATATTTTTCCACATTGTATTCCGTCGGCCACTTTTTTGCCCACCCTCCTAGCCTGTCCAAATCCTTCTGCAGCTCGCCTGCTTCCTCAATGTTATCAGCCCCTCTACAAATCTTGTATCATCTGCAAACTTAGCAACAGTGCCTTCAGTTCCTACGTCCAGATCATTAATGTGTATTGTGAAAAGTTGTGGTCCCAGCACCGACCTCTGAGGCACACCACTAGTCACCGGCTGCCATCCTGAAAAAGACACCTTTATCCCCACTCTCTGCCTTCTGCCAGTCAGCGAATCCTCTATCCATGCCAGGATCTTACCCTTAACACCATGGGCTTTCAACTTATTTGACAGTCTCCTATGCGACACCTTGTCAAAGGCCTTCTGGAAATCTAAATAAATCACGTCCACTGGTTCTCCTTTGTCTAACTTGCTTGTTACCTCCTCAAAGGACTCTAACAGATTTGTCAGACATGACCTCCCCTTGACGAAGTCAAGCTGACTCAGTCCTATTTTATGATGCACTTCCAAGTACTCCGCGATCTCATCTTTAATAATGGACTGTAAAATCTTACCAATGACCGAAGTCAGGCTAACCGGCCTATAAGTTCCCGTCTTCTGCCTCCCTCCCTTCTTAAACAGGGGTGTTACATTAGCCACTTTCCAGTTCTCTGGGACCCTTCCTGCCTCCAGCGATTCCTGAAAGATCCACCACCAATGCCTCCACAATTTCCTCAGCTATCTCATTTAGAACCCTTGGGTGTAGTCCATCCGGTCCAGGTGACTTGGCCACCTTCAGACCTTTCAATTTCCCCAGAATCTTCTGCTTAGTGATAGTCACTACACTCACCTCTGCCACCTGGTTCTCCTGGAGCTCTGGCATCCCACTGGTGTCTTCCACCGTGAAGACTGATGCAAAGTAACTATTCAGTTTGTCTGCCATTTCTTTGTTTCCTATTATTACTTCTCCAGCCACATTTTCCAGTGGTCCAATGTCTATTTTAGTGTCTCTCTTACCTTTTATATATTGAAAAAAAACTCTTCCTATCTTCCTTTATATTACTAGCTAGCTTGCACTCATACTTCATCTTTCCCCCCTTATTGCTTTTTTAGTTGTCCTCTGCTCGCTTTTAAAGGCTTCCCTATCCTTATGCTTCCCACTAATTCTCGCCACTTTGTTTGCTTTTTCCTTTAGCTTTATGCTGTCCTTGACATCCCTCGTCAGCCATGGATGCCTCATCCTCCCCTTAGCATGTTTCCTCCTTCTTGGGATGAATTTCTGTTGTGCCTCCTGAATAACCCCCCAAAACTCCTGCCATTGCTGTTCCACTGTCTTCCCTGCTAGGCTCCTTCTCCAATCAACTCTGGCCAGCTCCTCCCTCATGTCTTTGTAGTTACCCTTATTTAATGGTAATACCGTTACATCTGATTGCAGCTTCTCCCTCTCAAACTGCAGGGAAAATTCTATCATACTGTGGTCACTGCTCCCTCAGGGTTCCTTCACCTTAAGTTCCCGAATCAAGTCTGCCTCATTACACAATGTGCTAACCACTGCGCCACCGTGCTGCCCCCTGTTTTATTTAATTAATTTTTCATTTGTTATACTAGTTACTTTTCACTGTACCTCCGTACATGTGACAAATCTGAATCTAGCTCTTTTGATTCAGGGGTTACAGACAGACATGGGTTCAACCATTTTAAAAGGTCATTTTCTGGTTTGAGTTTTAGAAGTTAACCATGGGGGTATCTATAAAAACAGAAAATGCTGGAAAAACTCAGCCGGTCTGGTGGCATCTGTGGAAAAAGAAACCGTTAACGTTTCGAGCCCATATGACTCTGCCTCAAAACTTTAACTCTATTTCTCTCTGTGTGATGTCTTCATCTAACAAAATGAGAGGGAAGCAAGCAATGGAAACATGGGTGGAATTTAGAAATGAGAAAGGAAATAGCCTTATTGGGCGTTGTGCATAAGATGTAAAAGCTCCTTATGGCAGCTGTGAATATTTAAAAAAATAAATTTAGAGTACCCAATTCATTTTTTACAATTAAGGGGCAATTTAGCGTGGCCAATCCACCTACCCTGCACATCTTTGGGTTGTGGGGATGAAACCCCACATTCTTGGAGAGAATGTGCAAACTCAACACGGACAGTGACCCAGAGCCGGGATCGAACCTGGGACCTTGGCGCCGTGAGGCTGCAGTACCACCAACTGCACCATCGTGCTGCCCTTCAGCGAATATTAAATTATATAAATTATATAAATGCTGAAGTTAGACAAGCATGTAGCAACGGCAAGAGGAGTTTGAATGGGGGGGTTTAACTTTCATATAGATTGGGACCAGCAGACTAGCTAATTCAACTGGGTAGTGAATTTCTTGTGTCTAGTACAGTTTCCTGCAAAAATATGCCCCAGATTCCGTTCTCAACCAAATGGTGCATGAATGTTTATCTTTTTTAAAAATATATATTTTATTAAAATTTTTCAATCGAAAAGAATTTTCCATTTTTACAACTTTGTAACAAAATGTACATTGACCGTTATTTAATCAATATATTAACTAACAAGTACAGAAAAAGAAATAGTAACATTGAAAAAATAAATATAATTATAAACAACTAGCATGGAAAAGAACAAAAAAAAACCCAAGGACCCACATGTACCCTCCCCTCCCCCCCCCCCCCCCCCTCCCCCCTGGGTTGCTGCTGCTGCCTTTCCTGTTTTCCCTTATTGCTCTGCGAGATAGTCAAGGAACGGTTGCCACCGCCTGGTGAACCCCTGAGCCGAACCTCTTAGTGTGTACTTTATTCGCTCCAATTTTATAAACCCTGCCATGTCATTTATCCAGGCCTCCACGCCCGGGGGTTTAGCTTCATTGCACATTAGTAGAATCCTTCGTCGGGCTACTAGGGACGCAAAGGCCAAAACATCGGCCTCTCTCGCCTCCTGCACTCCCGGCTCTTCTGCAACCCCAAATATAGCCAACTCCCAGCTTGGTTCGACCCGGACCCCCACCACCTTTGAAATCACTCTTGCCACACCCACCCAGAACCCATGCAATACCGGACATGACCAAAATATGTGGGTGTGGCACCTCCCGCACCTATCCTCCACTCCAAAAAATCTACTCAGCCTTGCTCCCGTCATATGTGTCCTGTGTAGAACCTTGAATTGGATCAGGCTGAGCCTGGCACACGAGGACGAGGAATTTACCCTACTTAGGGCATCTGCCCACAGCCCCTCATGAATGTTTATCTAACGACCATTGAGTTCAATGTAATATTCGAAAGGGAGAAACATGAAACAATTTCGAAGATTCTAGATTTAGTTACAGCTGACTTCAGTCGGATGAAACTGTCCCAGTTAATCTTGGATAAAAGTAAATTACTGTGGATGCTGGAATCTGAAACCAAAGAGAAAATGCTGGAAAATCCCAGCAGGTCTGGCAGCATCTGTAGGTAGAGAAAATAGCCAACATTTCGAGTCCAGGTGACCCTTTGTTTGTCTGCTAAAAGACAGAGAAAGTGGGAAATATTTATACTGTGGAGTGAGAATGAAAGATGAGCCATAGCCACAGAAACCCAGGGAAACCGGGTGCTAATGGCCACAGACACCATTAGCAGGGTGCTAATGTCAGTCCCCAGAGAGAACAAAAGATGTGAAAGGCTAAACAGCAGAGAAACTAACATCAGAGGGTAAACATCAGTGGCTGGTTCAGCACAGTGGGCTAAACAGTTGGCTTGTAATGGAGAACAACGCCAGCAGCTCGGGTTCAATTCCCGTACCGGCCTCCCCGAACAGGCGCTGGAATGTGGTGACTAGGGGTTTTCACAGTAACTTCATTGAAGCCTAATTATGACAATATGATTATTATGAAACCGTGGCAGATGTAGAGGAAGGGGGAAGCAAAGGGGAGAAAGGGTAAGGGAAGGTGGATAAGATGATGGGGGTATATAAAGAAAGAAATGGTAAAAAAGACAGTTAAAATGAAATAGAATGAAAACAAATGGGTCGCGGTGGGGTCGAGCTAATCATCTGAAGTTGTTGAATTCGATGTTGAGAGCGGAAGGCTGTAGCGTGTCTAACCGGAAGATGAGATGTTGTTCCTCCAGTTTGCATTGAGCTTCACTGGAACATTTCAGCAGGCCAAGGACAGACATGTGGGCACGGGAGCAGGGTCTCGTGTTAAAATGGCAAGCAACAGGGAGGTCAGGGTCCTGAATGCGCACAGACCGAAGGTGCTCAGCAAAGCGATCACCCAGTCTGCGTTTGGTCTCCGATATAGAGGAGACCACATTGGGAGCAGCGAACACAATAGACCAGATTGAAAGTTAATGTTATAGGATTAAAAAGGCAGAAAATCAGTAGGAGGTGTTCAAAAAACATGATGCAACATCCAACCAGTTTTTACCCCCAAGTGTTCTGGCTAAAAAACCAATTGAACAAGCCAAAGATAAGGAAAGACTTGTGTTTATGAAGCAGCTTTTGCAACCACCAGCTATCTCAGCCCTTCACATCTAGTGAAGTCCTCTTCATGTGAAATCCTTTTCACTGTTGTAATGCAGGACGCACAGCAGCCAATCTGTTCACAGCAAACTCCGAAGAATTTTTACTTTTCATTTGTTCAAAAGATATGGGAGTCCCTAGGCCAGGCTGTAGCAAGTCAAGTCCCACAGTGGCTTGTGCTGGGGCCTCAATCTTCACAATGTCCACCTATGACTTGGATGATGGCAGCAAAGGCATGGTAGCTAAATTTTCAGACACTTGCATGTTGTGAGAAGGTAAAGTCGTCATAGCTGACCGTGGGCTGCTTTCCCCTTTGAGGAGGAGAGCTGACTGGTGGTGATTTAACCAGAGGGTCACCACGGTAGCACAGCGGTTAGCACTGTTGCTTCACAGTGCCAGGGCCCCAGGTTTGATTCCCGCTTGGGTCACTGTGCGGAGTCTGCACGTTCTCCCAGTGTCTGCGGGGGTTTCCTCCGGGTGCTCTGGTTTCCTCCCACAAGTCCCGAAAGACGTGCTGTTAGGTAATTTGGACATTCTGAATTCTCCCTCTGTGACCCGAACAGGCCCCGGAATGTAGTGACTAGGGACTTTTCACAGCAACTTGATTGCAGTGTTAATGTAAGCCTACTTGTGACAATAAAGATTTTATTATTATTACCTCAGCTGAGGGGCGAGGTTGAGAAGGACGGGCCTTCATGAATAACTGCAGTTGGTACAGTAATTGAACCCACGCTATTGGCTTTGCGTGAACCAGCTGCCCTGCCAACTCAGCTAAACCAGCCGCCTGTGAAGAAGACGAGTTTCAGACAATTATTGATAGGTTTAGTAAGTGGGCAGAAATCTAGCAGATGGAGTACAATGTGGGAAAATGTGAGACCCACTTTGCCAGGAAAAATTTAAAGAGCGGTGTTACTTAAACAAAGAACACCTGCCAAATTCCACAGTGCAGAGAGTTCCAAGTGTGCATGAGACACAAAACGTTAGTATTCTGGTACAGCACATAATTAAGATGGCTAATGGAATGCTATCCTTTAAGAGAGGAATTGAACATCTAAATACTTCTTAAATGTTATGAGGCTGTCTGCCTCCACCACCCTTTCAGACCGTGAGTTCCAGACTCCCCACCATCCTCTTGGTAAAAAGGTTTTTCCCCACATCCTCTCTAAACCTCCTGCCCCTTACCTTAATCTGTGCCCTCTACTCATCGATCCCTCCACCAAGGGGAAAAGTTTCTTCCTGTTTACTCTATGCCCCTTATAATTTATACATCTCAATCATCAACGGACAATAGAGTCACAGACTAATGACACGGACTCTCGACGGTTGTGGCAAGGCTCAATAACATAACTTAACAGAATCTCCGGCAGCAGTGCACCCCTCCCCGATGAACTCAATACATTCTATGCTTGGTTCAAGCAGAAAATCAGCAAACCACTGTCAACTGCTCCAGCAGCCTCGGACACACCCATACCTACCGTCACAGCTTCCGAAGTCGAATCGGCCACCTTCAAAGTGAACTCTCGTAAAGCAACGGGTCCTGACGGAGTCCCAGGTCGTGCACTCAGAGCCTGCGCGGACCAGCTGGCGGGTGTGTTTGCGGACACCTTCAACTCTCCCTACTCCATTCCGAAGTTCCCACCTGCTTCAAGAAGACCACCATCGTACCGGTGCCAATGCAGAACCAGGCAACGTGCCTCAATGAATATCGTCCGGTGGCCTTGACATCTATCATTATGAAGTGCTTCGAGAGGTTGGTCATGCTACACATCAACTCCATACTTCCAGATTGCTTAGATCCACTGCAATTCGCATACTGCCACAACTGGTCCACAGCGGACGCCATCTCCCTGGCCCTACACTCATCCCTGGAGCACCTCATCAACAAGGACTCCTATGATTGATTCCTATTCATTGACTACAGCTCCACCTTCAAGACCATAACTCCGAAACCTAGGACTTGGCTCCTCCCTCGCCAACTTGACTTTCTGACCCAGCCGACTTGTAACAGAGATTATTATTATTATTACATTAACACTGCAATGAAGGACAGCTCGGTGGCGCAGCGGTAGCATGGCTGCCTTCCGGCGCCAAGGTCCCAGGTTCGATCCCGGCTTTGGGTCATTATCCATGTTGAGTTTGCACATTGTGTTTGCGAGGGTTTCGCTCCCACAACCCAAAGATATGTGCAGGGGAGGTGGATTGGCCACACTAAATTGCCCCTTAATTGGAAAAAATGAATTGGGTACTCTAAATTTTTTTTAAAACACTGCAATGAAGTTACTGTGAAAAGTCCCGAGTCACCACATTCCGGCACCTGTTCGGGTACACGGAGAATTCAGACTGTCCAAATTAACTAACAGCACGTCTTTTGGGACTTGTGGGAGGAAACCGGAGCACCCGGAGGAAACCCACGCAGACACTGGAGTATGTGCAGACTCCGCACAGTGACCCAAGCCGTAGTGGGTTGCAATCTGTCAGGATAGGCAACAGCACCTCTTCCACAATAGTCCTAAACACCCGAGCCCCACAAGGCTGCGTGCTCAGTCCTCTACTGTACTCCCTATACACACATGACTGTGTGGCAAGATTTAACTCCAACTCAATCTATAAGTTTGCAGGTGATACGACTGTGGTGGGTCATGTCTCAAACAACGATGAATCAGACTACTGAAGGGAGATAGATCACTTGGTTGCATGGTGAACCAAAAACAACCTCTGTCTAAATATCGGAAAGACCAAGGAACTGACCATCGACTTCAGGAAGTGTAGCACGACACACACTCCCATCTGCATCAATGGCCCCGAAGTGGAGATGGTCGATAGCTTTAAGTTCCTGGGGGTCACCATCACCAACAGTCTGTCCTGGTCCACTCACATTGATGCAACTGTCAAGAAAGCCCAACAACGTGTCTACTTCCTGCGGAAGCTAAGGAAATTCAGCATATCTGCATTGACTCTCTCAAACTTCTACAGATGTGCAATAGAGAGCATCCTATCCAGCTGCATCACAGCCTGGTATGGCAACTGCTCGGTCCAAGATCGCAAGAAACCGCAGTGTGGTGAACTCAGCCCAAAGCATCTCACAAGCTTGTCACCCTCCCATTGATTCTGGATACACCTCCCACTGCCTCAGAAAGGCAGACAGCATTATCAGAGACCTCTCCCACCCAGGCATTGATTTCTTCCAGACCCTTTCATCAGGCAGAAGGTACAGAAGTCTGAAGACTCGCACATCCAGACATCGGAACAGCTTCTTCCCCACAGCTACAAGACTCCTCAACGACTCCCCCTCGGACTGATCTGTTCCCTGTAAGAACACTATTCACGACAACCTATGCTGCTCTTGCTCATGTGTTTGCTTTGTTTGGCCCCTTGTTCCGCACTGTAACCAATCACTGTCTGTCGATGTATCATTTGTCAATGTTCTCTGTTGATTATTCTTTTGTCTACAATGTACGTACTGTATACGTTCCCTCGGCCGCAGAAAGATACTTTTCATTGTACTTCGGTATATGTGACAATAAATCAAATCAATCAATCAATCAATCTCGAACAACGATGAATCAGAATACAGGAGGGAGATGGAGAACCTAGTGGCTGGCATGGTGTAACAATAACAATCATCTCTCCCTCAACGTCATTCCAACTAAAGAGCTGGTCATTGACTTCAGGAAGCAAAGTATCATACACACCATTCTGCATCAATGGTGCCGAGGTGGAGATAGAACATAGAACGATACAGCGCAGTACAGGCCCTTCGGCCCACGATGTTGCACCGAAACAAAAGCCATCTAACCTACACTATGCCATTATCATCCATATGCTTATCCAATAAATATTTAAATGCCCTCAATGTTGGCGAGTTCACTACTGTTGCAGGTAGGGCATTCCACGGCCTCACCACTCTTTGCGTAAAGAACCTACCTCTGACCTCTTGTCCTATATCTATTACCCCTCAGTTTAAGGCTATGTCCCCTCGTGCTAGCCATTTCCATCCGCGGGAGAAGGCTCTCACTGTCCACCTTATCTAACCCCCTGATCATTTTGTATGCCTCTATTAAGTCTCCTCTTAACCTTCTTCTCTCTAACGAAAACAACCTCAAGTCCATCAGCCTTTCCTCATAAGATTTTCCCTCCATACCAGGCAACATCCTGGTAAATCTCCTCTGCACCTGCTCCAAAGCTTCCACGTCCTTCCTATAATGCGGTGACCAGAACTGTACGCAATACTCCAAATGCGGCCGTACCAGAGTTTTGTACAGCTGCAACATGACCTCATGACTCCGGAACTCAATCCCTCTACCAATAACACTCCATAGGCCTTCTTCGCAACCCTATCAACCTGGGTGGCAACTTACAGGGATCTATGTACATGGACACCTAGATCCCTCTGCTCATCCACACTTCCAAGAACTTCACCATTAGCCAAATATTCCGCATTCCTGTTATTCCTTCCAAAGTGAATCACCTCACACTTCTCTACATTAAACTCCATTTGCCACCTCTCAGCCCAGCTCTGCAGCTTATCTATATCCCTCTGTAACCTGCTACATCCTTCCGCACTGTCGACAACACCACCGACTTTAGTGTCGTCTGCAAATTTACTCACCCACCCGTCTGCGTCCTCCTCTAGGTCATTGATAAAAATGACAAACAGCAACGGCCCCAGAACAGATCCTTGTGGTAAGCCCCTTGTAACTGAACTCCATTCTGAACATTTCCCATCAACCACCACCCTCTGTCTTCTTGACAGCTTCAAATTCCTAGGTGTGCACATCGCCAACAATCTGTCCTTGTCCACCCACGTCGATGCTACGACAAAGAAAGTACAACAGCGCCTATACTTCCTCAGGAAACTAATAACATTCGGCATGTCCATATTGACTCTTAGCAACTTGTACAGATGCACCACAGAAAGCATCCGATCTGGCTGCATCACAGCCTGGTATGGCAACTGCTCGGCCCAGGACCGCAAGAAACTTCAGAGTGTCGTGAACACCGCCCAGTCCATCACACAAACCTGCCTCCCATCCATTTACTCTGTCCACACCTGCTGCCTTGGGAATGCGGGCAGCACAATCAAAGACCCCTCCCACCCGGGTTATTCTCTCTTCCAACTTTCTCCATTGGGCAGGAGATACAAAAGTGTGAGAATACGCGGTAACAGGTTCAAAAACAGCTTCTTCCCCGCTATTACCAGACTTCTGAATGACTCTCTTATAGACTGAACTGATCTCTTCACACATCTTCTCTGTTGAGTAGTACTACAGTCTATGCTGACCCGATGCCTGTGTCTATGTGTTTACATTGAGTATTTATGTAAATCCAATGATTTTTAATGTATGGAACGATCTGTCTGGACTGTACGCAGAACGATACTTTCACCGTACCTCGGTACACATGACAAATCAAATTCAATTCAATGACTCCTTCAGTCTCCTGCTCCAAGGAAAGCAACTCTAGTCTATCCAATCACTCTTCATAGTTAAAACTCTCCAGCCCAGGCAACATCCAGGTAAATCTCCTCTGCACTATTTCACATCCTTCTTAAAATGTGGTTTCTAGAACCGCACACAATGCTCTAGCTGTGGCCTAACCAACGCTTTATTGAGTTCCAGCATAACCTCCCTTCTCTTAAACTCTTTGCCTTGTCTAATAAAGGCAAGTATACCATATGCCTTTTAACTACTATTTCCACCTGCTCTGTTATCTTAAGGGACTGGTGTACATGCACGCCAAGGTCCCTCACACCAGGGTCCTGTCACTTATCATGTATTCCCTTGCCTTGTTTGTCCTGCCCAAGTGCATGACCTCACTTATTCGAATTGAATTCTATTTGCCACTGATCAGCCCATCTGTATAAATCCTGTAATCGAAGGCTATCCTCACTATTTACCACCCCATCCGCGAACTTACTGATCAACTCTCATTCATGTCAAAATTATTTAGATAAAGTACAAGCAGCAAAGACCCCAACACTGATCCCTGCGGAGCCTCACTGGGCACAGGCCTCCAGTCAGAAAAGCACCCCTTCACTCAGCCAGTTTTGCGTCCAATTTGCCAAATTTCCTTGGATCCCATGGTCTCTTGTCAGTCTCCCTTGTGGGGCCTGATCAAGAGCCTTGCTGAAGTCCAAGTAGATTGGCAAATGCGTTTCCCTCATGTAGACCTGGTCTGGTTTAGCTGAGTGGGCTAGATAGCTAGTTCTGTGATGCAGAACAATGGGGTGACACGGCAGCACAGTGGTTAGCACAGTGGCTTCACCGCTCCAGGGTCCCAGGTTCGATTCCCACTGGGTCACTGTCCCTGCAGAGTTTGCACGTTCTCCCCATGTCTGTGTGGGTTCCCTCTGGGTGCTCCGGTTTCCTCCCACAGTCCAAAGATGTGCAGGTTAGGTGGATTTGCCATGCTAAATTGCCCTTCGTGTCCAAAAAGGTTAGGAGGGGCTATTGGGTTATGGGGATAGGGTAGGAGTGAGGGCTTAAGTGGGTCGGTGCAGACTCGATGGGCTGAATGGCCTCCTCCTGCACTGTCTGTATTTTCTAATTACCATACAAATTATAAACTATAAATTAAATATCGTACAGCAGATGCAACAAAGAAAGTACTTCGAATTGGCTCAGTAGTCCATCCTTTACATGAGTCAAAGTCCCACAAAACTCTGCCTTCCCTGTGAGGAATTCCAGCTCGTCGTCCTCCAGGATGTATTCCAATCCTCAGTTGACAGCGCCAAACCAACCTGAGCTCCATAGGTACAGTCTTCACCAAAAACAATACACATCTTCAGAATCTCCACAAATTATTCCGGATGGCATAGATCCATCAATGGCATCTTCAAACAGCTGTATCAACTTATTGTCCGCTTCTGGTTCTGGGCATTATTTTCTTCTCCTTGGCACACCACCCACATCGGTGCCACGCCACCTCAAAAATGATAAACGTTGACACCACAGATTCTATAACCGGGGTTTCAATCACGTCAACACTGTCTTGATTTGTAGTAATACTGCCCTTTAACAGATAGTGGATTCATGGACAAGAAAGAGTGCAATTTTGGATAAGATCTTAAATAACTGCATCTTCACAACAAATAAAATGAGACCATGTGCCGCCTTGGTAAGAGTGACCACAATTGGACAGCATGGTAGCACAGTGGTTAACACTGCAGCTTCACGGCGCCAAGGTCCCAGGTTCAATCCCAGCTCTGGGTCACTGTCCGTGTGGATTTTGCACATTCTCCCCGTGTTTGCGTGGGTTTCTCCCCCACAAGCCAAGGAAGTGCAGGGTAGGTGGATTGGCCACGCTAAATTGCCCCTTAATTAGAAAAAAATGAATTGGATATTCTAAATTTAAAAGTGACCACAATTGTCTTTGGTGCCCCCAATCCTACATTGTTCCAATATATCGATTGATTGATATTTATTGTCGCAAGTACCGACGTACAGTGAAAAGTATTTTTCTGCGACCAAGGTAACGTATGTACATAGTACGTTAATAGTGAACAAAAAGGGGGTTCCGGGTGCGGCGATGACCAGCTGAGTCGCACGTTTCGGCAGCTCCCTGTGAAACGGACATTTGGGCCCTTGATAGGAGCCCCAACGGCAATTTTAACGGCTGAAAACACCGTGCGGTAAACCAGAAGGGTATTCCCCCTGGACACAGATGGAAAAAGGAGAGGAAAGTGGCCGGATTGCAGCGGATCCTTTGGAACAACGGCAAGGAAGGCAAGCAGAAACCAAGATGGCGTCGGAAGGTGGCAGTTTCATATGGGGCCCTGAACAACAAGAGTTTTTGAAACGCTGCGTGGAGGAGATAAAAAAGGAAATGAAGAAAGAGTTGTTGGCCCCGATATTACAGGCGATTGAAGGGCTGAAAGAGGAACAAAAGACCCAGGAGCAGGAGCTTCGGGTCGTGAAGGCGAAAGCAGCAGAGAATGAAAACGATATACAGGGCCTGGTGGTGAAGTCGGAGATACAGGAGGCACACCAGAAACGATCTGTGGAGAGGTTGGAGGCACTGGAAAATAACGCAAGGAGGAACAACTTGAGGATTCTTGGCCTTCCTGAAGGTGTGGAGGGGGCGGACGTCGGGGCATATGTGAGCACGATGCTGCACTCGTTAATGGGAGTGGAGGCCCCGACGGGTCCGTTGGAGGTGGAGGGAGCATACCGAGTTATGGTGCGAGGATCGAGAGCAGGAGAAGCTCCCAGAGCCATAGTGGTGAGATTTCTCCGTTTTAAGGATAGAGAAATGGTCCTTAGATGGGCGAAGAAAACTCTGTGTAGTAAATGGGAGAACGCGGTGATCCGCGTCTATCAAGATTGGAGTGCGGAGGTGGCGAGAAGGAGGGCGAGCTTTAATCGGGCCAAAGCGGTACTTCACAAAAAAAAGATAAAGTTTGGAATGCTGCAACCGGCAAGACTGTGGGTCACATATCAAGGGAGGCACCACTACTTTGAGACGGCGGATGAAGCGTGGACTTTTATTGTAGAAGAAAAATTGGAATGATTGGACTACGAAAATGAACGTTTGGACAAAGTGGTGGGACGAGTGGGGGGGGGGGCGAAGAGGGATTGTATGATTAATCCTGCGGTATGGTAACTTTTCTTTCTCCCACAGGTGGTGATGGGGGGAGGTGGGGAGGGAGAGGAGATGGGGCATTGGCCATGGGAGGCGGGGCCGAGGGAGAGGCGCGGGCTTGGTTCCCGCGCTATGATAATCATGGCGGGAATAGAGAAGCAGGAAGGAGGGGGCGCCGCACGGGGCGAGCCGTGATCACGGGGGGAAGCCGAGGTCAGCCAGAGTTTGCTGACTTCTGGGAGCAACATGGGGGGAGTAATTACGCTAGCGGGGGGGAGGGGGGAATTACTGGGTTGCTGCTGCTAGGGAAAGGGGGGAGTGGGTACGGGAAAGGATGGGCGGGGGGGCACCGTCTGGGAGAAATACAGCTGCGTGGGAACTGGGCGAGAAGCTGGAAAAAGATGATGGCTAACCGGCAAGGGGGGGGGTGGGGGTGGGAAGCCCCCCAACTCGGCTGATCACGTGGAACGTGAGGGGGCTTAACGGGCCGATAAAGAGGGCACGAGTACTCGCACACCTTAAGAAACTTAAAGCAGATGTGGCCATGTTACAGGAAACGCACCTGAAACTGATAGATCAGGTTAGGTTGCGCAAAGGATGGGTAGGGCAGGTGTTCCATTCGGGGCTGGATGCGAAAAACAGGGGGGTGGCTATATTAGTGGGGAAGCGGGTAATGTTCGAGGCAAAGACTATAGTGGCGGATAACGGGGGCAGATACGTGATGGTGAGTGGCAAATTACAGGGAGAGATGGTGGTGTTGGTAAACGTGTATGCCCCGAATTGGGACGATGCCAATTTTATGAGGCGAATGCTAGGACGCATCCCAGACCTAGAGACCGGAAAGCTGATAATGGGGGGAGACTTTAACACGGTGTTGAAACCAAGGCTGGATAGGTCGAAGTCCAGGACTGGTAGGAGGCCGGCAGCAGCCAAGGTGCTTAAGGATTTTATGGAGCAGATGGGAGGTGTGGACCCGTGGAGATTCAGTAGACCTAGGAGTAAGGAGTTCTCGTTTTTCTCCTATGTCCATAAAGTCTATTCACGCATAGACATTTTTGTGTTGGGTAGGGCATTGATCCCGAGGGTGAGGGGAACGGAATATACGGCTATAGCCATTTCGGATCATGCCCCACACTGGGTAGACTTGGAGATAGGGGAGGAAACAAGAGGGCGTCCACCCTGGAGAATGGACATGGGACTAATGGCGGATGAGGGGGTGTGCTTAAGGGTGAGGGGATGCATTGAAAAGTACTTGGAACTCAATGACAATGGGGAGGTTCAGGTGGGAGTGGTCTGGGAGGCGTTGAAGGCAGTGGTTAGGGGGGAGCTGATATCAATAAGGACACATAAAGGGAAGCAGGAGAGTAAGGAACGGGAGCGGTTGTTGCAAGAACTTTTGAGGGTGGACAGACAGTATGCGGAAGCACCGGAGGAGGGACTGTATAGGGAAAGGCAAAGGCTGCATGTGGAATTTGACTTGCTGACCACAGGCACTGCAGAGGCACAATGGAGGAAGGCGCAGGGTGTACAGTATGAATATGGAGAGAAGGCGAGCAGATTGCTGGCACACCAATTGAGGAAAAGGGGAGCAGCGAGGGAAATAGGGGGGGTGAGAGACGAAGATGGAGAGACGGAGCGGGGAGCGGAGAGAGTGAATGAAGTGTTTAAGACATTTTATAAAAAATTGTATGAAGCTCAACCCCCGGATGGGAGGGAGAGAATGATGGAGTTTTTGGATCGGCTGTAAATTCCCAAGGTGGAAGAGCAGGAAAGGATGGGATTGGGAGCACAGATCACGGTAGAAGAAGTGGTGAAAGGAATTAGGAACATGCAGACGGGAAAGGCCCCGGGACCGGACGGATTCCCAGTTGAATTTTACAGAAAATATTTGGACTTGCTCGCCCCGCTACTGACGAGGACCTTTAACGAGGCAAAGGAAAGGGGACAACTGCCCCCGACTATGTCAGAAGCAACGATATCGCTTCTTTTAAAGAAGGAAAAGGATCTGCTACAATGCGGGTCCTACAGACCAATCTCCCTCCTCAATGTAGATGCCAAGGTCTTGGCCAAGGTAATGGCAATGAGAATAGAGGAATGTGTCCCGGGGGTGGTTCATGAGGACCAAACTGGGTTTGTGAAGGGGAGACAGCTGAACACGAACATACGGAGGTTGTTAGGGGTAATGATGATGGCCCCACCAGAGGGTGAAACGGAGATAGTAGTGGCGATGGATGCCGAGAAAGCATTTGATAGAGTGGAGTGGGATTATCTGTGGGAGGTGTTGAGGAGATTTGGGTTCGGAGAGGGGTATGTTAGATGGGTGCAGCTGTTGTATAGGGCCCCAGTGGCGAGTGTGGTCACGAATGGACGGGGATCGGCATATTTTCGGCTCCATAGAGGGACAAGGCAGGGATGTCCTCTGTCCCCATTACTGTTTGCACTGGCGATTGAGCCCCTGGCGATAGCGCTGAGAGGTTCCAAGGGATGGAGGGGAATACTTAGGGGAGGAGAAGAACACCGGGTATCTTTATATGCGGATGATCTGCTACTATATGTGGCGGATCCAGCGGAGGGGATGCCAGAAATAATGCGGATACTTGGGGAGTTTGGGGATTTTTCAGGGTATAAATTGAACATGGGGAAGAGTGAGCTGTTTGTGGTGCATCCAGGGGAGCAGAGTAGAGAAATAGAAGACCTACCGTTGAGGAAGGTAACAAGAGACTTTCGTTACCTGGGGATCCAGATAGCTAAGAATTGGGGCACATTGCACAGGCTAAATTTGACGCGGTTGGTGGAACAGATGGAGGAAGATTTCAAGAGATGGGATATGGTAGCATTGTCAATGGCAGGGAGGGTGCAGGCGGTTAAGATGGTGGTCCTCCCGAGATTCCTCTTTGTGTTTCAGTGTCTCCCGGTGGTGATCACGAAGGCTTTTTTCAAAAGGATAGAAAAGAGTATCATGGGTTTTGTTTGGGCCGGGAAGACTCCGAGAGTGAGGAAGGGATTCTTACAGCGTAGTAGGGATAGGGGGGGGCTGGCACTACCGAGCCTAAGTGAGTATTATTGGGCCGCTAATATTTCAATGGTGAGTAAGTGGATGGGAGAGGAGGAAGGAGCGGCGTGGAAGAGATTAGAGAGGGCGTCCTGTAGGGGGACCAGCCTGCAGGCTATGGTGACAGCCCCATTGCCGTTCTCACCAAGGAACTGTACCACGAGTCCGGTGGTGGTAGCTACACTGAAGATTTGGGGACAGTGGAGACGACATAGGGGAAAGACCGGAGCACTGGGGGGGTCCCCGATAAGAAACAACCATAGGTTTGCCCCGGGGGGAATGGATGGGGGATATGGAATGTGGCAAAGAGCAGGTATAACGCAATTGAAAGATCTATTTGTGGATGGGAAGTTTGCGAGTCTGGGAGCGCTGACCGAGAAATATGGGTTGCCCCAAGGGAATGCATTCAGGTACATGCAATTGAGGGCTTTTGCGAGGCAACAGGTGAGGGAATTCCCGCAGCTCCCGACACAAGAGGTGCAGGACAGAGTCATCTCAAAGAAATGGGTGGGGGACGGTAAGGTGTCGGATATATATAGGGAAATGAGAGACGAAGGGGAGACTATGATGGACGAACTAAAAGGGAAATGGGAAGAAGAGCTAGGGGAGGAGATTGAGGAGGGGATGTGGGCAGATGCCCTAAACAGGGTAAACTCGTCATCCTCGTGCGCCAGGCTAAGCCTGATTCAGTTTAAGGTATTACACAGGGCACATATGACTGGAACACGGCTCAGTAAATTTTTTGGGGTGGAGGATAGGTGTGCGAGGTGCTCGAGAAGCCCAGCGAATCATACCCATATGTTTTGGTCATGCCCGGCACTACAGGGGTTTTGGATGGGGGTGACAAAGGTGCTTTCGAAAGTAGTAGGAGTCCGGGTCGAACCAAGCTGGGGGTTGGCTACATTTGGGGTTGCACAAGAGCCGGGAGTGCAGGAGGCGAAAGAGGCCGATGTTTTGGCCTTTGCGTCCCTAGTAGCCCGGCGCAGAATATTGCTAATGTGGAAAGAAGCCAAGCCCCCGGGGGTGGAGACCTGGATAAATGATATGGCGGGGTTCATAAAGTTAGAGCGGATTAAGTTCGTCCTAAGGGGGTCGGCTCAAGGGTTTACTAGGCGGTGGCAACCGTTCGTCGAATATCTTGCGGAAAGATAGATAGGGGAGAACAAAGAAGGCAGCAGCAGCGGCCCAGGACTTTGGGGGGGGGGGGGAGGGATGGGGGGGGGGGGTGTGGCCTGAGACAAGGCAGTTGCTAATTAGGGCTAGTTTTTATTTTTTGTTATTTAATATTTATTTATTTGTTGTTGTTTTTGTTTAAATTTAAAAAGGTCATTATTATCTGTATTGTTACAATGTTGTGTAAAGGATGCACAATGTACTGTGTTGGTTGACCAAAAATTTTCAATAAAATATTATTTAAAAAAAAAAAAAAATAGTGAACAAAAAGAATAATCGACAAGAGTGCATTGACAAATGGTACATCAACAAATAGTGATTGGGCCAAACAAAGCAAATACAAGAGCAAGTTCCCATGTCTGGATGTGTGGTGAGGCCAATCAGGGATTCTGACTCTTGGACACCACAGAATATCCTCCCACGCTTGGCCAAGGCTCTCGATTACTGCTTCTATTAAATGTGATGTATTTTACAGCACCTTCTCTTGGTGTTTGATTTATACTTGGATGAGTATTCAAGTTATCAAAGTGACAAAGCTTGGATCACCCGATGGGTGAAATGACTGATCTGTAAAAGTTGAAGTATTCCATGTTACAGTTTCTAATGTAGATCACTCTCAGTCTTGTCCTTCGCCATGATCATTACAGTTCCTAATGGAGATCACTCACAGTCCTGTCCTTCACCATGATCATTACAGTTCCTAATGGAGATCACGCTCAGTCCTGTCCTTCACCATGATTATCACAGTTCCTAATGGAGATCACTCTCAGTCCTGTCCTTCACCATGATCACTACAGTTCCTAATGGAGATCACTCTCAGTCCTGTCCTTCACCATGTTCATTACAGTTCCTAATGGAGATCACACTCAGTCCTGTCCTTCACCATGATCATTACAGTTCCTAATGGGGATCACTCTCAGTCTTGTCCTTCGCCATGATCATTACTGTTCCTAATGGAGATCACGCTCAGTCCTGTCCTTCACCATGATCATTACTGTTCCTAATGGAGATCACTCTGAGCCCTGTCCTTCGCCATGATCATTACTGTTCCTAATGGAGATCACGCTCAGTCCTGTCCTTCACCATGATCATTACTGTTCCTAATGGAGATCACTCTCAGCCCTGTCCTTCACCATGATCATGACTGTTCCGAATGGGGATCACTCTTGGCCCTGCCCTTCACCATGGTCATTATAGTTCCTAATGGAGATCACTCTCAGTCCTGTCCTTCACCATCATCATTACAGTTCCTAATGGAGATCACTCTCAGTCCTGTCCTTCACCATGATCATTACAGTTCCTAATGGAGATCACTCTCAGTCCTGTCCTTCACCACGATCATTACTGTTCCTAATGGAGATCACTCTCAGTCCTGTCCTTCACCATGATCATTACAGTTCCTAATGGGAGTCACTCTCAGTCCTGTCCTTCACCATGATCATTACAGTTCCTAATGGAGATCACTCTCAGGCCTGTCCTTCACCATGATCATTACTGTTCCTAATGGAGATCACTTTCAGTCCTGTCCTTCACCATGATCATTACTGTTCCTAATGGAGATCACTTTCAGTCCTGTCCTTCACCATGATCATTACAGTTCCTAATGGAGATCACTCTCAGGCCTGTCCTTCACCATGATCATTCCTGTTCCTAATGGAGATCACTTTCAGTCCTGTCCTTCACCATCATTACAGGTCCTAATGGAGATCACTCTCAGTCCTATCCTTCACCATGATCATTACAGTTCCTAATGGGGATCACTCAGTCCTGTCCTTCACCATGGTAATTACAGGTCCTAATGGAGATCTCTCTCAGCCCTGTCCTTCACCATGGTCATTACAGTTCCTCATCATTCACAACAATGTCCTTCACCATGGTCATTACAGGTCCTAATGGAGATCACTCCCAGTCCTGTCCTTTGCCATGGTCATTACAGTTCCGAATGGAGATCACTCAAAGCCCTGTCCTTCACCATGATCATTACAGTTCCTAATGGGAATCACTCTCAGGCCTGTCCTTCACCATGGGCACTACTGTTCCTAATGGAGATCACTCTCAGCCCTGTCCTTCACCATGATCATTACAGTTCCTAATGGAGATCACTCTCAGTCCTGTCCTTCACCATGATCATTACAGTTCCTAATGGGGATCACTCTCAGTCCTGTCCTTCACCATGGTAATTACAGGTCCTAATGGAGATCACTCTCAGCCCTGTCCTTCACCATGGTCATTACAGTTCCTCATCATTCACAACAATGTCCTTCACCATGATCATTACAGTTCCTAATGGAGATCACTCATCCCTGTCCTTCACCATGATCATTACAGTTCCTAATGGAGATCACTCTCAGCCCTGTCCTTCACCATGATCATCACAGTTCCTAATGTAGATCACTCTCAGCCCTGTCCTTCACCATGATCATTACAGTTCCTAATGGAGATCACTCAGCCCTGTCCTTCACCATGATCATTACAGTTCCTAATGGAGATCACTCTCAGCCCTGTCCTTCACCATGATCATTACAGTTCCTAATGGAGATCACTCTCAGCCCTGTCCTTCACCATGATCATTACAGTTCCTAATGGAGATCACTCTCAGCCCTGTCCTTCATCATGATCATTACAGTTCCTAATGGAGATCAGTCAAAGCCCTGTCCTTCACCATGATCATTACAGTTCCTAATGGAGATCACTCTCAGCCCTGTCCTTCATCGTGATCATTACAGTTCCTAATGGAGATCAGTCAAAGCCCTGTCCTTCACCATTAATAGATATTGGGCAGATGTTGCTGGTGATATGACATCTCAAATTTTCACAATTATTGCTTATGTACAGATGGTTTAGGTTTATTGTCAAGAGAAGTATTGTTCTGCGTACAGTCCAGACGGATTGTTCCATTGAAAAACGATGTACAAATAAATACATAAACACTGGCATCATGTGAAGCATACAGAGTGCAGTACGACACAGTAGAGAAGATGTGTGGAGAGATCAGTTCAGTCCTTCAGAGGGTCGTTTAGGACTCTGGTAACAGCGGGGAAGAAGCTGTTTTTCGAGTCTGTTAGTGCGTGTTCTCAGACTTTTATGTCCTGCCCGATGGAAGAAGTTGGAAGAGTGAGTAAGCCGGGTGCGAGGGGTCTTTGATTATGCTGCCCACTTTCCCCAGGCAGCGGGAGGTGTAGATGGAGTCAATGGATGGGAAGCGGGTTCGTGTGATGGACTGGGCTGTGTTCAAGACTCTAGTTTCTTGCGGTCTTGGGCTGAGCAGTTGCCATACCAGGTTGTGAAGCAGCCAGATAGGATGCTTTCTATGGTCCATCTGTAAAAGTTGGTAAGAGTCAATGTGGACATGCCGAATTTCCTTAGTTTCCTGAGGCGCTGTTGTGCTTTCTTAGTCGCAGTGTGAAAGTGGGTAAACCAGGACAGATCATTTAAACTGCTAGATTATTGCAGAATTATCTCTGTGTCATTAATGTCCTTTAGGAAAGGAAATCTACCATGTTGACATGGTCAGCCCTATACGTGAGTCCAGACGAACGTTGTGTTTAACTCTCAGCTACTCTCTGAATTGGTCAAACAAGCCACTGAGTAGTGTTTACGAAGGTTCTGTATGTCTACTATTTTAAAAATAAATTTAGAGTACCTAATTCTTATTTTCCCCCCCCCAATTAAGGGGCAATTTAGCGTGGCCAATCCACATACGCTGCACATCTTTGGGTTATGGGGGGTGAAACCCACGCCGACACAGGAGAATGTGCAAACTCCACGCGATAGTGACCCGGGATCGAACACGGGCCCTCAGTGCCATGAGGCTGCAGTGCTAACCACTGCGCCACCGTGCCGCCCCTTCTAAGTCTACTTTGAGGGCAATTCGGGATGGGCAATAAATTGGCTGATAAATCGATAAAATACTGGCCTTACCTAATCCTCTGCAGTAATAAAGCGGATGAGCAACTCCATGATACTCTGGGCCAGGATTGCAGTTGGATCCTGATGATAGATGAGTATTGAAGGTGTGGAGAGTTATGGCCATGGAGCAAGGGTGCTAATTCTGCGGGGTCACAGAGCTGAAACATGAACTTGTTCTCTCGCTCACGTACTGGATGAGCTGCTGAGTAGTTTCAATATTTTGCAAATCTTAAAATAGTAGCTCTGCCAGAAAGTAAGTCAGTGAGGTTTGGCCAGTGCCAGTCAGAGGGGGGCATTCAGCCTGGACAGCATTTAAATTGTCACGTCCAGAGATGGCAGGAAGGCGTTGATGACTTGAGGGCAGGGCAGAGTCTGGATGGGCAACTTTTTGTCGTGATGCAGGAGAATAGTCCAACTTTATGTCTAACTCAAAGCGAGGTTGCCAACAGTTTGGTTCATGCTGTGTTTCAGCAAGGGGATGATGGGGTAGATGCAGCACAACAACTGGGGAGGAGGTTGAGGGGAAGCCTGATTGTAGCTTGTTGGTGAAAGCGAAAGATCAGAATGATGGGGACCCCACTATGTTAGAAGTTAGGGAAGTCTACACGATAAGGGTTAATTCTGTCTTCTTCCAGGCGAGAGTCGGAGCGCAGGAATCACTCACTCGCACGTCATGCAGATATCTTGGCAGCAGTGGAGACCAGACTGTCCCTGCTCAACATGACCTTCATGAAATATGTCGACACCAATCTCTGCTGCTTCATCCCTGGAAAGGTGGGTGTAGAATGGGCGACATTCATGGGGCAAGTGGGTAGTTCGGACAACCTCCAGATCGGGGCTGTTTTCGATGCTGGCACAGCAGAATCTTTTCGCTGATTTACGAACATGGGGGAGATTAAAAGAAAACATTCCAAAAACTTTTGTTCGTATAGTATCTTTAACAAACTCACGATGTTGGAGCTTTACTCTGTTTCTAACCCTGTCCAGGGAGTGTTTGATGGGGACACTGTGGGGACCTTTACTCTGTATCTAACCCTGTGCTGTCCCTGTCCTGGGAGTGTTTGATGGGGTCAGTGTAGAGGGAGCTTTACTCTGTATCTAACCCTGTGCTGTCGCTGTCCTGGGAGTGTTTGATGGGGACAGTGTAGAGGGAGCTTTACTCTGTATCTAACCCCGTGCTGTACCTGTCCTGGGAGTGTTTAATGGGGACAGTGTAGAGGGACCGTTACTCTGTATCTAACCCTGTGCTGTCCCTGTCCTGGGAGTGTTTGATGAGGTCAGTGTAGAGGGAGCTTTACTCTGTATCTAACCCTGTGCTGTCGCTGTCCTGGGAGTGTTTGATGGGGACAGTGTAGAGGGAGGTTTACTCTGTATCTAACCCCGTGCTGTACCTGTCCTGGGAGTGTTTAATGGGGACAGTGTAGAGGGACCGTTACTCTGTATCTAACCCTGTGCTGTCCCTGTCCTGGGAGTGTTTGATGGGGTCAGTGTAGAGGGAGCTTTACTCTGTATCTAACCCTGTGCTGTCGCTGTCCTGGGAGTGTTTGATGGGGACAGTGTAGAGGGAGCTTTACTCTGTATCTAACCCCGTGCTGTACCTGTCCTGGGAGTGTTTAATGGGGACAGTGTAGAGGGACCGTTACTCTGTATCTAACCCTGTGCTGTACTTGTCCTGGGAGTGTTTGATGGGGACAGTGTAGCGGGAGCTTTACTCTGTATCTAACCCCGTGCTGTAGCTGGCCTGGGAGTGTTTGATGGGTAACAGTGTAGAGGGAGCTTTACTCTGTATCTAACCCCATGCTGTACCTGTCCTGGGAGTGTGATGGGGACAGTGTAGAGGGCGCTTTACTCTGTAACTAACCCCGTGCTGTACCTGTCCCGGGAGTGTTTGATGTGGACAGTGTAGAGGGCGCTTTACTCTGTATCTAACCCCATGCTGAACCTGTCCTGGGAGTGTTTGATGGGGACAGTGTAGAGGGAGCTTTACTCTGTATCTAACCCCATGCTGTACCTGTCCTGGGAGTGTTTGATGGGGACAGTGTAGAGGTTGTTTTACTCTGTATCTAACCCCGTGCTGTACCTGTCCTGGGAGTGTTTGATGGGGACAGCGTAGAGGAACCTTTACTCTGTATCTGACCCCGTGCTGTACCAGTCCTGGGTGTGTTTGATGGAGACCGTGTAGAGGGAACTTTACTCTGTATCTAACCCCTTGCTGTACTGTCCTGGGAGTGTTTGATGGGGACAGTGTGAGGGAGCTTTGCCCTGTATCTAACCCCTTGCTGTACCTGTCCTGGGAGTGTCTATGGGGACAGCGTACAGGGAGCTTTGTTCAGTACCTATTGCTATGCTGTACATGTCGTAGGAGTGTTTGATGGGGAAAGTGTAGAGGGGGTTTTACTCTGTGTCTAACCCTATGCTGTACCTGTCCTGGGAGAGTTTGATGGAGACAGTGTAGAGGGAGCTTTACTCTGTATCTAACCCCGTGCTGTCCCTGTCCTGGGAGTGTTTGATGGGGACAGCGTAGAGGAACCTTTACTCTGTATCTGACCCCGTGCTGTACCAGTCCTGGGTGTGTTTGATGGAGACCGTGTAGAGGGAACTTTACTCTGTATCTAACCCCGTGCTGTACCTGTCCTGGGAGTGTTTGATGGGGACAGTGTAGAGGGAGCTTTACTCTGTATCTGACCCCGTGCTGTACCAGTCCTGGGTGTGTTTGATGGAGACCGTGTAGAGGGAACTTTACTCTGTATCTAACCCCGTGCTGTACCTGTCCTGGGAGTGTTTGATGGGGACAGTGTAGAGGGAGCTTTACTCTGTATCTGACCCCGTGCTGTACCAGTCCTGGGTGTGTTTGATGGAGACCGTGTAGAGGGAACTTTACTCTGTATCTAACCCCGTGCTGTACCTGTACTGGGAGTGTTTGATGGGGACAGTGTAGAGGGAGCTTTACTCTGTATCTAACCCCGTGCTGTACCTGTCCTGGGAGTGTTTGATGGGGACAGTGTAGAGGGAACTTTACTCTGTATCTAACCCCGTGCTGTAGCTGGCCTGGGAGTGTTTGATGGGGACAGTGTAGAGGGAACTTTACTCTGTATCTAACCCCGTGCTGTACCTGTCCTGGGAGTGTTTGATGGGGACAGTGTAGAGGGAACTTTACTCTGTATCTAACCCCGCGCTGTACCTGTCCTGGGAGTGTTTGATCGGGACAGTGTGGAGGGAGCTTCACTCTGTATCTAACCCCGTGCTCTCGCTGCCCTGGGAGTGTTTGATGGGGTCAGTGTGGAGGGAGCTTTACTCTGTATCTAACCCCGCGCTGTACCTGTCCTGGGAGTGTTTGATCGGGACAGTGTGGAGGGAGCTTCACTCTGTATCTAACCCCGTGCTCTCGCTGCCCTGGGAGTGTTTGATGGGGTCAGTGTGGAGGGAGCTTTACTCTGTATCTAGCCCCGTGCTGTACCTGTCCTGGGAGTGTTTGGTGGGGACTGTTGTTAACTTTTGGTTGGTTCAATTGGCTCTGTTTCTATAACCTTTGCTCTCGAGTCGCCAGGTATGTTTATGATACCGCCGCGAGGTTCAGGTTCAAGTAATGATCAATAACTCAACACACCAATTAGTAAGATTCAAATCAAAACACATTTATTATACACAGTAAATCACTACTCGTGCATAAACTCTACTTTCTAGACTATTTCTATCAGTAAAAGGCCTATACTTAGCTTCGGAATTGGCCCACCAGGTCAGGGGAACAAATGGCCTTTCGTTCAGGTCCTGAGTCTGCAGGATTCAAAGCTGGTATGGACTGGTAGCTAGGAACGCCTATCTCGTAGCGAGCGTTGACTTGAGACTCACTTGCTTGGCGGCAACAAGACAGGTCACTGTCAAGGGTTGGTTCGCGTTGCTGAGTGACCCTGCCAAGAATATCATGGAATTTACAGTGCAGAAGGAGGCCATTCGGCCCATCGAGTCTGCACCGGCTCTTGGAAAGAGCACCCTACCCAAGGTCCACACCTCCACCCTATTCCCATAACCCAGTAACCCCACCCAACATTAAGGGCAATTTTGGACACTTAAGGGCAGTTTATCATGGCCAATCCTCCTAACCTGCACATCTTTGGACTGTGGGAGGAAACCGGAGCACCCGGAGGAAACCCACGCACACACGGGGAGGATGTGCCGACTCCGCACAGACAGTGACCCAAGCCGGAATCGAACCTGGGACCCTAGAGCTGTGAAGCAATTGTGCTATCCATAATGCTACCGTGCTGCCCCGAAGGACGATTTGAACTTGGGGGCTTTACTTTATAGTCCCCAGGGGCTTCCCGCCCTTCGGAGCGGACCCCGTACCTGATTGCAAGTGATTGGACTACTTTCCGATCACTTGGATCGATTTCTCCAATACTGGAGTTGTTCCCTGATCACTAGGTGGTCCCTAAATGTTCTTTGGTCTTCCTTTGTCTTGGCTCCTGCTGGCGCCTAGGAGTCTGGCTTGGCTTTATTTACCTTAACTGTTTCCATTGTGCCTGGAATCGTACATTACTATGCTGATGGCGGCTGGTTTCAATGCTGTCTGGTTGTTTTGCAGGTTCCAATACACATGATTTCTGCACTTGCTAGTCTTTGCCTGTGTTGGCTGAATTTCCCTTCAGCCTTTGCGGTTTTCCATTTTAAGTCGGGAAGTGGCCAACTCAGGTGGCTACACAGTGTAGAGGGAGCTTTACTCTGTATCAAACCCCGTGCTGTCGCTGTCCTGGGAGTGTTTGATTCGGACAGTGTAGGGGGAGCTTTACTCTGTATCTAACCTGGTGCTGTACCTGTCCTGGGAGTGTTTGATGGGGACAGTGTAGAGGGAGCTTTAATCTGTATCTAACCCCATGCTGTACCTGTCCTGGGAGTATTTGATGGGGACAGTTTAGAGGGAGCTTTACTCAGCATCTAACCCCGTGCTGTACCTGTCCTGGGAGTGTTTGATGGGGACAGTGTAGAAGGAGCTTTACTCTGTATCTAACCCCATGCTGTTCCTGTCCTGGGAGTGTTTGATGGGGACAGTGTAGAGGGAGCTTTACTCTGTATCTAATCCCACGCTGTATCTGTCCTGGGAGTGTTTGATGGGGACAGTGTAGAGGGAGCTTTACTCTGTATCTAACCCTGTGCTGTACCTGTCCTGGGAGTGTTTGATGAGGACAGTGTAGAGGGAGCTTTACTCTGTATCTAACACCGTGCTGTACCTATCCTGGGAGTGTTTGATGGGGACAGTGTAGAGGGAGCTTTAATCTGTATCTAACCCCATGCTGTACCTGTCCTGGGAGTATTTGATGGGGACAGTTTAGAGGGAGCCTAACCCCATGCTGTACCTGTCCTGAGAGTGTTTGATGAGGACAGTGTAGAGGGAGCTTTACTCTGTTTCCAACCCCGTGCTGTTCCTGTCCTGGGAGTGTTTGATGGGGACAGTGTAGCGGGAGCTTTACTGTGTATCTAACCCTGTGCTGTACCTGTCCTGGGAGTGTTTGATGTGGACAGTGTAGAGGGAGCTTTACTCTGTATCTAACCCCGTGCTGTACCCGTCCTGGGAGTGTTTTAATAGGGACAGTGTAGAGGGAGCTTTACTCTGTGTCTAACCCCGTGCTGTACCTGTCCTGGGAGTGTTTGATGGGGACAGTGTGGAGGGAGCTTTACTCTGTATCTAACGCCATGCTGTCGCTGTCCTGGGAGTGTTTGATTCGGACAGTGTAGGGGGAGCTTTACTCTGTATCTAACCTGGTGCTGTACCTGTCCTGGGAGTGTTTGATGGGGACAGTGTAGAGGGAGCTTTAATCTGTATCTAACCCCATGCTGTACCTGTCCTGGGAGTATTTGATGGGGACAGTTTAGAGGGAGCTTTACTCAGCATCTAACCCCGTGCTGTACCTGTCCTGGGAGTGTTTGATGGGGACAGTGTAGAAGGAGCTTTACTCTGTATCTAACCCCATGCTGTTCCTGTCCTGGGAGTGTTTGATGGGGACAGTGTAGAGGGAGCTTTACTCTGTATCTAATCCCACGCTGTATCTGTCCTGGGAGTGTTTGATGGGGACAGTGTAGAGGGAGCTTTACTCTGTATCTAACCCTGTGCTGTACCTGTCCTGGGAGTGTTTGATGAGGACAGTGTAGAGGGAGCTTTACTCTGTATCTAACACCGTGCTGTACCTATCCTGGGAGTGTTTGATGGGGACAGTGTAGAGGGAGCTTTAATCTGTATCTAACCCCATGCTGTACCTGTCCTGGGAGTATTTGATGGGGACAGTTTAGAGGGAGCCTAACCCCATGCTGTACCTGTCCTGAGAGTGTTTGATGAGGACAGTGTAGAGGGAGCTTTACTCTGTTTCCAACCCCGTGCTGTTCCTGTCCTGGGAGTGTTTGATGGGGACAGTGTAGCGGGAGCTTTACTGTGTATCTAACCCTGTGCTGTACCTGTCCTGGGAGTGTTTGATGTGGACAGTGTAGAGGGAGCTTTACTCTGTATCTAACCCCGTGCTGTACCCGTCCTGGGAGTGTTTTAATGGGGACAGTGTAGAGGGAGCTTTACTCTGTGTCTAACCCCGTGCTGTACCTGTCCTGGGAGTGTTTGATGGGGACAGTGTGGAGGGAGCTTTACTCTGTATCTAACGCCATGCTGTACCTGTCCTGGGAGTGTTTGATGGGGACAGTGTAGAGGGAGCTTTACTCTGTGTCTAACCCCGTGCTGCACCTGTCCTGGGAGTGTTTGATGGGGACAGTGTAGAGGGAGCTTTACTCTATATCTAACCCCGTGCTGTACCTGTCCTGGGAGTGTGATGGGGACAGTGTAGAGGGCGCTTTACTCTGTATCTAACCCCGTGCTGTACCTGTCCTGGGAGTGTTTGATGGGGAAAGTGTAGAGGGAGCTTTACTCTGTATCTAACACCATGCTGTACCTGTCCTGGGAGTGTTTGATGGGGACAGTGTAGAGGGAGCTTTACTCTGTACCTAACCCCGTGCTGTACCTGTCCTGGGAGTGTTTGATGGGGACAGTGTAGAGGGAGCTTTACTCTGTACCTAACCCCGTGCTGTCCCTGTCCTGCGAGTGTTTGATGGGGACAGTGTAGAGGGAGCTTTACTCTGTACCTAACCCTGTGCTGTACCTGTCCTGGGAGTGTTTGATGGGGACAGTGTAGAGGGAGCTTTACTCTGTATCTAACCCCGTGCTGTACCTGTCCTGGGAGTGTTTGATGGGGACAGTGTAGAGGGAGCTTTACTCTATCTAACCCCGTGATGTACCTGTCCTGGGAGTGTTTGATGGGGACAGTGTAGAGGGAGCTTTACTCTGTATCTAACCCCGTGCTGTACCTGTCCTGGGAGTGTTTGATGGGGACAGTGTAGAACATAGAACAATACAGCGCAGTACAGGCCCTTCGGCCCACGATGTTGCACCGAAACAAAAGCCATCTAACCTGCACTATGCCATTATCATCCATATGTTTATCCAATAAACTTTTAAATGCCCTCAATGTTGGCGAGTTCACTACTATAGCAGGTAGGGCATTCCACGGCCTCACTACTCTTTGCGTAAAGAACCTACCTCTGACCTCTGTCCTATATCTATTACCCCTCAGTTTAAAGTTATGTCCCCTCGTGCCAGCCATATCCATCCGCGGGAGAAGGCTCTCACTGTCCACCCTATCCAACCCCCTGATCATTTTGTATGCCTCTATTAAGTCTCCTCTTAACCTTCTTCTCTCCAACGAAAACAACCTCAAGTCCATCAGCCTTTCCTCATAAGATTTTCCCTCCATACCAGGCAACATCCTGGTAAATCTCCAATGCGGTGACCAGAACTCTACGCAATACTCCAAATGCGGCCGTACCAGAGTTTTGTACAGCTGCAACATGACCTCCCGACTCCGGAACTCAATCCCTCTACCAATAAAGGCCAACACTCCATAGGCCTTCTTCACAACCCTATCAACCTGGGTGGCAACTTTCAGGGATCTATGTACATGGACACCTAGATCCCTCTGCTCATCCACACTTTCAAGAACTTTACCATTAGCCAAATATTCCGCATTCCTGTTATTCCTTCCAAAGTAAATCACCTCACACTTCTCTACATTAAACTCCATTTGCCACCTCTCAGCCCAGCTCTGCAGCTTATCTATATCCCTCTGTAACCTGCTACATCCTTCCACACTATCGACAACACCACCGACTTTAGTATCGTCTGCAAATTTACTCACCCACCCTTCTGCGCCTTCCTCTAGGTCATTGATAAAAATGACAAACAGCAACGGCCCCAGAACAGATCCTTGTGGTATTCCACTTGTGACTGTACTCCATTCTGAACATTTCCCATCAACCACCACCCTCTGTCTTCTTTCAGCTAGCCAATTTCTGATCCACATCTCTAAATCACCCTCAATCCCCAGCCTCCGTATTTTTTGCAATAGCCTACCGTGGGGAACCTTATCAAACGCTTTGCTGAAATCCATATACACCACATCAACTGCTCTACCCTCGTCTACCTGTTCAGTCACCTTCTCAAAGAACTCAATAAGGTTTGTGAGGCATGACCTACCCTTCACAAAGCCATGCTGACTATCCCTGATCATATTATTCCTAACTAGATGATTATAAATCTTGTCTCTTATAATCCCCTCCAAGACTTTACCCACTACAGACGTGAGGCTCACCGGTCTACAGTTGCCGGGGTTGTCTCTGCTCCCCTTTTTGAACAAAGGGACCACATTTGCTGTCCTCCAGTCCTCTGGCACTATTCCTGTAGCCAATGATGACATAAAAATCAAAGCCAAAGGTCCAGCAATCTCTTCCCTGGCCTCCCAGAGAATCCTAGGATAAATCCCATCAGGTCCCGGGGACTTATATATTTTCAGCCTGTCCAGAATTGCCAACACCTCTTCTCTACGTACCTCAATGCCATCTATTCTATTAGCCTGGGGCTCAGCATTCTCCTCCACAACATTATCTTTTTCCTGAGTGAATACTGACGAAAAATATTCATTTAGTATCTCGCCTATCTCTTCAGACTCCACACACAATTTCCCATCCCTGTCCTTGACTGGTCCTACTCTTTCCCTAGTCATTCGCTTATTCCTGACATACCTATAGAAAGCTTTTGGGTTTTCCTTGATCCTTCCTGCCAAATACTTCTCATGTCCCCTCCTTGCTCGTCTTAGCTCTCTCTTTAGATCCTTCCTCGCTACCTTGTAACTATCCATCGCCCCAACCGAAACTTCACACTTCATCTTCACATAGGCCTCCTTCTTCCTCTTAACAAGAGATTCCACTTCCTTGGTAAACCACGGTTCCCTCGCTCGACGCCTTCCTCCCTGTCTGACCGGTACATACTTATCAAGAACATGCAGTAGCTGATCCTTGAACAAGCCCCACTTATCCAGTGTGCCCAACACTTGCAGCCTACTTCTCCACCTTATCCCCCCCAAGTCACGTCTAATGGCATCATAATTGCCCTTCCCCCAGCTATAACTCTTGCCCTGCGGTGTATACTTATCCCTTTCCATCATTAACGTAAACGTCACCGAATTGTGGTCACTGTCCCCAAAGTGCTCTCCTACCTCCAAATCCAACACCTGGCCTGGTTCATTACCCAAAACCAAATCCAACGTGGCCTCGCCTCTTGTTGGCCTGTCAACATATTGTTTCAGGAAACCCTCCTGCACACACTGTACAAAAAACAAACCATCTATTGTACTCGAACTATATCTTTTCCAGTCAATATTTGGAAAGTTAAAGTCTCCCATAATAACTACCCTGTTACTTTCGCTCATATCCAGAATCATCTTCGCCATCCTTTCCTCTACATCCCTAGAACTATTAGGAAGCCTATAAAAAACTCCCAACAGGGTGACCTCTCCTTTCCTGTTTCTAACTTCAGCCCATACTACCTCGGAAGAAGAGTCCCCATCTAGCATCCTCTCCGCCACCGTAATACTGCTCTTGACTAGCAGCGCCACACCTCCCCCTCTTTTGCCTCCTTCTCTGAGCTTACTAAAACACCTAAACCCCGGAACCTGCAACATCCATTCCTGTCCCTGCTCTATCCATGTCTCCGAAATGGCCACAACATCGAAGTCCCAGGTACCAACCCATGCTGCCAGTTCCCCTACCTTGTTTCTTATACTCCTGGCATTGAAGTAGACACACTTCAAACCACCTACCTGAACACTGGCCCCCTCCTGCGACGTCAAATCTGTGCTCCTGACCTCTATACTCTCATTCTCCCTTACCCTAAAACTACAATCCAGGTTCCCATGCCCCTGCTGCATTAGTTTAAACCCCCCCAAAGAGCACTAACAAATCTCCCCCCCAGGATATTTGTGCCCCTCAGGTTCAGATGTAGACCATCCTGTCTGTAGAGGTCCCACCTTCCCCAGAAAGAGCCCCAGTTATCCAGAAATCTGAATCCCTCCCGCCTGCACCATCACTGTAGCCACGTGTTTAAATGCTCTCTCTCCCTATTCCTCATCTCACTATCACGTGGCACGGGCAACAACCCAGAGATAACAACTATGTTTGTTATAGTTCTGAGCTTTCATCCTAGCTCCCTGAAAGCCTGCCTGACATCCTTATCCCCTTTCCTACCTATGTCGTTAGTGCCAATGTGGACCACGACTTGGGGCTGCTCCCCCTCCCCCTAAGGACCCGGAAAACACGATCCGAGACATCACGTACCCTTGCACCTGGGAGGCAACATACCAAACGTGAGTCTCTCACGCTCCCACAAAATCTCCTATCTGTGCCCCTGACTATAGAGTCCCCAATTACTAATGCCCTGCTCCTCTCCCCCCTTCCCTTCTGAGCAACAGGGACAGATTCCGTGCCAGAGGCCCGTACCCCATGGCTTACCCCTGGTAAGTCCCCCCCCCCACAATTATCCAAAGCGGTATACTTGTTTCTCAGGGGAAGGACCGCAGGGGATCCCTGCACTGACTGCTTTTTCCCAGTCCCTCTTACAGTTACCCACCTATCTCCAATCTTTGGTGTAACTAATTCCCTGAAGCTGCTATCTATGATCCCTTCTGCCTCCCGAATGATCCGAAGTTCATTCAGTGTGGAGGGAGCTTTACTCTGTATCTAACCCCGTGCTGTACCTGTCCTGGGAGTGTTTGATGGGGACAGTGTAGAGGGAGCTTTACTCTGCATCTCACCCCGTGCTGTCCCTGTCCTGGGAGTGTTTGATGGGGACAGTGTAGAAGGAGCTTTACTCTGTACCTAACCCCGTGCTGTACCTGTCCTGGGAGTGTTTGATGGGGACAGTGTAGAGGAGCTTTACTCTGTATCTATCCCCGTGATGTACCTGTCCTGGGAGTGTTTGATGGGGACAGTTTAGATGGAGCTTTACTTTGTATCTAACCCCGTGCTGTATCTGTCCTGGGAGTGTTTGATGGGGACAGTGTGGAGGGAGCTTTACTCTGTATCTAACCCCGTGCTGTACCTGTCCTGGGAGTGTTTGATGGGGACAGTGTAGAGGGAGCTTTACTCTGTATCTAACCCCGTGCTGTCCCTGTCCTGGGAGTGTTTGATGGGGACAGTGTAGAGGGAGCTTTACTCTGTATCTAACCCCGTGCTGTACCTGTCCTGGGAGTGTTTGATGGGGACAGTGTCGAGGGAGCTTTACTCTGTATCTAACCCCGTGCTGTACCTGTCCTGGGAGTGTTTGATGGGGACAGTGCAGAGGGAGCTTTACTCTGTATCTAACCCCGTGCTGTACCTGTCCTGGGGGTGTTTGATGGGGACAGTGTAGACGGAGCTTTACTCTGCATCTATCCCCGTGCTGTCCCTGTCCTGGGAGTGTTTGATGGGGACAGTGTAGAGGGAGCTTTACTCTGTATCTAACCCCGTGCTGTCCCTGTCCTGGGGGTGTTTGATGGGGACAGTGTAGAGGGAGCTTTACTCTGCATCTATCCCCGTGCTGTCCCTGTCCTGGGAGTGTTTGATGGGGACAGTGTAGAGGGAGCTTTACTCTGTATCTAACCCCGTGCTGTATCTGTCCTGGGAGTGTTTGATGGGGACAGTGTAGAGGGAGCTTTACTCTGTACCTAACCCCGTGCTGTACCTGTCCTCGGAGTGTTTGATGGGAACAGTGTAGAGGGAGCTTTACTCTGCATCTAACCCCGTGCTGTACCTGTCCTGGGAGTGTTTTATTGGGGCAGTGTAGAGGGAGCTTTACTCTGTATCTAACCCCGTGCTGTCCCTGTCCTGGGAGTGTTTGATGGGGACAGTGTAGAGGGAGCTTTACTCTGTATCTAACGCCGGGATGTACCTGTCCTGGGAGTGTTTGATGGGGACAGTGTAGACGGAGCTTTACTCTGCATCTATCCCCGTGCTGTCCCTGTCCTGGGAGTGTTTGATGGGGACAGTGTAGAGGGAGCTTTACTCTGTATCTAACCCCGTGCTGTCCCTGTCCTGGGGGTGTTTGATGGGGACAGTGTAGAGGGAGCTTTACTCTGCATCTATCCCCGTGCTGTCCCTGTCCTGGGAGTGTTTGATGGGGACAGTGTAGAGGGAGCTTTACTCTGTATCTAACCCCGTGCTGTATCTGTCCTGGGAGTGTTTGATGGGGACAGTGTAGAGGGAGCTTTACTCTGTACCTAACCCCGTGCTGTACCTGTCCTCGGAGTGTTTGATGGGAACAGTGTAGAGGGAGCTTTACTCTGTATCTAACCCCGTGCTGTACCTGTCCTGGGAGTGTTTTATTGGGGCAGTGTAGAGGGAGCTTTACTCTGTATCTAACCCCGTGCTGTGCCTGTCCTGGGAGTGTTTGATGGGGACAGTGTAGAGGGAGCTTTACTCTGTACCTAACCCCGTGCTGTACCTGTCCTCGGAGTGTTTGATGGGAACAGTGTAGAGGGAGCTTTACTCTGTATCTAACCCCGTGCTGTACCTGTCCTGGGAGTGTTTTATTGGGGCAGTGTAGAGGGAGCTTTACTCTGTATCTAACCCCGTGCTGTGCCTGTCCTGGGAGTGTTTGATGGGGACAGTGTAGAGGGAGCTTTACTCTGTATCTAACGCCGGGATGTACCTGTCCTGGGAGTGTTTGATGGGGACAGTGTCGAGGGAGCTTTACTCTGTATCTAACCCCGTGCTGTACCTGTCCTGGGAGTGTTTGATGGGGACAGTGCAGAGGGAGCTTTACTCTGTATCTAACCCCGTGCTGTACCTGTCCTGGGGGTGTTTGATGGGGACAGTGTAGACGGAGCTTTACTCTGCATCTATCCCCGTGCTGTCCCTGTCCTGGGAGTGTTTGATGGGGACAGTGTAGACGGAGCTTTACTCTGCATCTATCCCCGTGCTGTCCCTGTCCTGGGAGTGTTTGATGGGGACAGTGTAGAGGGAGCTTTACTCTGTATCTAACCCCGTGCTGTCCCTGTCCTGGGGGTGTTTGATGGGGACAGTGTAGAGGGAGCTTTACTCTGCATCTATCCCCGTGCTGTCCCTGTCCTGGGAGTGTTTGATGGGGACAGTGTAGAGGGAGCTTTACTCTGTATCTATCCCCGTGCTGTCCCTGTCCTGGGAGTGTTTGATGGGGACAGTGTAGAGGGAGCTTACTCTGTATCTAACCCTGTGCTGTCCCTGTCCTGGGAGTGTTTGATGGGGACAGTGTAGAGGGCGCTTTACTCTGTATCTAACCCCGTGCTGTATCTGTCCTGGGAGTGTTTGATGGGGACAGTGTAGAGGGAGCTTTACTCTGTACCTAACCCCGTGCTGTACCTGTGCTCGGAGTGTTTGATGGGAACAGTGTAGAGGGAGCTTTACTCTGTACCTAACCCCGTGCTGTACCCGCCCTGGGAGTGTTTGGGGATGATGAGTGTTCTCTGTGATTCTCCGTGTTGCCTGCTCCTTTGCTGTGCGCTGTTACCCACTTGTCTGGTGTGTTGTTACATGTCATGCAGGTAATCGATGAGATTTACCGGGTTCTTAGGTACGTAAACTCCACGAGATCCCCTCAGAGAGCTCACGAGGTCCTGCAGGAGCTGAGGGATATCTCCTCCATGGCCATGGAGTACTTTGATGAGAAGATTGTGCCTATCCTGAAGAAGAAGCTGAGTGGTTCGGACATGTCAGGTCGTCTGCTCGGAGTCCCTCCAGGTACTTCACTAAATGTTAGCAATGACTTCACTGTGTCATCTTGTGGCCCTGGAACTCTGCTGGCATGGTGTTGCTCCCAGCGTGTATGGGATGTGTGTGGTCAACATGGAGGATTACACCACGTGCGCATAAATATATATATGAGCATAAAGTCCCTCCTCCTAACAAACACAACTTTAAGTGAAATATGGTGTCCCATAAGAATCGATGTTAAAACCGGAGTTAAACACTTGGCCATTTCTTGCGCGGAAAGAATAATGTAAAATTTGGAATACTGTATCATACATGTGCAACACTGTACATTCCTAACTGATAAAACATGCAAAAGAAATTAAATCACTGATTATAACAGAAATACTGCATAAGTTCAAACTTGATTACACTAAATCACCCAAAAAGCCTTCAATAGCACAGTTTCTATGTCTTATCCACAATCGCTCATCTTCTCCATCTCTCTCCTCCTTTCCCAATTTGTCTTTTTGCTTTCCTACTCTGTGTATCTCTCTGTGTCTCTCTCTCTCTCTCTGTGCATGTCTCTTTCCCTTAGGGGCTGTTCAGCACAGGGCTAAATCGCTGGCTTTGAAGGCAGGCCAGCAGCACGGTTCAATTCCTGTACCAGCCTCCCCGAACAGGTGCCGGAATGTGGCAACTAGGGGCTTTTCACAGTAACTTCATTGAAGCCTACTTGTGACAAAGCGATTTTCATTTCATTTTCATTTTTCATTTCTTTCTTTTCCCAAACTGTCCCCGCTTGAGCGCCCCCTCCTACTCTACTCCCACATCCCTCTTTCCCCCATTGGAGGTGGAGAGAGCGAGGAACTCAGCACCATGGGGTGTGGTTTGTATTTTCATGGTGTTTTGTTCCTTGTTTTGTGTCTGCAGTTCCTGGGCCATCCACCACACTGACAGCTGTGCAGCTCTTCTCGAAGCAGAACCCAGCCCGGCAAGAGCTCTGCAAACTCCAGCAGCAGATCAAAGCACAGGGATTGAATGTGACGGCCACCAGGCGTGAGGTCTCCGAGTTCCGCGTCAAATTCCAGGAGCAGCTCAAGCAATTGCAGGACCAGGACCAGAAGATCCTGGAACAGAACCAGATTATTGGTGAGCAGAATGCCCGACTTGCTGAACTGGACCGAAAGCTGGCTGAGCATGCCCTCAAACATCAGCAGAATGAGCAGAAGATCAAGGAGCTGCAGGAGCTGCTGGAGCGAATCATTGAGACAGGGGCCACAGGTGGACAAGCCACCAGTGGGCAAAACAAACGCAAGAAGCCACCAGCTGAGGACACTGCCTCAGACTTACCCACCTGTGCCAAGCGCCTTCGGAGCAGGAAGTGAGCTGGGGATGGCAGAGGGAGATTTTCTTCTTGTGTCACTGTGTGCGTGCACCAGGTGACACTGTATATATGGTGCACAGCGACACATCAGGAGAACAGACAGGGTATTGGCATGGCAACAGGCTCTAGTCACAAGATTGGGCAGAGTTTGCAGCAATGGGGAGAGAGAAAGTCCCTCAATGGGAGCAGCTGGTGAATTAAACTCTGCCCCTTACCCCAGTTTTGGGTGACTAAGTTAAACCCCCCCCCCCCCCCCCCCCGGGTGGGAACACCCTATACTGAGGCAAAACATGCTGTAATCCGGCCCACACAATACAGACTATTTGTACTGAAGAATTGTTTCTGTTGAGTTTGTTGGTCTCTGGTTGGGCAGCAATATAACTGGCCTCAGTACCCGCACCTCCCCTCCCCCCAGCAGACTCTGGTCCCTTTTCCCATGGAGCTCAATGAGCTCCTTTGGAAATTCTAATAAATGCACTAAATTGGGATTGGATCAGGCTTGGTTTAATGTTCCCCCCTTGTTGTATTGAACCAGATAGGCCAATGTCCATGGGCCTGTACCCCCACCAGAGTTTAACCATTCAGAAGAGGGCAGCCTGACTGACAGTCTGATCAATGCAGATATTTTTAGCCAGCATGTTTTCTTCTGGTGGGCCACTTTGAGTGTAGATTTTCAGAGGTTGTGATTTACTCCACTCCAGATCGGTTTTAAGGGTAATTTTAGGGTGGGTTCTACACACACTGCAGGGTATTGGTATTATTCAGAGTTCCTCTGGTTTTACCCCGAGTACTGGATAACGTTTGTAATGAGGAGAAAACTTTATCCAGAAACAAACTCAATGAAACTGCAGGCAAGGAGCAGAGCAGAAGGAAAGGACACTTAAATCGCTGCTTTGGCCGGTGCCTCCCGCCGGTACTGTGCAGATGGGCTGTGCATTTGAGCAGTAGGTTTGGGGTCCCTCAGCACACCGACTATGCCAGGAAACGGAGGGTTCTGTGCCCACAACTCTTCATTCTGGTATTGGCAGTATAATGTTCTCCTGGGTACTATCGCTGTATAATCAGAAGGTTTTAAATCTGGGAGGCAAGGCCCCCATTCTGACATCTGTATGGCTCTCGAGCGGGATGCCTGCCACTGGTCCAGGGTTCTTACGGGATTTACAGTAGTAACAAATCAGGACTCCAGGTAATGGTGTGGGAAAGGGATACCGCAGTAACAGCCAGGGCACCTTGCCTCGATGCTGGGCACAGCCTACCCTTGTTCATATCACATGGTATGCTGTGCATGACCAAGTTTCATCCAGTACCTCAAAAGCTAATTTGGCTTCATCACTCAAAAGATTGCATCCAGGGGCAGTGATGTCAACTTGCCAGCCGAGGTGATGATGTGGGCCGCAGCAGTATGACTCATCACTCCGTCTGCATCATTTTCCTCAATTCTCTTCCTTCTATCCTTGGGCTGAAGTACAAACAATCATTCCATTGTCAGCGTCAGTTCGACCACATTTGGCATCATTGCTGAGCCCAACCCTGCCCCTGTTCCTGTCTCCACCCAATATCCACAAATGGAAGAGGGGAAATGGTCATGCAAATCTGCTGGGAGTTTCCTCATGGAACCTTCCTGACAAATTGAAGTTGCTCGTGAATTAGCTGTCTTGTTGCACACAGCAAGTTAACAATGAGACTGTGACTCTCTTCAAATCACCCCCGACAAAAAAGCAGGTCTAGCCCCGTGAAGCAGATGGTGTTGATGGGTTTTAGCACATGACACTCAGCTGCTTCAAAAAGTTGTCAGTGTGAAAGCAGTCTGAACATCCTCCTTTTGATCATTGCCACAGGTAGCTGCTGCTCCCTTCCTGTGCCACTTGTACACTAAAGCTTTCAGAGTCAATGATTGCAATGTTAATTTGCTCCTGTCCCTTCAATCCTGAGTTCCGATCCCCAGTCCGCTCTACCCTGTCTGAGATCCTTTTCCTTAATGTTTATCAAAAGGAGTTAGGATTAATGCTCAATTTGAACGTGAGTCTATTCCCACTGCCATCTCTGCTCTGTGTGTGCCTTTGATCTGTCATTGCCCCATCAATAGTATGGGTTTACAGGTGTCCTGAGTTTGCCTGTTGCATGGTGGCCATCAGACTCTGCAGGATCTCACAGGTGATGTTCTGGGACCACGTGTCAAACAGCACGTGTGCGCCAGTAGAGAGCTGTTTACTGGGAAGGGACTACACCACTGACCTGAACCAAAAACTTGGACTGAAGAAAAGCCTTAATGTGGCAGTCGGTGTGAGGCTGGCCTCTGGTAGAGAGTCTTGAAAGACTCTTCACGCCATATTGAGGATCCCAAGGAGTAATCCTATTCCTGCCTATTGCGTTGTATCATATTGTAGCAGGGCCTGGTGGACAGATCATCACCCCGAAACCATGTACAAACCCAGCTACAGACTAAGATAAGAACCCATCATCCTGTTGGTTAACTGGTGAGGGTCCCAAAAGTCGAATAGCAGTCGAGTGGGGTGGTGGTCGGGGCTGCTACAGTTGGCCTCAAGTGTCCTTGGCTGGGAAGGGAAATATTGGCCAGTAGTTTGTGTTCCAGCGACCTCATATCAGGAAGGGCATATCCATTGGAAGGTGGCGTTGGGCATAGTACTGATGCCCTCCAGTTAATCCTGTCAGAAAAGGAATGAGCAGTTTGCTGCCAGGATGCTCTCAGTGCCCGTGGGCATGTACCCCAGCATGAAAATGGCTTTGTGGGGGGGGGTGGGGGGGGGTAAAATAAATGTTCAGTGTGAGTTTTTTTTAAGTTCAACAAGAATGAGTGGCCAAATGTTCAGTTATGGCATGATGTCAGCACCTTTAGTGTCCTTAAAGTTGTGTGAAAGGGCACTGGAATACTCCCAAGGGTTTTAAACACCCTTGCTTTATGAAAGAAGAAAAAGCACATTTCTATTTGTTTGAAATGTTTCTTACACTGATTAAAAGTACTGGAAATCTGGGAAAGGCTGTTTTTTAAGTTGAGACTGTATTGACTGTTGGAACAAGCAGTGATGTTCAATAATTTATAGTTTGTGGGGATTTGAAAAACCAGGTTTGTTTAAAAAGAAACACCCCATTGCGCACTGATGTCGGCTACAACCCAAATCTTTTATTTACCGTTCTAGCCAGAATATTCACCACCTCATTCACTTACAGGATGTCTGTTCTGATTGGGGTCATTGATATCACTGCTGTCCATCAAGTGTGGTTGGTTATTTCGGTTCCTTTCTGACTGTGGAGACACCAGATTCATGGACAGCAGATCTCAAACTGTGCATGAGGTTCACCAGAGCATCCAGGGCCCTTTGGTGCAGAGAATGTGAAAGTTACACAACCCTCCTCATCACAGTCCAAACCCCCCCCCCCGAGGGTGACTTGTAACTTGACTCCAGTCAGGGAAATCGCTTTTCAGTATGTACTGGGATGGACACCCTCTGGTGCAATGACTTCCAATTCCTCTAAATGCCAGAGAATTTGAACTGTCTCCTGATAGAAACTCACTGTCTGAATCTCATACAGCCGGTGTCATTATCCAACAGCTCCTATTTGTCTAACACCTTAACACCTAGTCAAACATGCTTCAGACATTTTAAAGGAATAGACATGAGATATTTGGTCAAGTTTCTGTTATTTGTCCTCAGAAGCAGGCTGTATGGAGCATATTAAAAGAGGGAATTGTAGAGCTGAGGGCTTTGCAGCTGAAGGCTCTAATGGTGGGGTGATGAAAATAGAAGCCAGATTGGTGGGGTCGCAGATACCACTGTTTTTGTGCAGTGGGGGGAAATGCAGAAATGAGACCGGGGCCATGGAGGAATTTGACACGGATGAGAAATTGAAAATTGAGGTTAAAAACAGAAAATGCTGGAAGTACTCGGCGGGTCTGGGGTGACCTTTCATTAGAACTGGATAAGTCAAATGTAAGGTGAAAAAGATTTATTTTTCAATTTCAAACAAGATTTTCATTGTCACAAAAACACAATTCAACAAATCCCAACCCTCCATATTTTCTTTTTTTTTTTTAATAATTTTTATTAAGGTTTTCACAGAATATCAATAACAAAATGAAAAAGGAACCCAACAGGGTTAAATACAAAACACAGTCAAACAACAACCCTCCATACCCCCCTCCCCCTGTACAAAAATAATAAATTAACACCCCAACTTAACATAGAGCCAACATAGCAAATATATACACCGCCTCAGATCTCCCAATGTAAATAATCATAAATAAAGTAACCCTCCCCCCGCTGGGTTGCTGCTGCTGCTGACCATTGTCTACCGTTCTGCCAGGAGGTCTAAGAACGGTTGCCACCGCCTGAAGAACCCTTGTACCGACCCTCTCAAGGCGGATTTCACCCTCTCCAACTTAATAAACCTCGCCATATCATTGATCCAGGATTCCACGCTTGGGGGCCTCGCAGAAGAATCCTCCTGTGCCACCCGAAAACACTCCATCTGTTCTTCCTGGGGCAAACCGGTGGTTCCCCCGTATTGGGGTCCACACCGAGGCCCCAACTTCCCCCTCTGTGCCGCCTCCACTGCCCCCAGATTGAGGGCAGCCGCCACTACCGGGCTCGTGGTATATATACCTCCTTGGAGGAAGCGGCAGCGGCGCCGTTGCCAGCGCCCCCAGACTCGTACCCACACAGGACGCCGTCTCCAGCCTCTTCCATGCAGCCCCCTCCCCCTCCATCACCCACTTGCGCACCATCGTCGCATTGGCGGCCCAGTAGTACCCACAGGTTGGTCAGCGCCAACCCCCCCCCCTATCTCTACTCCGCTCCAGGAACACCCTTCTCACCCTCAGAGTCCCTCGCGCCCACACAAACCCCATTATGCTCCTGTTGACCCGCCTAAAAAAGGCCTTCGGGATAAACACGGGGAGGCACTGGAAGAGAAACAAAAACCTTGTGAGCACCGTCATTTTGACTGACTGCACCCTAACCGCCAAGGTCAGCGGCAACACGTCCGACCTCTTGAACTCCTCCTCCATTTGCTCCACCAGCCTTGTGAAATTCAGCAGATGCAGGGCCCCCCAGCTCCTGGCCACCTGGATCCCCAAATACCTGAAGCTCCTCTCCGCCCTTTTTAATGGCTCGCCAATTCCCCTCTCCTGGTCCCCTGGGTGAACCACGAACAGCTCGCTCTTCCCCATGCTGAGCATTTACCCCGAGAAATCCCCGAATTCCCTGGGGATCCTCATTACCTCCGGTATTCCCCCCACCAGATCCGCCACATATAACAGCAAGTCATCCGCATAGAGCGACACCCTATGCTCCTCCCCACCCCGCACCAACCCCCTCCAGTTCCTCGACTCCCTCAGTGCCATAGCCAGGGGTTCAATCGGCAGTGCGAAGAGCAGGGGGGACCCCTGCCTCGTCCCTCGGTGCAACCAAAAGTACTCAGACCTCCTGTTCGTGGCCCCACTCGCCATCGGGACCTCATACAACAACCTGACACACTTAACAAACCCCTCCCCAAACCCGAACATCTTCACCTCCCACAGGTACCCCCACTCTACCCTATCAAAGGCTTTCTCAGCGTCCATCGTCACCACTATCTCCGCCTCGCCGGCATCATGATAACGTTCAGAAGCCTCCGCACATTCGCGTTCAACTGCCTCCCCTTCACAAACCCCGTCTGGTCTTCGTGGGTGACCTGCGGCACACAATCCTCAATCCTCGTGGCTCAGACCTTCGCCAGCACCTTGGCATCTACGTTTAGCAGCGAAATTGGCCTGTAAGACCCACATTGCAGGGGATCCTTGTCCCCCTTCAGGATCAAGGAGATCAGTGCCTGGGACATCGTCAGGGGCAAAGACCCCCCCCCCCTCCCTTGCCTCATTGAAGGTCCTAACTAGCAACGGGCCCAACAGGTCCATATATTTTTTATAAAATTCAACCGGGAAACCGTCCGTCCCCGGTGCCTTCCCCGCCTGCATGCTCCCTATCCCTTTGGTCAGCTCCTCCAGCCCAATTGGGGCCCCCAATCCCGCCACCAGTCCCTCCTCCACCTTCGGAAACCTCAATTGGTCCAGAAAGCGGCCCATCCCTCCCTCCTCCAGTGGGGACTCGGACCGATACAATTCCTCATAAAAGTCCCTGAAGACCCCATTGATGCCAACCCCACTCCGCACCACCTCCCTCCCCTGTCCTTAACTCCCCCGATCTCCCTAGCTGCGTCCCGCTTCCGGAGCTGATGCGCCAGCATCCAGCTTGCCTTTTCCCCATACTCGCAGATCGCCCCCTGGGCCTTCCTACACTGCACCTCCGCCTTCCTGGTGGTCACCAGGTCGAATTCGGCCTGGAGGCTGCGCCTCTTCCTCAACAGTCCTTCCTCAGGCACCTCTGCATACCTCCTGTCTACCCTCACCATCTCCCCCACCAGCCTCTCCCTCTGCTCCCTCCTCTCCTTGTGGGCCCGAATGGAGATCAGCTCTCCCCTAACCACCGCCTTCAGTGCCTCCCATACCATCCCCACCCGGACCTCCCCATTATCGTTGGTCTCCAAGTACCTCTCTATACTTCCTCGGACCCGCTCGCTCACCTCCTCGTCCGCCAACAGCCCCAACTCGAAACGCCACAACGGGCGCTAGTCCCTCTCCTCCCCCAGCTCTAAGTCCACCCAATGTGGGGCGTGATCCGAAATGGCTATTGCCGAATACTCTCTATCCTCTACTCTCGCTATCAGCGCCCTGCTCAAAATAAAAAAGTCGATCCGGGAATAAGCCTTATGGACATGTGAGAAGAATGAAAATTCCCTAGCCCCCGGCCTTGCAAATCTCCAAGGGTCCACCCCTCCCATCTGGTCCATAAACCCCCTCAGCACTCTAGCCGCCGCCGGCTTCCTACCCGTCCTAGACCTGGAGCGATCCAGTGCCGGATCCAACACCGTGTTAAAGTCTCCCCCCATTATCAGGCCCCCCCACTTCGATATCTGGGATCCGACCCAACATGCGCTGCATAAAACCCGCATCGCCCCAGTTTGGGGCATACACATTGACCAGTACCACCCTCTCTCCCTGCAGCTTACCACTTACCATTACGTACCTACCGCCATTGTCTGTCACAATGCTCGACGCCTTGAACGACACCTTTCCCACCAAGATCGCCACCCCTCGATTTTTGGCATCCAGCCCCAAATGAAACACCTAACCTACCCACCCTTTCCTCAATCTTACCTGGTCTGCCACCTTCAGGTGTATCTCCTGGAGCATAACCACATCCGCCTTCAGGTGCGCGAACACGCGGGCCCGCTTAACCGGCCCGTTCAGTCCCCTTACATTCCAGGTTATCAGGGGGCTACCCGCCCGCCGACTAGCCATAACCTCGGTCAGCCACGCGCCCGCACCTCATGCCCAGCCAGTTCCCCACGGCGGCAAACCCCCGTCTCGACGCCCCCCCCACTCGCTCCAGCTCCCCCTTGACCATAGCAGAAGCAACTCAATCCCCCCCCCCCCCGGGCTAGGACCCATCCTAGCTGCTTTACTCCCCCTATTGCACTTCCCCAAGTCAGCTGACCCCGGCCACTCCCGCCTCTCCTTCGACTCCTCCGATTGTGTGACATACCTTCCTCTTCCATTCCCCATCCGCAGGCTCTCCACCACCCCCCTTCCATCCCAAGCGCGGGAAACCCCTCGCTTCCCCGCCCCGGCCCTGCCCCCTCCAGTCTTCAGCGCGGGAAAAAGCCCGCGCTTACCACCTACCCGGCTCCGCCACCTCTGACGCAGCTCCTTTTACAGGCGCAGTCCCCTCACCCCCGATTTGGGCCTCCCCCTCCCCCGCGGGGTTCCATAGCCTTGGGCCTCCTCGCCAACACTCTATGGGCCCCTTCCAGCTCCAGGGGCCCCTGGAAGGACCCGCTCCCATCAGCGAGTTTAACATGGTGACACATAGGTCCCCACGTCCGGCCCCTCCGGGAGGCCCAGTATCCGCAGATTCTTCCGCCTCGACCGACTCTCCATCTCCTCGAACCGCTCCTGCCATTTTTTGGGGAGCGCCTCGTGCGCCTCCACCTTTACCGCCAGGCCTAAGATCTCGTCCTCGTCGTCTGAGATCTTTTGTCGGACTTCGCGGATCGCCACCCCCTGGGCCGTCTGTGTCTCCAGCAGCTTATCGATTGAAGCCTTCATTGGCTCAAGCAGGTCCGCTTTAATCTCTCTGAAGCAGCGCTGGATACCCTCCCGTTGCTTCTTCGCCCACTGCATCCACGCTGCTTGGTCCCCGCCCGTCGCCATTTTGTTCTTCTTCCCTCGCACCTTCTTCGCGTCCACCACCACTTTTTTAGTCGCCCCGCTCCTGGTAAAAGCCATAAACTGTCGGGGAACTATTGTACTCTCCTTCCCACAGCGGGGAACATCGGAAAAATGCCGTTGGGGGCCCTGAAAAGAGCCCAAAAGTCCATTTATTGCAGGAGCTGACTAATGTGTGACTTAGCTCCGCATAGCCGCAAGCGGAAGTGAAAAACTATTCTCCATATTTTAATCAAACAAACAACAAAAGAAAAAACAAACACAATAACAATTCCCAAGAAACAACAACCCCTCAATATACAAAGCAGTACATCCATCGTGCGTTCCAGGTAAAAGTTAACAATAAAACGGTAAGCACTCACCCCAGTGTTCAATGGCAACCAGCTCCTGAAAGTGCACAATAAACATTTCCCATAAATTGTAGAACCCTTCCGTCATCCCCGTCAGCTCAAATTTCACCTTCTCAAGGGTAAGATATTCCAGTAGGTCCCCCCGCCACGCCTAGACACAGGGCGGAGAAACTGACCTCCACCCCAACAGGGGCCCGCCTCTGGGCAATCAGTGAGGCAAAGGCTAAAATGTCTGCCCCTGCAGCTCGGGCTGGTTCGTCACCCCGAAAATTACCTCTATGGGACCCGCTTCCAAGTCCACATGTAGTACCCCCGAGATGATGCTAAAGACCTCCCTCCAATCCCTCTCCTGCTTCGGACAGGACCAAAGCATATGTACATGGTTTGCACCGCTCACAGACATCCTCAACCCCCTCACAGAGCCAGTTCATCCTTGCTTTCATGAGGTACCCCCTGTGCACGACCTTCAGCTGCATCAGCCCCAACCTCGCACATGAGTATGAGGTATTCACTCTTCATAGCACTTCACACCACAAACCTTCTTCCATTACCTCCCCCAACTTTTCCTCCCACCTGGCCTTCATCCCTTCCATGGACACCCCGTCCTCCTCCAGAATCTTCCCATAAATCGCCGACACCACCCTCATTTCCAATCAACCTACCGTCAGTACCTCTTCCAACAACGAGGGGGGCTGGCGCTACTGGCAAGCTCAAGCTCACAACCTCCTTCCTTGCGAAGTCTCAGAGCAGCCGGTACCAAAACCCTTGCCCCAGTCCATCCTTCTCCTCCAACTCTTCCAAACTCGCAAAACGTCCTCCCAGGAATAGGTCTTTTAATACCCGGATATCCCTCTCCTCCCATCGCCCAAACCTCCCATCCAACCTCCTAGGCTCGAACCTGTGATTCCCCCTGACCGGCATCTCCCCTGACCCAGCCCCCAACTGCCTCCAAATCCTTAGTGTTACCACCACCACTGGACTCCCAGAGTACTTGCCTGGGGCCATCGGAAGCAGTGCCATTACCAGCACTGAAGACGACGCTGTTACACCACACCAAACCTCACGCTGTTCTTGTCCAGCATGGCGTTGGCCTTATTAAACAGGCACGTCTTCTCACCAGCTCTGCCTCAACATCTTGGTATATTTTGATGGCATGGCCCTCCCATCTCCAGTCTCAATAACTCTTCGTCCACCTCAGGATCCGCTCCAGTTGCATTGCCCTGCTGCAGGTGACTACAAGGAAGCGAACTGATTGGTGAGTAGCAGGTAAGTCCTTCATATTGGGAGCGGAGCTGAGCGGGAGAAATCCGGAGTGCAGTCTGGGAAGGTAAGTGGTATTTGTGTCTGTGTCTCTGAGCGGGAGAAATCCGGAGTGCAGTCTGGGAAGGTAAGTGGTATTTGTGTCTGTCTCTGAGCGGGAGAAATCCGGAGTGCAGACTGGGAAGGGTAAGTGGTATTTGTGTCTGTGTCTCTGAGCGGGAGAAATCCGGAGTGCAGTCTGGGAAGGTAAGTGGTATTTGTGTCTGTGTCTCTCTCTGTGTCTCTGAGCGGGAGGAATCCGGAGTGCAGACTGGGAAGGTAAGTGGTATTTGTGTCTGTGTCTCTGAGTGGGAGAAATCCGGAGTGCAGACTGGGAAGGTAAGTGGTATTTGTGTCTGTGTCACTGTGCGGGAGAAATCCGGAGTGCAGTCTGGGAAGGTAAGTGGTATTTGTGTCTGTGTCTCTCTCTGTGTCTCTGAGCGGGAGAAATCCGGAATGCAGTCTGGGAAGGTAAGTGGTATTTGTGTCTGTGTCTCTGAGCGGGAGTAATCCGGAGTGCAGTCTGGGAAGGTAAGTGGTATTTGTGTCTGTGTCTCTGAGCGGGAGAAATCCGGAGTGCAGTCTGGGAAGGTAAGTGGTATTTGTGTCTGTGTCTCTGAGCGGGAGAAATCCGGAGTGCAGTCTGGGAAGGTAAGTGGTATTTGTGTCTGTGTCTCTGAGCGGGAGTAATCCGGAGTGCAGACTGGGAAGGTAAGTGGTATTTGTGTCTGTGTCTCTGAGCGGGAGAAATCCGGAGTGCAGTCTGGGAAGGTAAGTGGTATTTGTGTCTGGGTCTCTGAGCAGGAGAAATCCGGAGTGCAGTCTGGGAAGGTAAGTGGTATTTGTGTCTGTGTCTCTCTCTGTGTCTCTGAGTGGGAGAAATCCGGAGTGCAGTCTGAGAAGGTAAGTGGTATTTGTGTCTGTGTCTCTGAGCGGGAGAAATCCGGAGTGCAGTCTGGGAAGGCAAGTGGTATTTGTGTCTGTGTCTCTGAGCGGGAGAAATCCGGAGTGCAGTCTGGGAAGGTAAGTGGTATTTGTGTCTGTGTCTCTGAGCGGGAGAAATCCGGAGTGCAGTCTGGGAAGGTAAGTGGTATTTGTGTCTGTGTCTCTGAGCAGGAGAAATCCGGAGTGCAGACTGGGAAGGTAAGTGGTATTTGTGTCTGTGTCTCTGAGCGGGAGAAATCCGGAGTGCAGTCTGGGAAGGTAAGTGGTATTTGTGCCTGTGTCTCTGAGCGGGAGAAATCCGGAGTGCAGTCTGGGAAGGTAAGTGGTATTTGTGTCTGTGTCTCTGAGCGGGAGAAATCCGGAGTGCAGTCTGGGAAGGTAAGTGGTATTTGTGTCTGTGTCTCTCTCTGTGTCTCTGAGTGGGAGAAATCCGGAGTGCAGTCTGAGAAGGTAAGTGGTATTTGTGTGTGTCTCTGAGCGGGAGAAATCCGGAGTGCAGTCTGGGAAGGCAAGTGGTATTTGTGTCTGTGTCTCTGAGCGGGAGAAATCCGGAGTGCAGTCTGGGAAGGTAAGTGGTATTTGTGTCTGTGTCTCTGAGCAGGAGAAATCCGGAGTGCAGACTGGGAAGGTAAGTGGTATTTGTGTCTGTGTCTCTGAGCGGGAGAAATCCGGAGTGCAGTCTGGGAAGGTAAGTGGTATTTGTGTCTGTGTCTCTGAGCGGGAGAAATCCGGAGTGCAGACTGGGAAGGTAAGTGGTATTTGTGCCTGTGTCTCTGAGCGGGAGAAATCCGGAGTGCAGTCTGGGAAGGTAAGTGGTATTTGTGTCTGTGTCTCTGAGCGGGAGAAATCCGGAGTGCAGACTGGGATGGTAAGTGGTATTTGTGTCTGTGTCTCTCTGTGTGTCTCTGAGCGGGAGAAATCCGGAGTGCAGTCTGGGAAGGTAAGTGGTATTTGTGTCTGTGTCACTGAGCGGGAGAAATGCGGAGTGCAGACTGGGATGGTAAGTGGTATTTGTGTCTGTGTCACTGAGCGGGAGAAATGCGGAGTGCAGACTGGGAAGGTAAGTGGTACTTGTGTCTGTGTCTCTGAGTGGGAGAAATCCGGAGTGCAGACTGGGAATGTAAGTGGTATTTGTGTCTGTGTCTCTGAGCGGGAGAAATCCGGAGTGCAGTCTGGGAAGGTAAGTGGTATTTGTGTCTGTGTCTCTGAGCGGGAGAAATCCGGAGTGCAGTCTGGGAATGTAAGTGGTATTTGTGTCTGTGTCTCTCTCTGTGTCTCTGAGCGGGAGAAATCCGGAGTGCAGTCTGGGAAGGTAAGTGGTATTTGTGTCTGTGTCTCTCTCTGTATCTCTGAGCGGGAGAAATCCGGAGTGCAGACTGGGAAGGTAAGTGGTATTTGTGTCTGTGTCTCTCTCTGTGTCTCTGAGCGGGAGAAATCCGGAGTGCAGTCTGGGAAGGTAAGCGGTATTTGTGTCTGTGTCTCTGAGCGGGAGAAATCCGGAATAAAGTCTGGGAAGGTAAGCGGTATTTGTGTCTCTCTCTCTGGCTGTGTCAGTCTCTCTCTGTCTCTCTTTGTATGTGTCTGTGTCTCTTTCTCTTTATCTGTGTCCCTCTGTCTGTGTCTGTCTCCCTGTCTGTGTCTCCTCTCTGTCTCTCTCTCTCTGTCTGTGTCTCTCTGTGTCTGTGTCACCCTGTGTCTCTCTCGCTCTCTCTCTCTGTCTATCTGTGTGACTCTGTCTGTGTGTGTCTCTCTGTCTCTCTATCTGTGTGACTCTGTGTCTGTGACTCTGTCTGACTGTGTGTCTCTCTCTCTGTCTGTGTCTCTCTCTCTGTCTGTGTCTCTCTCAATGTCTCTCTACCTGTGTGACTCTGTGTCTGTGACTGTCTGTCTGTGTCTCTCTCTCTGTCTGTGTCTCTCTGTGGATGTGTCTCTGTGTCTGTGTCTTTCTCTCTGTCTGTGTTTCTCTGTGTCTCCTGTCTGTCTGTGTGTCTCTCTGTCTGTCTCTCTCTGTCTGTGTCTCTCTATCTGTGTCTCTCTGTCTGTCTCTCTCTCTCTGTCTGTGTCTCTCTCTCTCTGTCTCTCTCTGTCTGTGTCTCTCTATCTGTGTCTCTCTCTGTGTCTGTCTCTCTCTCTCTGTCTGTCTCTCTCTCTCTCTCTGTCTCTCTTTCTCTCTGTGTCTGTCTCTCTCTCTCTGTCTGTGTCTCTCTGCGTCTGTGTCTCTCTCTCTCTCTCTGCGTCTCTCTCTCTGTCTGTGTCTCTCTGTCTGTGTCTGTGTCTCACTCTGTGTCTGTGACTCTCTCTCTGTGTCTGTCTCTCTCTCTGTGTCTGTGTCTCTCTCCGTGTCTCTCTCTGTGTCTCTCTCTCTCTCTGTCTCTGTGTCTGTCTCTCTGTCTTTGTCTGTGTGTCTCTCTCTGTCTGTCTCTCTCTCTGTGTGTGTCTGTCTTTCTCTCTGTCTGTGTCTCTTTCTGTGTCTCTCTTTCTGTCTGTGTGTCTCTCTCTGTGTCTCTCTCTGTCTGTGTCTCTCTCTCTGTCTGTGTCTCTCTCTCTGTCTGTGTCTCTCTGTCTGTGTCTCTTTGTGCCTCTGTCTCTCTCCCTCTCTGTGTAATTGTCTCTCTCTGTGTCTCTCTCTGTCTGTTTCTCTCTGTCTGTGTCTCTATGTCTGTGTCTCTCTCTGTGTCTGTGTCTCTCTCTGTGTCTGTGTCTCTCTCTGTCTGTGTCTCTCTCTCTGTCTGTGTGTGTGTCTCTCTCTCTCTGTTTCTCTCTCTCTGTGTCTGTGTGTCTCTCTCTGTCTGTGCCTCTCTCTGTGTCTGTGCCTCTCTGTCTCTCTCTCTCTGTCTGTTTCTCTCTGTGTCTGTGTGTCTCTCTCTGTCTGTTTCTCTCTCTGTGTCTGTGTCTCTCTGTCTGTGTCTCTCTCTCTCTTTGTCTGTCTGTTTCTCTGTCTCTCTGTGTCTGTGTGTCTCTCTCTGTGTCGCTCACTCTGTGTCTGTGTCTCTCTCCCTGTGTCTGTGTGTGTCTCTCTCTGCCTGTGTCTCTCTGTGCCTGTGTCTCTCTCTCTCTCTGTCTCTCTGACTGTGTCTCTCTGTCTGTGTCTCACTCTGTGTCTGTGTCTCTCTCTCTGTCTGTGTCTCTCTCTCTGTCTGTGTCTCTCTCTCTGAGTCTGTGTCTCTCTCTGTGTCTGTGTCTCTCTCTGTGTCTGTGTCTCTCTCTCTCTCTGTCTGTGTCTCTCTCTCTCTCTGTGTCTGTCTCTCTTTCTGTCTGTGTCTGTGTGTCTCTCTCTATGTCTGTGCCTCTCTCTCTATGTCTGTGTCTCTCTCGGTCTGTTTCTCTCTCTCTGTGTCTGTGTCTCTCTCTGTGTTTGTGTGTCTCTCTGTCTCTCTCTCTCTGTTTCTCTCTCTCTGTGTCTGTGTCTCTCTCTCTCTGTCTGTGTCTCTCTCTCTGTCTGTGTGTGTCTCTCTCTGTCTGTTTCTCTCTCTGTGTCTGTGTCTCTCTGTGTCTGTGTCTCTCTCTGTGTCTCTGTCTGTGTCTCTCTCTTTCTGTGTCTCTCTGTGTGTCTCTCTCTTTCTGTGTCTGTGTGTCTCTCTCTCTGTCTGTTTCTCTCTCTGTGTCTGTGTCTCTCTCTCTGTCTGTGTCTCTCTGCGTCTGTGTGTCTCTGTGTCTCTCTCTTTGTGACTCTGTCTCTCTCCCTCTCTGTGTCTGTGTCTCGCTGTGTCTGTGTGTCTCTCTCTCTGTGTCTGTGTCTCTCTCTGTGTCTGTCTCTCTCTCTCTCTCTCTGTCTGTTTCTCTCTCTCTCTGTCTGTGTCTCTCTCTGTGTCTGTGTCACTCTCTCTGTCTGTGTGTCTCTCTCTCTCTGTCTGTTTCTCTCTCTCTGAGTCTGTGTGTCTCTCTCTCTCTGTCTGTGTCTCTCTCTGTCTGTGTCTCTCTCTGTGTCTGTGTGTCTCTCTGTGTCTGTGTGTGTGTCTCTCTCTTTCTCTGTCTGTTTCTCTCTCTCTGTGTCTGTGTCTCTCTCTGTCTGTGTCTCTCTGTCTGTCTCTCTCTGTGTCTGTCTCTCTCTCTCTGTCTGTTTCTCTCTCTGTGTCTCTCTCTGTGTCTGTGTGTGTCTCTCTGTGTCGCTCACTGTGTGTCTGTGTCTCTGTCTGTGCCTGTGTGTCTCTCTCTCTCTGTCTGTTTCTCTCTCTGTCTGTGTCTCTCTGTGTCTGTGTCTCTCTCTCTGTCTGTTTCTCTCTCTCTCTCTCTCTGTCTCTCTCTCTGTCTGTTTCTCTCTCTCTCTCTCTGTCTGTGTCTCTCTCTGTCTGTGTGTCCCTCTCTGTGTGCCTGTGTCTCTCTCTCTGTGTCTGTGTCTCTCTCTGTGTCTGTGTCTCTCTCTGTGTCTGTGTCTCTCTCTGTCTGCGTCTGTGTCTCTCTCTTTGTCCGTGTGTCTCTCTCTTTGTCCGTGTGTCTCTCTCTCTGTCTGTCTCTCTCTCTGTGTCTGTGTCTCTCTCTCTGTCTGTGTCTCTCTCTCTGTGTCTCTCTCTGTGTCTGTCTCTCTCTCTCTGTCTGTCTCTCTCTCTCTCTCTGTGCCTGTTTGTCTCTCTGTGTGTCTGTGTCTCTCTCTCTGTCTGTGTCTCTCTCTGTCTGTGTCGCTCTGTGTCTGTCTCTCTCTCTCTCTCTGTCTGTCTCTCTCTCTCTCTGTGCCTGTTTGTCTCTCTCTGTGTCAGTGTCTCTCTCTGTGTCGGTGTCTCTCTCTGTGTCTGTCTCTGTCTGTGTCTCTCTCTCTGTGTCTGGCTCTCTCTCTGTCTGTGTCTCTCTGCGTCTGTGTGTGTCTCTCTCTCTCTCTGTCTGTGTCTCTCTCTCTGTGTATGTGTCTCTCTGTCTGTGTCTCTCTCTGTGCATTTGTCTGTGTCTCTCTCTCTCTGTCTCTGTGTCTGTCTCTCTTTCTGTCTGTGTCTGTGTGTCTCTCTCTATGTCTGTGTCTCTCTCTCTGTGTCTCTCTTATTCTCTCTGTCTGCGTCTCTGTGTCTCTCTCTTTCTGTGTCTCTCTCTGTGTGTGTGTGTGTCTCTCGGTGTCTGTGTGTGTGTGTGTCTCTCTCTCTCTTTCTCTCTGTCTGTGTCTCTCTCTGTGTCTGTGTGTCTCTCTCTCTGTCTGTTTCTCTCTCTGTGTCTCTCTCTGTGTCTGTGTCTCTCTCTCTGTCTGTGTCTCTCTGCGTCTGTGTCTCTCTCTCTGTGTCTCTCTCTTTGTGACTCTGTCTCTCTCCCTCTCTGTGTCTGTGTCTCTCTGTGTCTGTGTCTCTCTCTCTCTCTGTCTGTGTGTCTCTCTCTCTCTCTGTCTGTTTCTCTCTCTGTGTGTCTTTGTGTGTCTCTCTCTCTCTGTCTGTTTCTCTCTCTCTGTGTCTGTGTGTGTCTCTCTCTCTCTGTCTGTGTCTCTCTCTGTGCCTGTGTGTCTCTCTGTGTCTGTGTGTGTGTCTCTCTCTTTCTCTGTCTGTTTCTCTCTCTGTGTGTCTGTGTCTCGGTCTCTCTGTCTGTGTCTCTCTGTCTGTCTCTCTCTGTGTCTGTCTCTCTCTCTCTCTGTCTGTTTCTCTCTCTGTCTCTCTCTGTGTCTGTGTGTCGCTCACTGTGTGTCTGTCTCTCTCTGTCTGTGCCTGTGTGTCTCTCTCTCTCTGTCTGTTTCTCTCTCTCTCTGTCTGTTTCTCTCTCTGTGTCTGTGTCTCTCTCTGCGTCTGTGTCTGTGTCTCTCTCTGTGTCTGTGTCTCTCTCTGTCTGCGTCTGTGTCTCTCTCTTTGTCCGTGTGTCTCTCTCTCTGTCTGTCTGTGTCTCTCTGTCTCTCTCTGTCTGTGTCTCTCTATCTGTGTCTCTCTCTGTGTCTGTCTCTCTCTCTGTCTGTCTCTCTCTCTCTCTGTGCCTGTTTGTCTCTCTCTGTGTCTGTGTCTCTCTCTGTCTGTGTCTCTCTCTCTCTGTCTCTGTGTCTGTCTCTCTTTCTGTCTGTGTGTGTCTCTCTATGTCTGTGTCACTCTGTGTGTGTGTGTGTGTGTGTCTCCCTCTTTCTCTCTGTCTGTGTCTCTCCCTTTCTGTGTCTCTCTCTGTGTCTGTGTGTGTGTCTCTCTCTGTCTGTTTCTCTCTCTGTCTATTTCTCTCTCTGTCTGTGTACCTCTCTTTGTGTCTCTCTCTTTGTCTGTGTCTCTCTCTCTGTCTGTGTCTCTCTCTCTGTCTGTGTCTCTCTCTCTGTCTGTGTCTCTCTCTCTGTCTGTGTCTCTCTGCGTCTGTGTCTCTCGCTCTCCCTGTCTCTCTCTTTGTGCCTCTCTCCCTCTCTGTGTCTGTGTCTCTCTCTGTGTCTGTGTGTCTCTCTCTCTGTCTGTTTCTCTCTCTCTCTCTGTCTGTGTCTCTCTCTGTGTCTGTGTGTGTGTCTCCCTCTCTCTGTCTGTTTCTCTCTCTCTGTGTATGTGTCTCTCTCTCTCTCAGTCTGTTTCTCTCTGTCTGTTTCTCTCTGTGTCTGTGTCTCTCTCTGTGTCTCTCTCTGTGTCTGTTTCTCTCTCTCTCTGTCTGTGTCTCTCTCTCTGTGTCTGTGTCTCTCTCTCTGTGTCTGTGTCTCTATGTCTGTGTGCCTCTCTGTGTCTGTGTCTCTCTCTGTGTCTGTGTCTCTCTCTGTGTCTGTGTCTCTCTCTCTGTCTGTTTCTCTCTCTCTCTGTGTCTCTCTCTCTCTCTCTCTGTCTGTGTCTCTCTCTCTGTCTGTGTGTGTCTCTCTCTGTCTGTGTCTGTGTCTCTCTGTGTCTGTGTCTCTCTGTGTCTGTGTCTCTCTGTCTGTGTGTCTCTCTCTCTCTGTCTGTTTCTCTCTGTGTCTCTCTCTGTGTCTGTGTGTCTCTCTCTCTGTCACTCACTGTGTGTCTGTGTCTCTGTCTGTGCCTGTGTGTGTGTCTCTCTGTCCGTTTCTCTGTGTCTGTGTCTCTCTCCCTGTGTCTGTGTGTCTCTCTCTTACTCTGTCTGTGTCTCTCTGTGCCTGTCTCTCTCTCGCTCTCTGTCTCTGTCTGGGTCACTCTGTCTGGGTCTCACTCTGTGTCTGTGTGTCTCTCTCTCTCTGCCTCTGTGTCTGTCTCTCTTTCTGTCTGTGTCTGTGTGTCTCTCTCTATGTCTGTGTCTCTCTCTCTGTCTGTGTCTCTCTCTCTGTCTGTGTCTCGCTCTGTGTCTGTGTCTCGCTCTGTGTCTGTGTCCCTCTCTCTCTCTCTGTCTGGGTCTCACTCTGTGTCTGTGTCTCTCTCTCTGTCTGTGTCTCTCTCTCTGTGTCTGTGTCTCTCTGTGTCTCTCTCTGTGTCTGTATGTCTCTGTCTGTGTCTCTCTCTCTCTGTCTCTGTGTCTGTCTCTCTTTCTGTCTGTGTCTGTGTGTCTCTCTCTATGTCTGTGTCTCTCTCTCTATGTCTGTGTCTCTCTCTGTGTCTGTGTGTCTCTTTGTGTGTCTCTCTCTCTGTCTGTTTTTCTCTCTCTCTGTCTATGTCTCTCTCTGTGTCTGTGTCTCTGTCTCTCTCTGTCTGTGTCTCTCTCTCTCTGTGTCTGTGTCTCTCTCTCTGTGTCTGTGTCTCTGTGCCTGTGTCTCTCTGTCTGTGTCTCTCTCTGTGTCTCTCTCTGTCTCTGTCTCTCTGTCTGTCTGTGTGTCTCTCTTTGTCTCTTTCTCTCTCTCTGTGTCTCTCTCTGTGTCTCTCTCTTTCTGTGTCTCTCTCTCTGTGTCTGTGTCTCTGTGTGTGTGTGTCTCTCTCTCTTTCTGTGTGTGTGTGTGTGTGTGTCTCTCTCTGTCTGTGTGTCTCTGTGTGTGTGCCTCTCTTTCTGTCTGTGTGTGTCTCTCTCTCTGTCTGTGTGTGTCTCTCTCTCTGTCTGTTTTTCTCTCTCTCTCTGTCTGTGTGTCTCTCTGTGTCTGTGTCTCTCTCTCTCTCTGTCTGTTTCTCTCTCTGTCTGTCTGTGTGTCTCTGTGTCTGTGTCTCTCTCTCTGTCTGTTTCTCTATCTCTGTGTCTGTGTCTCTCTCTATGTCTGTGTCTCTCTCTGTGTCTGTTTCTCTCTCTCTGTCTGTGTGTCTCGCTCTCACTGTCTGTTTCTCTCTCTCTGTGTCTGTGTCTCTCTCTCTGTGTCTGTGTCTCTCTGTGTCTCTCTCTGTGTCTGTGTCTCTCTCTCTGTGTCTCTGTGTCTGTCTCTCTTTCTGTCTGTGTCTGTGTGTCTCTCTCTATGTCTGTGCCTCTGTGTGTGTGTGTGTGTCTCTCTCTCTCTTTCTGCGTCTCTCTCGGTGTCTCTCTGTGTCTATGTGTCTCTCTCTGTGTCTGTGTCTCTGTGTGTGTGTGTGTCTCTCTTTCTCTCTGTCTGTGTCTCTCTCTTTCTGTGTCTCTCTGTGTGTCTCTCTGTCTGTCTGTCTCTCTCTCTGTCTGTTTCTCTCTCTGTCTGTGTCTCTCGCTCTGTCTGTGTGTCTGTGTCTGTGTCTCTCTCTCTGTTTCTCTCTGTGTCTGTGTCTCTCTCTGTGTCTGTGTCTCTCTCTCTCTGTCTGTGTCTCTCTCTCTGTCTGTGTCTCTCTCTCTCTGTCTGTGTCTCTCTGTCTGTGTCTCTCTCTCTGTGTCTCTGTCTGTCTCTCTCTCTGTCTGTTTCTCTCTCTGTGTCTGTGTGTCTCTCTCTGTGTCGCTCACTGTGTGTCTGTGTCTCTCTGTCTGTGCCTGTGTGTCTCTCTCTCTGTCTGTTTCTCTCTCTCTGTGCCTGTGTCTCTCTCTGTCTGTGTGTCCCTCTCTGTGTGCCTGTGTGTGTGTCTCTCTCTCTCTGTCTCGCTCTATCTGTGTCTGTGTCTCTCTCTGTGTCTGTGTCTCTCTGTCTGTGTCTGTGTCTCTCTCTTTGTCCGTGTGTCTCTCTCTCTGTGTCTATTTCTGTGTCTGTATCTCTCCGTCTGTCTGTCTGTCTCTCTCTGTGTCCGTGTGTCTCTCTGTCTGTCTCTTTCTGTGTCGGTATCTCTCTGTCTGTGTCTCTCTCTCTGTCTGTAGCTCTCTCTGTGTCCGTGTGTCTCTCTCTCTGTCTGTGTCTCTTTCTGTGTCTGTATCTCTGTCTGTCTGTGTCTCTCTCTTTGTGCCTCTGTCTCTCTCTCTCTCTCTCTCTCTGTCTGTTTCTGTGTCTCTCTCTGTATCTGTGTCTCTCTCTCTGTCTCTCTCTTTGTGCTCTGTCTCTCTCCCTCTCTGTGTCTGTGTCTCTCTCTGTGTCTGTGTGTCTCTCTCTCTGTCTGTTTCTCTCTCCCTGTGTCTGTGTCTCTCTCCCTGTGTCTGTGTCTCTCTCCCTGTGTCTGTGTCTCTCTCTCTCTCTCTCTGTCTGTTTCTCTCTCTCTGTCTGTCTGTATCTCTCTCTGTGTCTCTCCCTGTGTCTGTGTCTCTCTGTGCCTGTGTGTCTCTCTCTCTGTCTGTGTCTCTCTGTCTGTGTGGTCCCTCTCTGTGTGTCTGTGTCTCTCTCTCTGTCTCTCGCTATCTGTGTCTGTGTGTCTCTCTCTGTCTGTGTCTCTCTCTGTGTCCGTGTGTCTCTCTCTGTGTCTGTGTGTCTCTCTCTGTCTGTGTGTCTCTCTCTGTCTGTGTGTCTCTCTCTCTGTCTGTTTCTCTCTCTCTCTGTCTGTGTGTCTCTCTCTGTGTCTGTGTCTCTCTCCCTGTGTCTGTGTCTCTCTCTCTCTCTGTCTGTTTCTCTCTCTGTCTCTCTCTATCTGTCTCTCTGTCTGTGTCTGTGTCTCCCTGTGTCAGTGTCTCTCTCTGTGCCTATGTCTCTCTCTGCCTGTGTCTCTCTCTGTGTCTCTGTGTCTGTGTCACTCAGTATCTCTCTCGCTCTCTGTCTCTCTAAATATGTGACTCTGTGTCTGTGTGACTCTGTCTGTGTCTGTCTCTCTGTCTGTGTCTCTGTCTGTGTCTGTGTCTGCGTCTCTCTCTGTGTCTGTGTCTCTCTCTCTGTGTCTGTCTCTCTGTCTGTGTCTCTCTGTGTGTCTGTGTCTCCCTGTGTCTGTGTCTCTCTGTCTGTGTCTCTCTCTTTGTCCGTGTGTCTCTCTCTGTCTGTGTCTCTCTCTGTCTATTTCTCTCTCTGTCTGTGTACCTCTCTTTGTGTCTCTCTCTTTGTCTGTGTCTCTCTCTCTGTCTGTGTCTCTCTCTCTGTCTGTGTCTCTCTCTCTGTCTGTGTCTCTCTCTCTGTCTGTGTCTCTCTGCGTCTGTGTCTCTCGCTCTCCCTGTCTCTCTCTTTGTGCCTCTCTCCCTCTCTGTGTCTGTGTCTCTCTCTGTGTCTGTGTGTCTCTCTCTCTGTCTGTTTCTCTCTCTCTCTCTGTCTGTGTCTCTCTCTGTGTCTGTGTGTGTGTCTCCCTCTCTCTGTCTGTTTCTCTCTCTCTGTGTATGTGTCTCTCTCTCTCTCAGTCTGTTTCTCTCTGTCTGTTTCTCTCTGTGTCTGTGTCTCTCTCTGTGTCTCTCTCTGTGTCTGTTTCTCTCTCTCTCTGTCTGTGTCTCTCTCTCTGTGTCTGTGTCTCTCTCTCTGTGTCTGTGTCTCTATGTCTGTGTGCCTCTCTGTGTCTGTGTCTCTCTCTGTGTCTGTGTCTCTCTCTGTGTCTGTGTCTCTCTCTCTGTCTGTTTCTCTCTCTCTCTGTGTCTCTCTCTCTCTCTCTCTGTCTGTGTCTCTCTCTCTGTCTGTGTGTGTCTCTCTCTGTCTGTGTCTGTGTCTCTCTGTGTCTGTGTCTCTCTGTGTCTGTGTCTCTCTGTCTGTGTGTCTCTCTCTCTCTGTCTGTTTCTCTCTGTGTCTCTCTCTGTGTCTGTGTGTCTCTCTCTCTGTCACTCACTGTGTGTCTGTGTCTCTGTCTGTGCCTGTGTGTGTGTCTCTCTGTCCGTTTCTCTGTGTCTGTGTCTCTCTCCCTGTGTCTGTGTGTCTCTCTCTTACTCTGTCTGTGTCTCTCTGTGCCTGTCTCTCTCTCGCTCTCTGTCTCTGTCTGGGTCACTCTGTCTGGGTCTCACTCTGTGTCTGTGTGTCTCTCTCTCTCTGCCTCTGTGTCTGTCTCTCTTTCTGTCTGTGTCTGTGTGTCTCTCTCTATGTCTGTGTCTCTCTCTCTGTCTGTGTCTCTCTCTCTGTCTGTGTCTCGCTCTGTGTCTGTGTCTCGCTCTGTGTCTGTGTCCCTCTCTCTCTCTCTGTCTGGGTCTCACTCTGTGTCTGTGTCTCTCTCTCTGTCTGTGTCTCTCTCTCTGTGTCTGTGTCTCTCTGTGTCTCTCTCTGTGTCTGTATGTCTCTGTCTGTGTCTCTCTCTCTCTGTCTCTGTGTCTGTCTCTCTTTCTGTCTGTGTCTGTGTGTCTCTCTCTATGTCTGTGTCTCTCTCTCTATGTCTGTGTCTCTCTCTGTGTCTGTGTGTCTCTTTGTGTGTCTCTCTCTCTGTCTGTTTTTCTCTCTCTCTGTCTATGTCTCTCTCTGTGTCTGTGTCTCTGTCTCTCTCTGTCTGTGTCTCTCTCTCTCTGTGTCTGTGTCTCTCTCTCTGTGTCTGTGTCTCTGTGCCTGTGTCTCTCTGTCTGTGTCTCTCTCTGTGTCTCTCTCTGTCTCTGTCTCTCTGTCTGTCTGTGTGTCTCTCTTTGTCTCTTTCTCTCTCTCTGTGTCTCTCTCTGTGTCTCTCTCTTTCTGTGTCTCTCTCTCTGTGTCTGTGTCTCTGTGTGTGTGTGTCTCTCTCTCTTTCTGTGTGTGTGTGTGTGTGTGTCTCTCTCTGTCTGTGTGTCTCTGTGTGTGTGCCTCTCTTTCTGTCTGTGTGTGTCTCTCTCTCTGTCTGTGTGTGTCTCTCTCTCTGTCTGTTTTTCTCTCTCTCTCTGTCTGTGTGTCTCTCTGTGTCTGTGTCTCTCTCTCTCTCTGTCTGTTTCTCTCTCTGTCTGTCTGTGTGTCTCTGTGTCTGTGTCTCTCTCTCTGTCTGTTTCTCTATCTCTGTGTCTGTGTCTCTCTCTATGTCTGTGTCTCTCTCTGTGTCTGTTTCTCTCTCTCTGTCTGTGTGTCTCGCTCTCACTGTCTGTTTCTCTCTCTCTGTGTCTGTGTCTCTCTCTCTGTGTCTGTGTCTCTCTGTGTCTCTCTCTGTGTCTGTGTCTCTCTCTCTGTGTCTCTGTGTCTGTCTCTCTTTCTGTCTGTGTCTGTGTGTCTCTCTCTATGTCTGTGCCTCTGTGTGTGTGTGTGTGTCTCTCTCTCTCTTTCTGCGTCTCTCTCGGTGTCTCTCTGTGTCTATGTGTCTCTCTCTGTGTCTGTGTCTCTGTGTGTGTGTGTGTCTCTCTTTCTCTCTGTCTGTGTCTCTCTCTTTCTGTGTCTCTCTGTGTGTCTCTCTGTCTGTCTGTCTCTCTCTCTGTCTGTTTCTCTCTCTGTCTGTGTCTCTCGCTCTGTCTGTGTGTCTGTGTCTGTGTCTCTCTCTCTGTTTCTCTCTGTGTCTGTGTCTCTCTCTGTGTCTGTGTCTCTCTCTCTCTGTCTGTGTCTCTCTCTCTGTCTGTGTCTCTCTCTCTCTGTCTGTGTCTCTCTGTCTGTGTCTCTCTCTCTGTGTCTCTGTCTGTCTCTCTCTCTGTCTGTTTCTCTCTCTGTGTCTGTGTGTCTCTCTCTGTGTCGCTCACTGTGTGTCTGTGTCTCTCTGTCTGTGCCTGTGTGTCTCTCTCTCTGTCTGTTTCTCTCTCTCTGTGCCTGTGTCTCTCTCTGTCTGTGTGTCCCTCTCTGTGTGCCTGTGTGTGTGTCTCTCTCTCTCTGTCTCGCTCTATCTGTGTCTGTGTCTCTCTCTGTGTCTGTGTCTCTCTGTCTGTGTCTGTGTCTCTCTCTTTGTCCGTGTGTCTCTCTCTCTGTGTCTATTTCTGTGTCTGTATCTCTCCGTCTGTCTGTCTGTCTCTCTCTGTGTCCGTGTGTCTCTCTGTCTGTCTCTTTCTGTGTCGGTATCTCTCTGTCTGTGTCTCTCTCTCTGTCTGTAGCTCTCTCTGTGTCCGTGTGTCTCTCTCTCTGTCTGTGTCTCTTTCTGTGTCTGTATCTCTGTCTGTCTGTGTCTCTCTCTTTGTGCCTCTGTCTCTCTCTCTCTCTCTCTCTCTGTCTGTTTCTGTGTCTCTCTCTGTATCTGTGTCTCTCTCTCTGTCTCTCTCTTTGTGCTCTGTCTCTCTCCCTCTCTGTGTCTGTGTCTCTCTCTGTGTCTGTGTGTCTCTCTCTCTGTCTGTTTCTCTCTCCCTGTGTCTGTGTCTCTCTCCCTGTGTCTGTGTCTCTCTCCCTGTGTCTGTGTCTCTCTCTCTCTCTCTCTGTCTGTTTCTCTCTCTCTGTCTGTCTGTATCTCTCTCTGTGTCTCTCCCTGTGTCTGTGTCTCTCTGTGCCTGTGTGTCTCTCTCTCTGTCTGTGTCTCTCTGTCTGTGTGGTCCCTCTCTGTGTGTCTGTGTCTCTCTCTCTGTCTCTCGCTATCTGTGTCTGTGTGTCTCTCTCTGTCTGTGTCTCTCTCTGTGTCCGTGTGTCTCTCTCTGTGTCTGTGTGTCTCTCTCTGTCTGTGTGTCTCTCTCTGTCTGTGTGTCTCTCTCTCTGTCTGTTTCTCTCTCTCTCTGTCTGTGTGTCTCTCTCTGTGTCTGTGTCTCTCTCCCTGTGTCTGTGTCTCTCTCTCTCTCTGTCTGTTTCTCTCTCTGTCTCTCTCTATCTGTCTCTCTGTCTGTGTCTGTGTCTCCCTGTGTCAGTGTCTCTCTCTGTGCCTATGTCTCTCTCTGCCTGTGTCTCTCTCTGTGTCTCTGTGTCTGTGTCACTCAGTATCTCTCTCGCTCTCTGTCTCTCTAAATATGTGACTCTGTGTCTGTGTGACTCTGTCTGTGTCTGTCTCTCTGTCTGTGTCTCTGTCTGTGTCTGTGTCTGCGTCTCTCTCTGTGTCTGTGTCTCTCTCTCTGTGTCTGTCTCTCTGTCTGTGTCTCTCTGTGTGTCTGTGTCTCCCTGTGTCTGTGTCTCTCTGTCTGTGTCTCTCTCTTTGTCCGTGTGTCTCTCTCTGTCTGTGTCTCTTTCTGTGTCTGTATCTCGCCGTCTGTCTGTGTCTCTCTCTATGTCCGTGTGTCTCTCTGTCTGTCTCTGTGTCTGTATCTCTCTGTCTGTCTGTGTCTCTCTCTCTGTCTGTATCTCTCTCTGTGTCCGTGTGTCTCTCTCTCTGTCTGTGTTTCTTTCTGTGTCTGTATCTCTCTGTCTTGTCTGTGTCTCTCTCTTTTTGCCTCTGTCTCTCTCTCTCTCTCTCTGTCTGTGTTTGTGTCTCTCTCTGTATCTGTGTCTCTCTCTCTCTCTGTCTCTCTCTTTGTGCCTCTGTCTTTCTCCCTCTCTGTGTCTGTGTCTCTCTCTGTGTCTGTGTGTCTCTCTCTCTGTCTGTTTCTCTCTCTCTGTGTCTGTGTCTCTCCCTGTGTCTGTGTCTCTCTGTGCCTGTGTCTCTCTCTCTCTGTCTGTGTCTCTCTCTCTCTGTCTGTGTGGTCCCTCTCTGTGTGTCTGTGTCTCTCTCTCTGTCTCTCGCTATCTGTGTCTGTGTTTCTCTCTCTGTCTGTGTCTCTCTCTGTGTCCGTGTGTCTCTCTGTCTGTGTCTCTCTCTCTGTCTGTGTCTCTCTGTGCCTGTCTCTCTCTCTCTCTGTCTGTGTCTCTCTCTCTGTCTGTGTGGTCCCTCTCTGTGTGTCTGTGTCTCTCTCCCTCTCTCTCTGTCTCTCGCTATCTGTGTCTGTGTGTCTCTCTCTCTGAGTCTCTCTGTGTCTGTGTCTCTCACTGTCTGTGTCTGTGTCTCTCTCTCTGTCTGTGTCTCTCTCTCTGTCTCTCTGCCTGTGTCTCTCTCTGTGTCTGTGTCACTCAGTATCTCTCTCGCTCTCTGTCTCTCTAAATATGTGACTCTGTCTGTGTCTGTGTGACTCTGTCTGTGTCTGTCTCTCTGTCTGTGTCTGTGTCTCTCCCTCTGTGTCTGCGTCTCTCTCTCTGTCTGTGTGTCTCTCTCTGTGTCTGTCTCTCTGTGTGTCTGTGTCTCTCTGTGTGTCTGTGTCTCCCTGTGCCTGTGTGTCTCTCTGTGTCTGTGTCTCTCTCTCTCTCTCTCTGTCTCTCTCTCTGTCTGTGTGGTCCCTCTCTGTGTGTCTGTGTCTCTCTCTCTGTCTCTCGCTATCTGTGTCTGTGTGTCTCTCTCTGTCTGTGTCTCTCTCTGTGTCCGTGTGTCTCTCTGTGTCTCTCTCTGTGTCTGTGTCTCTCTCTCTGTCTCTCGCTATCTGTGTCTGTGTGTCTCTCTCTGTCTGTGTCTCTCTCTGTGTCCGTGTGTCTCTCTGTGTCTCTCTCTGTGTCTGTGTCTCTCTGTCTCTCTCTATCTGTCTCTCTGTGTCTCTCTGTCACTCTCTATCTGTCTCTCTGTCTGTGTCTCACTCTGTGTCTGTGTCCCTCTCTGTGTGTCTGTGTCTCTCTCCCTCTCTCGCTATCTCTGTCTGTGTCTCTCTCTCTGTCTGTGTCTCTCTCTGTGTCTGTATCACTCTGTGTCCGTGTGTCTCTCTCTGTGTCTGTGTCTCTTTCTGTGTCTGTGTCTCTTTCTGTGTCTGTATCGCTCTGTCTGTCTCTCTCTCTCTCTCTCTCTGTCTCTCTCTGTATCTGTGTGTGTCTCTCTCTCTCTCTGTGTCTGTGTGTCTCTCTCTCTGTCTGTTTCTCTCTCTCTCTGTCTGTGTCTCTCTCTTTGTGTCTGTCTCTCTCTCTCTGTGTCTGTGTGTCTCTCTCTCTGTCTGTGTCTCTCTCTGTATCTGTGTGTCTCTCTCCCTCTGTCTCTTTCTACCTGTCTCTCTGTGTCTGTGTGTCTCTCTCTCTGTCTGTTTTTCTCTCTCTCTCTGTCTGTGTCTCTCTCTGTCTGTGTCTCTCTTTCTGTGTCTGTGTCTCTCTCTGTCTGTGTCTCTCTCTGTCTGTGTCTCTCTATCTGCGTCTCTCTATCTGCGTCTCTCTCTCTGTCTCTCTCTGTCTGTGTCTCTCACTGTGTCTGTGTGTCTCTCTTTCTGTGTGTCTCTCTCCCTGTCTCTCTCTCTGTCTGTGTCTCTCTCTGTCTGTGTCTCTCTCTGTCTGTGCCTATCTGTGTGTGTGTGTCTCTCTCTCTGTCTCTCTCTGTGTGTCTCTCTCTCTGTGTCTGTATCTTTCTCTGTGACTGTGTGTCTCTCTCTCTGCCTGTGTCTCTCTGC